>NC_069500.1:1257538612-1257900279 GCF_027579735.1 Bombina bombina
CGCATCCGAGATCGCGTAAAAACATCAGCCAATCAAAGGCGCATCCAAGATCGCGTAAAAATGGCATCCAATCCAAAAACTCATTTTACATCTTGGCATGTGATGTCTTAAGCAACATGGCGCATCCAAGATTGCGTAAAAATGTCAGCCAATCAAAGGCGCATCAGAGATCGCGTAAAAACGGCATCCAATCCAAGATTTCATTTTACAGCTTTGCATGTCAATAAGAAACGTATTTATATTTAAAAAACTAGTATGTGCTATATTGTTATCTATGAATGTCACGCTATATAACGTAATACTGTGATATATTAAATATAATCCATTGTTGGTAATAAGGATATATTTCATTAGAATTGGAGGATTATTAACTATTTAGCAAGCATTTTATGTTACACAATTATGTACGACATTGCAATTTGAACTTCATTTTCAAATTTAATTTTAATCTTTTGATGAAATGTGTTTAGAGGTAATCTCAAGAGCAGAAAAATACGATGTTCTAACTGCTGATTGGTGGCTACATACTGTATATATACCGATTGTCATTGGTTCACCTATGTGTTCATTTAGAAACCAGTAGTGCCCTGCTGCTCCTTAAACAAATGATACAAAGAGACTGAAGCAAATTTGAGAATTTATGGAAAGAAAATTATTTAAAAATTGTATGTTATACATAAATGAGAAAATAGTTTATTGTGTTTCATGTCCCTTTAAATGAGAAATAGTGCTAGGAGATACATTATGAAAATCTGGATTGTTACCTATAGCTATGGTGTCCATCTTTACACTTTAAAAAAAAGGACACACAAGAAATACATATGTCAGGGATGTTTTCAGATATGTTTAAATATTTATTTGGAATAAGAATAATGACACATGTATTTATCAGATGTGCCACTTATTCAAGTTGAAATATGGTCAGCCTACCTATAGCAATATATTGTTGGATCGTTAAAGAGAAACAATAATAAGAGAAATATATTAATCAGCTAAAATATGAGCATTACACACAGTGATTGCTTTTGTTAGACTACTACAATAAGATATAAGCGAAATTGGAATGCATGTGGTGTCAGCATTCAAATAATAGTCTGTTTTAAAAATATTATATTTCTATGTTGATGTAAAAAGGACAAAAATACATTAGAAATGAATATCCATTCCTTAAGAATTGTGGTCAGCATCACTTAAAGGGACATGAAATACAAACAATTAAGTTCAGGATTCACAGAGCGGAAACTATTTCCATCAAATTCATAATTTACATTGATTATCTCAGTTTAATAATCTTGGGATCATTTGTTAAAGATGCATCAATTCACGAATAGTTCAGAAATGAACACATGGATGAGCCAACAACAACCAATATATACAGTATATATATACAAACAACAATCAACATCTAGAACCGCAGTTCTCTGCTATCATGATCTTGCAAAGATAAACCTTTCTTCAAAGTATATCAAGAAAATGAAGCAAATTATTTAAGAGATGTAAATATTAAATTTCTGGATACTTGTATTATATATCTGAATCATGAAAGACCATTTTTTGGTTTCATGTACCTTTATGAATTAACCACCTAAAATATAGATTTTTATAAATGACATGAATAAAGAGGACAAATAATATATTAATGAATTTGTTTTTATCATTATGTCATAAAACATATAGAAATAAGATAACGTTACAAAAAGTCTTATTGATAAATCAGCCCCATTGGAGCCATCTGACATGGTGAAAGAGTGCATCACAGTCCTTGTAGGGATTTGACAAGGGCCAACACAGCCCCTTTGGAGCCATCTGAGAAGTTTAAATAGTGCGTCACAGTCCTTGGAGGGAGTTGACAAGGGCCAACAAAGGCCAACACAGCCCCATTGGAGCCATCTGACAAGGTGAAAGACTGCATCACAGTCCTTGGAGGGAGTTGACAAGGGCCAACACAGCCCAATTTGAGCCATCTGACAAGGTGAAAGAGTGCATCACAGTCCTTGGAGGGAGTTGACAAGGGCCAACACAGCCCCATTGGAGCCATCTGACAAGTTTAAATAGTGCATCACAGTCCTTGGAGGGAGTTGGCAAGGGCCAACAAAGGCCAACGCAGCCCCATTGGAGCCATCTGACAAAGTGAAAGAGTGCATAACAGTCCTTGGAGGGAGTTGACAAGGGCCAACATAGCCCCATTGGAGCCATCTGACAAGTTTAAATAGTGCATCCCAGTCCTTGGAGGGAGTTGACAAGGGCCAACACAGCCCCATTGGAGTCATCTGACAAGGTGAAATAGTGCCACAGGCACAACAAAAAAACAAAAAAGGCCAAATGGCAACAATAAATACAAACAAAGTAACATGTGGACGGAATATTTGTATCTGTGCCCTCAGAGCATCTCCAGATCCTCCCCTTATGGGGCATCAGCATGACCCTCTTTGTCCTGTGCTTTACCAGCTGCGGATTCATGCATTGACTCTAAACGCAGAACACGCTCTAGAGTCAAGCACTGCATCCGCAGCAGAGTATGCATGGTGTTGTGCATCCTTCCCAGCAACACACTGTTCCTCAGCATGGTCTGTTCTATATGTGCTAGAGCAAAAAGAGGATTAAATAAACTAGCGCTTAAGAGTTAATATCCCTTGCCTTATTCTCCTACTATCTACTTCACAGATAGAAAGGTGTATAAAGTGAAAAAGGTATGGAGATTAGGATCTTAATCTGCAAAAGGGATAAAAGGTGTGTATGGAAGTCGTTAGCTAAATATGTAGAAAAAACTAGACCTTTGACAGGATAAGTGAAAAATTCTTCTACAATTTATTTTCAGAATAAAAACATGATAATACCAAAATAAAATAAATCACAATCCCTAAGTGTTGCAACACTATATTGATAAAATCATTACATTTCTAAAATTCAGATATACATTTGTTTCATACACCAATAAAAAGGTTTATCTGCTCTTTCGATATAGTGTTGCAACACTTAGGGATTGTGATTTATTTTATTTTGGTATTATCATGTTTTTTTTTTTTAAATAAATTGTAGAAGAATTTTTCACTTATCCTGTCAAAGGTCTAGTTTTTTCTACATATTTAGCTAACGGCTTCCATACACACCTTTATCCCTTTTACAGATTAAGCACCTAATCTCCATAACTTTTTCACTATACGTGCTAGAGCCTCTAGTGTTAACCATGCTGAGTCACAACCTAAACGAAAAATAAAGTAATAAAAATAAAATTATTGTTAATTACAGCACATAATAAAAAGAGAGCAAAGAGACATTGTAATAATAAAAAGACAAACAATTATTATAATTAAATATTCTGTATAGAAGATTTACACATTAAATATGTTCTTCATAGATAAACCATTAAAGGGACAGTTTACTCAAAAATTATCTCCCCTTTAATTGCTTCACAATGATCCACTTTACCTGCTGGAGTGTATTAAATTGTTTATAAGTATTTCCATTGTCCTTACATTGGCATCTGAAATAGTTTATTTAGCCTGTGGTATCCACACCGATCCTTAAACCTTTTAACCTCAAGGCCAAGCTGTGCAAATACAGCAAGCAGAAGAAATTACACTCCCAGTGGGTTATAGAAGAGATAAGGTAATAAAAAGTTAATTTTCAATTGTTCTATCCAAGTATTGTGATTGGTATATGGAGTGATATGAGATAAAGAAGCATGTATATTTTCAAAGTGGGATAAATTAATGAGATCTGAAAATACCTACAAGTACAAACCATTTTATTAGGTTGTGGCTTGAACACACAAAATAAGCTAATTCATATACACAAAGAAGTCTTAAAAAGCAAATTGCATACATTTTATACTCTGCAGCGGGTCCAAAAACTAATTGTAAACAAATTAAGGGAAATACTATTTTATAGTATACTGTCCCTTTAAGATCTTAACACAAATCAAAACCCTCTCAATCTTGAAAAATATATTTATTTGGTTTATGACACACTGTGAAAAGGGCAGTGATAACAAATACAAAATATTGTCAAATATACAGTATAGATATACAACATCTAGGCAATATCATTTAGATATTCGAAAAAGTGGATGTTGATTTCACAAAACTGAAGATCGGAAACATTTAGTTTAATCAAATAAAGAAAAGGTTTATCAAAACTTTTTTGAACTAAAAAATCAATTTATGTCTAATTATATCACTATAATGTCCCTTTAAGAAAGTATGTTATAATGTGGATTTGTAATGATACTTACATCTGTGGCTGGGAAGGACAATCCGACACCCAGGACAATGAAGGTGGGGACTGGGGTAAAAGTCTGGAGGGGGAGGGATGGGATTGGGCTGCTGCTCTGGGGTAGCTGGTACAGCTGGGGATTCAGGGGCCTGGTGAGTTGGGGGCTGGGCAGGTGGGGTAGCTGTATGGGCGGCAATATGGGGAGAGCGGCGAGGGGGCAAAGGGCATTTTTTAGGAGGGACAGGAGGAATGGGAAGGGCCGGGAGTGGTTTTGGGCTGGGGAGGGGCTTCTGACTGGGGAGGGGCTTGTGGCTGGGGAGGGGCTTCTGACTGGGGAGGGGCAGGAGGCTGATGCCCAGAAGTGGAAGGTCCATCTGAAATATATATAAAAAAATAGACATATATGATATCAATAAATATTATTATCTTGAAAGAAATAAAGATTATACATTAGTTAAAGTCTTTATTCTTGTTCTCATAAAATATTGATACAAAGTCACAATAATGACTATGTTTTAAGTTATTGATTGATTGGAATCAAATATAATTACTTAGATTTAATAGATCCTTTAAACTCAGAATGTTCACTGTTATTTTTCATGTAACATTTCATAAATAGATTACAAATTATATTTATCAAGCAAAATGATGTGCTAATATTTATGAATTGATAATATATTTATATTTTGTATAATATTTCAGTATGCATGTATTTATTTGAGATTGAAATGCAATAGAGTTCTTTTGGACACATGCCCGTGGATTGATTTCAGAATATTCAACAATTGAATAATATGGGAGCGTGTAATGTTATGAAATTGAAATGGCCACTCCACCTAGCCTTTTAAACCAGGTAAACACTGATTTACATATATATTTTGGTGATTGCCTTTGTAATATTTAATGGTCTAATTTTAAGATTGGTGCTTCAATCAATTACTCTTCAGAATATATACACAGTAGATACTACCATTCATATTATCGATTAATAATATAATCTTCTCTATCTGATTCAATTTTCCCATTAATTTTGTGAATCTCTATTTTACATTACGATTAAATGTATGTCCTCCCAATATTAATAGACACATTCATCAATGCATGCTTTCATTTTTTTGAATATTAATGTTTGTTGTATTGAAATGGACAGTCTACACATAAATATATTTTAAATATATTTACATCATATACATCATGAAAGTAAATCAAGGAATTTCAACATGATTATGTTTTATGTATACTTAGAAGGGGTTTACAATTTATAAACAATGATGACATAAGGATATGGTCTGCATCTAGGCACTCAGATGAATAGCAACAACTGTCTGTACAATCATAAGATGATTATTGTGGTTTTGCATGGAATATGCATGTGACATCATGATGTAATTAATGACAAATCATATATAAATTTACGAAAAATATAAACATATGTTCATGCTGCATGATATAGAAAGGGGGGCAGTAGTGTATTGTAAAAATAATTGAAAAATACATTTTAAAGTGCCAAAGCTGTAGACTTTTTTTTTCTTCAAGAGAATGCTTTTTAAACAATAATACATGTTCGATACATGTATATATATATATTTGACGTAACATCAGACTCCAAGGGAGCCACTTCCTGACCATCTCACATGTTACATCAATCTCTGTAAAACATAATATGTTGTATACACGTTAAAATCCTATATTCTAACATATGTTACTGTTGCTCAAGGACACACAACAATGTTTCATTAAAGAGATACTGAACCAAAGTTAGGAATTACATCATTCTGATGGAGCATACAAAGGAAATAATATTTGTAAGTATCGATGAGTAATAATTACATTTTAGTGTCTGTATTTTTAAAATATTCTTAAAAGCTTAGTACATGGGACATTTAAGAGTTCTCATGTCTGTATCACTTGATGATTGTTGTCTAAATTTATACTAAAAATAAACATATGCTAGCCATCTTCTGAAGCACAAAGGTGTAGACTAAGAAGCTTTGAGATCTTAATCTTAAAAAATAATATATATATATATATATATATATATATATATATATATAATCAGAGGAGTAAATTATATGTTTTATTCAAATGGAATGCTTCATCAGAATCATGATCATAATATTTATTAACAATACACCTTCAATGACATATGAATATAGTCAATTTACTTACCAGAATCCTGCAAAGGCAGGTCACCATTGCTGCTGGATCCCTCTTGCTCGCCACAACAACTACCTCTATTAATGATATTAAAATATGTTAGTGAACACAGTTTGGACATCACTAAATCACATTAGTATAGAATATTCCAAATAATATGCTTAGACATGTGAAGAATAGAGCACTAATATAAACAAGAAATTTACGAGTTAATCAAGGTGATTGTAAAGAAAATGATGTCATTCAGATATGTTTGATTTCTTACTATATTAGACTGACAATTCTTCTCCTATTATTCTATGGCATATCTAAATATAACTATTGATCCATATTTTGAAAATAATACACACACACAACACTTGGAATAACAACTATTGACAAATTGAACCTAAGCCATGTGGCACATAGATCCATTTGTGCAATGTACAGTAATCTGTTTTAGGACACAACACATATTTATCACAATGCAAAACAGAAGATATTTGTAAAAATATGTCATCATGGTGTTGTTAGAGTATGCTTTTATATATAAAGGAAGTCCAAGAGTGAATATGTGATATACTGTAGATATCAATATTGTTTCATCAAAACAGTATAAGGATTAATGAAGATATTTATTATTAAAGGGACACTGAACCCAAAACTTTAATTTTGTGATTCAGATAGAGCATGCAATTTTAAGCATATTTCTAATTTACTCCTATTATCAAGTTGTCCTCGTTCTCTTGCTTTCTTCTTTGAAAAATAAGGCAGCTGAGCAATATTTGGTTTCAGAAACATGAAAAGCACTTGTTTATTGGTCGGTGAATGTATCCATCAATCAGCAAGAATAACCCAGGTTGTTCCCCAAAAATGGACCGGCATCTAAACTTACATTCTTGCATTTCAAATAAAGATACCAAGAGAATGGAGAAAATTTGATTATAGGAGTAAATGAGAAAGTTTATTAATATTGAATGCTCTATCTGAATCACAAAAGAGAAATTTAGTGTTCAGTGTCCCTTTAATATTAAATATTAAAATATCTTTAGTTGACAATGTCGCTGTTAATGAATTGTCTAGTCCATATGTTGATGTAATGAATGGGATGGAACGGGCAATTACAATCAAATATGTAATTTAAGGATATCATCAAGATTCTTTAATTATCCTTTGCTCTTAAAGGGACATGAAACTCCAAATGTGTAATTGTATTAATTTGCATGATTCAAATCCAGCCTGTGATTTAAAAAACCTTTCAAATATACTTTTTTGTCTATTTTGCTTCATTGTTTTTCAAAGATTTTTTTAAAGGAGCAACTATGCACTACTGTTATCTGAAGACATGTGTTGAACAAATGAAAATAGGCAATTTTGTGCATCAAACAATCAACAGGTTACTCCCAGTAATGCATTACTGATCCTGAGCCTACCTAGAAATGATTTTGAACTAAGGATAACAATAGACTGAAGCAAGGTAGATAATTGAAGCAAATTTTTAATTTTTTGAAAATCACATGTGTCTAAATCATAAAAGTTAAATGCTGGTTTTCATGTCCCTTTAATGATAAGAAGAAATTATCAAAGCATATGAGATGTATATTTCTGTAATCTGCACATATGTAAAAATGTGTTGATGTTGTCTAAATGTAGAAATAGAAGGTAGGCCCAGCACACTTACTACCAGACATCAGGTGCATGCTACAGGGGTCCATGCACAAACCCCAAATTGTAACAGCAAACAGAGAGGTAGCAACACCAAAATGTGAGTTTAATAGCCTTTAAAACAAAAAATGACGTTTCGGTCAGCACCTGACCTTAATCATGTTGTATATACATATGTCCATATTCACTGTTTATAAAGCCATAGGAGGCAGAGTTTACTACCTGTACAGGTGTTTCACATTCTGTTAACCCCTACTATACAAACAGGGGCATATTTCTCCAGACTCCATCTAGTGATTATAGGACTACTCATCTTATACATATATTAACCTGAAAAACACAATATATATATCAGCATTATCTTAACATTAATATTGTTCTTAAACAATTAATCCTACTCTATTAAAAACAGTATTCCAACCAACAACAAAATTTCATTATTAAATGTAGGTATATTTGTTCTTTTTGTAAGAAACATTTACAACGTGACATATATAGGGAATATTTCCTTATTCATTCCCAGAGGAATAAGAGCTTGAAGGGTATATATCCAATAAGTTTCCCTACACTTAAGAATTTTCTGTCTGTCCCCCCCTCTCCTAGGTCTCTTAATCTGTTCAATAACCTGGTATCTTAGTTGTAAGATAGTATGTCCTGCCTGTAAAAAATGATTGGAAAATTGTGCATCCCTATTCTTGCACCGTATATTTGATTTGTGTTCAGTGATTGTATCCCTTATCCTGCGTGTAGACTCGCCTACATATATTTTGGAACACAGACATTTCACTAGATAAATCACATATTCCAAGTTACATGTATAATAGCCAGGGATTTTATACTTCTTTCCAATCAGTGGGTGAGTGAAGGAATCCCCTTTTATAATGTTATAACAATTACAGTACCCCAGGCACGGGAAACATCCTAGTTTGGGGGTAGATATATAGGTCTGAACCTGTTTCTTCTCTGAGCTTAGGTCTGCTCTCACTAGTTCATCCTTCAAATTTATACATATTTTATATGCAGGCATAGGTGGCTCATCAAACTCTCTAATTTGGGGGTTCAGGTCTTTGATTATAGACCAATGTTTTTTAATGATGCTATTTACATATTTACTCAAGGGATTGTACTGGGAAACAAATACCATATGTTTGTTATCTCGATTATCCTTCAATTTCATCCCTATAAGGATAGAATGTCAGGGAATTTTACTAACTCCCTCAATTTGTTGTTGAACTAGCTGTTTAGGGAAACCCCTCTCCATAAAAAGATCACCCATCTCTATTAATCTGGTCTGCAGTATATCTTCATCTGAGACAAATTTTTTTAACTCTAAGGAGTTGGCTTCTAGGAAGACTTTTGATAAGGGGGGGATGAGCACTTTCATACCTACCTCAGTAGGTTGTTAATATCACTCTCCTTTCTATATAGATCAACTTTCAGTTCCCTTCCACTCTTAATCACATTGGTATCCAAAAATGCCACTGACTCCTCACTATGTGTCAACTTAAATTTGATGTGTCTTGTGGAGATATTAAGTTCAGCCACAAACTCATGTAGGCAGTTGATGTCGCCCCCCCATATGCCATATACATCATCTATATATCTAAACCAACATAATCCATACTGCAGAAAGTCTTATTGGTATACACAATTTTTTCCTCATATATGTTCATGAAAATATTGGCATTTGTGGGGGCAACATTCAACCCCATTGCTGTCCCCTGGCACTGTATGAAAAACTGATCCTGGAAAAGAAAGTAATTACAATAAAGGATAAGCTGCAATAATTCCAAAACAAATTCACACTGGAACTCAGAGAGCATCCCATTAGTACTAGTGTGGGTAATTGATGTATATAGGCTATTAACATCCAGTGTATAAAGGATGAATTTATCACTCTCTATACTCAGCTCTTCAAGTTTAATTAGATCTCTATCCAACAATTTATAAATCTCCCTATCTTGAAGTTGAACTTTGATTTCCTGAACATAGTAACTTCTATTTAAGATTAGTGTAGCCCCACCCTTATCGGCTGGCTTACATATAATATCCCTGTTGCTTTTTAGATCTAGCAAGGCTTTAGTTTCCATCTTAGTGAAGTTGCTATGTAAAGGTTTCTTCCCCCTGTAAGAGACCCTATTTTTATGTGTCTTCTTGCATTGTCATCAATTGATAGAGATTGTTACATTTTTATTTTGATCTTGCTAGTATAGCTTTTATAATGTAGAATATTGTAAATAAGGATACTGTATTCTTCACATATATATTAATATTAATTAACGTATACATTTGACCAATGTCTAAAGTTATGCCACTGTTACAGCAAACACATGTTCACGTGTGTGCTCAATTCTATCTTTCGTGATCATTGCACAATGATTCAAAGCGGAATTGCGCATCCGTGATTTGAACAACATGTCTAAAGTTATGCCACTGTTACAGCAAACACATGTTCACATGTGTGCGCCATTCTATCTTTCGTGATCATTGTGCAATGATTCAAAGCGGAATTGCGCATCCGTGATTTGACCAACATGTCTAAAGTTATGCCACTGTTACAGCAAACACATGTTCACGTATGTGCGCAATTCTATCTTTCGTGATCATTGCACAATGATTCAAAGCGGAATTGCGCATCCGTGATTCTGAATTTATTTGGATATAGTAGTGTGATGAGTATCATTTCTAAAGACTTCAAATATATTTCCAATTGGGTGTATTATGAGATTCCAATCATATATTTGTTAGTATTGAATGATAACAATTAATATTTAGAACTGTGGTATGATTCGATAGTCAATGTATGAAATGGCAGATGATAGGGATTTCATGGATGCGCAATTTCATTTTAGCTCTGTGACACATTTTCTGGAGAGCGCAAGAAACATCATTTGTATTTCATGTGTGACAATTCTAAATTCAGATATCTAAACATCATATGTAGCGTGTATTGTTATAGCTATATAGGTTGAATATATGACTATATACACATTGCTTAAATATATACTTAAATATATACTCAAATATTAATATATTATATGAAGTCTGATATTTACCTGGTTCAGCCTCTTGACTTTTTTCTCCAGGGCACTGGTTGGAGAAACAGCTGCACTGGCCTCTGGGTCTGGACTTTCCAATCCAGCATCTGGGAGGGAAGAAGTTGAGGAGCGAGCGGATCTAAATCTTTTGGGGACCCGGATATTGAGGAGGGCCAATAAAGTCACCTCATAAGGTTGCAGGTACAGTTTAACATCATTGGTGATAGACGACCAGAGGGCCTTCCTAATACTTCCTAATACCAGCAGGCATTAGAGAACTGACAAAAATGGAAACGTGTAATGGACTTTTATATGGTGAAGTAAACATGATATGCACCATGGGACATGGTATCTGTACATCTGATTGGATAAAATTTTGTAATTTTGTTATCATGTCTGTGAGACCATACTGACTCAAGTTATGTTTGTATGATGAACTCTGATTGGCCGTTCCTTAATGTTTCATATCTTAGTAACTTCAATACACATACCTCCTGGGGATGCTGTTACTACATTTTTCATGTAGACTTATTTGTAATTCATGGGACTGTTATGTGGATATGTGTGACGCAGATTTAATATACGTGATCCGTTAAATATTAATATATTAATTTTACATTTGATCTCGATTTTATTTTTAGTAAATATAATCCATTCACATATATGTTTTACACATTTCGATGTTTAATATCGATCAGGTTATTTAATATGAATACATTTTATTGGAAAATAGTAAACATTGTAAGTATTTATTGTTTATTAAAGAAATATCGTGACTTATTGTGAAGTATTGACATTGCTCTATTAAATTTTATAAATTTTATTTATAATGCACATTGATTGTATGCTAGTGCGTGGCATTATACTAGTATTTTTAAAGATGCGAATCTCGCGTTGCAAGATACGTTTCCCACGCTATATTTCTGAAATGCGTAATTTGTATTTATAATGGACGGAACTTGGATAATCTGTTTTTAAATGTTAAAATATATACGTTTGTTCATTATTAATAAATAAACCTCGAGCTTGTATTTGTCTGAACTGCTCACATATGTTATTGGGCAACGGCGTCTTTATTTTTAAAGGGACATTACACCCAAATAATTTCTTTCATGATCCGGAGAGAGAATACAGTTTTAAAAATGTAAAATCAACTTGATCTATTTAGATTATTCTTTAGATATCCTTTACAGAAGAAGTAGCAATGCACATGGTTGAGCTAATCACACAAGGAATTTCTGTGCATCCACCAATCTTCAGCTACTGAGAATATCTAGATATGGTTGTAAAGGAAAGTATATCAAAATAATGAAGGAAATTAGATAATATAAATACATTTTATTGTTTACAAAGATATTTTATTTCGGAATCCTGAAAGAAACGCTTTTGAATTTCCGTCCCTTTAAAGAGCTAATATGCAATATTTAAATTTATCAAAATACATCTGTCTAAACATTGTAAATATGCATTGTTGCCCACCTACAAATAAGTAGATATTTCACAGTAATGCTTTGCTGATCATAAACCTATGCATCAGCATTTCTCAAACTTAGGATAACATGAGAATAAAGCATATTTGTATTACCTTTTGTATTGTTTGCCCCACTGTGAATTAAATATCTTCCAATGGCTGTATTTATACAGCTTTACCTTAAAGGGACATTAAGCTATATGTTCTTTACTGATTTATATAGATAATACAATGCAAAAAAATGTCTAATTTAGTTCTATTATCTAAAAGGAAAAGAGGAGAGAAGCGCAGGACACGATTCAAGTGTAGATATAACTTTAATACACAAAGCACACACAGTATTGTACTCACAAGAGAAAAAGCAATAAAAAGCACGTCTGGTGTTTAACAGTCCCTCGTAGCCATACAGCTTGGATAGTGTTTGCGTAGGAATCCACAATATCAGTCCTTAAATCTTTGGATATCCCCACACTACTCGTTATATCCAGGGAGGTAACGATTGCCGCAAGTATACCAGTCTCAATAGCCACCTCAATGTTAAACCGCTATGTCAGGGAAACACCTGCACACACCCTCTGCTCCGTACCAATAGGATTACCCCTAGTGCTGAGCTCACTGCACACGAGGACCTACGGTGGCTTCACTGGGTGAAAAGTAAGAACTACTAGTTCTATTATCTCATTAGCTTTTATCTCTTGATATTCTTTCCTGAAAATCATATCTAGATAGAATCTGTTGCTGCTGATTGGTGGTTGCACATAGATGCCTTGTGTCATTGTCTAACCCATGTGCATTGCTATTTCTTTAACAAAGGATATATAAGAATGAATCTAATTAGATAATAGAAGTAATTTTAAATGTTTTAAAAGAATTGTATTATCTCTCTGAATCATTAAATACAATTTTGGTTTTAATGTCCCTTTAACATTGTAGAGATAAACTAAACTAAAGGGGAATGGAAATACCTATAGATATGTGATATCTATCCAACAGGTAAGGAGTATAATTGCTAGAAATTATCTTTTGATATATCTATAGTTACCTGACCCTTCAAATAACTCCACTAGAGCTGAAAAGTAATCAATATGGCATACAATAACTAGCTTGGTATAAATGTGAAATTAACTTACGTTTTATTTAAAGATAATTCCTAACATATTACCTTAAAAATAATTAAAGCTGAATAACCTATATTTAGTGTAAGAATGTTTTTGGATACCTAAGAAAGATTATAGAGATTAGAATGTAAATCTAACATTAAACTACACTGTCACTTAAATGTAAGTTAAACACAGCTAAGAAGACACAGGAGACAAGTGCAGTGCTATATTTAACAGTTTTTATTCACAGAGCACTGCGCAGTGAATATACTGCAGACGCCATTTTGTGGGGTGGATCATGCTGGCATACCCTCTCTGAAAACTACCGATAGTATATGGGACTCTGTAATCCCTGCACGATGCATAGAAACCCTTCACACACAGTAATTGCTGATCGGCTGGCAGTCTTTGAGCGGCAGATGGACAGCTGCTTTGAAAATGTATTGCTCTCTTTACACCCGGAGACCGCCATTGTTGCTATTGCATTAGAGACATTGGAGACTGGGAGACACATCCAGATTGATACGTCAGACCCTCAGGTCCTTACTTCTGACACCGCTCCTACTAAACTAGGGATTGACCAGGGATCTCTGCTAAACAAGACACCACCACTTACGCCGCCACAATTTACCGCAGTACAGCAGCTGACACCCAGAGAGGGGCCTCACTATGATATCCGGTATTCCAAACGGGCCAGACAACGACAGCTGCACAATCTCTGGTATATACCAGATCCCACTATAGTCCTCAGACCCACCGGCTATTACAAACCCTCCTCTAGAGTGCTGTGGAAGAAGGAAGGCAGGAAATACGGCACATACATGAACAGGCTACAGCGTCTATACGATCCCAACCAACAGCTCCAGAAAGCTCTCCCGGGCTGTGACAGCGAAATCACAAGTCAGCCACTTTCCATACCCGCTGTGTTCATGGCCCGTAGACTTGGGATAGGATGAATATGACAGCTCCTTCCTCATATACTCCTCCATGACCAGTTTAATACATGCTAAGAAGAGGAGACTTACTTTGTAAGACTGTTTGATTATATTTTCCACCAGTTTGGACTATTGAAATATTATGACATACAGAGCTAAATATATTCCAATGTTTCTTTTAAGAGAGTTGCATGGTGACACCTAGGCATACTCATAGCTTTATCTTCACACAGTATTATCACATTGCTACGTTGTTTATCACACTCATATCCATTACTTCATTTGCTCCCCAATTGAAGATCATACCACAAAGGATTTTCTTCCTATCATAAATAGTATGTTTACACTCCTACTGCACATTATAGTCATCAACTATTGCTGCTCATCTTGTCCTTGAGGTAAAAGATATATGCTTTTCAGCATTCTCACACATTCTCCTAATAAAAAGGAGTAAAATTGATATAGTACATGTTAGAGCACTGTGAAACTTAAGGCTTCACCTACTTAGGTACATATAAGAAGCACCTTTTTCCTCTTCTCAGCTACTTTAGCCTCAACCCCTAGCCATAATTAATAGAGCTGCTATGACTACTAAGTGCACCAACACTTCTCTATCTGCCCACCCCACGAGACAACCCCACATAGCTCTTCTACTAAATTATATCTCCCTAAATCACTACCTCCCTGACACCCCCTTAGCTCCAGATAACGCACGCCCCCAACAAGTGCCCATCTCCCCCCTCCAATTCCTTTTCTTCTTTTTCCCCTTTTTCTCACCTCCCCCCCCCTCCTCTCATCTCTTTCAAGCAGCTTACTCAGCTGTCCATCCCCATCTTCCTGTCCTAAATACTTGGCCCAAAAGTGGCCTCTTCAAAAGCCAATTTCCTCTACCACTGACCATAAGCTCTTTGGGGTTCAAAAGTAACTCCCCCTTTTCATAGAGGAACACATTACAGAAAAAAGCATAAAATGGAGGTTTATGATAGATGCCCACGCAGATTTACAGTAATGTATTTGTATTATTCAATATTTCTTTTTTCTCTTTTGTATGTTAATCACTTGGTTATTTTTATTTTTATTGCATGGTATTTTATTTACACTGTATTCTCTACAACCTCAATAAAAAAATATTGATTAAAAAAAAAAATGTAAGTTAAACACTTTCATTTCTTAAAAGTGAAATGAACAAAGTTGTTATGTATAATTTATACTACATATCCTCGACAAAAACATTTTATGATTTTAACATCTATACATCACACAATAAAAACATAGATGGATGTATTTAACTCCAACTTAAAATTTTGTAAGATACTTGACTTTAACATTATCTGAATAAGCTGTGCTGATATTTTTCATTCAATACATTAAACAAAATTAGTATATTTGATATGAGGCATGCGCTTGTAAAATAGATGACTAACAGTCATGGGACTAATATTTTGTTTACATGTCAGAATATTAGATGGATATATTTCTTCTTATCTTACTGTGATAGAGCTATGTCTCAAAGACTAAAATTACATAGAAAAATATATATTCTGAAAATAAATTTATTAACAACAAAAAAATTAGGGAATTCACAGATGAAACTCTGAAAAAGAAAGAAAAGAAATATTAAAAACATTAGTCATTTAGGTTATTTAATGAACACATGTCTTAACATATTCATTAAATCTAATAATTGTAAACTCATCTTGTGTCTATGCTCTAACATGTATTTTTTGTCTTTATGTTAAAAACAGGTTCAGAATTGAAATCTATATCTATCTGTGATTGGAAATTAATCCCATTATATTGTCTAATCAATAGTTGAATTACACATTAGCATTTAAAATTAGACAAAACGCATATCAAATTTTGATAATATTTTTAAATTTGATTGTATGAGGAACATAATTGAATTTAATATTTCATGTCCCTTCAAATATCAACTATAAAATGTATCCCTTTGTCTGATTGGTAAGAATCTGAGTCCTCTCTAGCACAAAGTAGGGATAATGTATCTAAAATAAACATATTCTAATATAGGACATGTATATATACCTAATTCTTTGAACATTCTTCCTCCTATGATTCTTAAATAGCATGCATTGTGCAAACTAACCTGGATGTGTGGTCTTTGAAAGGCAATTCTCTTCAAAATATCAGTTTATCTTCATTAAGTGTCCTAGTCATCATTTTCAAAATAGAGGATTTTGAAATACCATCTAAAAAACAAATATAAAATTAAACCTAAGTGTCTCCGATAGGATGCATCCACAGTCTTGTTCCATAGAATTGTTGTCACTTACCATGTGAACATGTCTTTGTATGGTATTCAAGGTCAGCACAGTTGAAAGACAATGCCACAGACATGATCACATTGGTATTCTTCACTTTCAGTCTGGTATTCTTCACTTTCAGTCTGGGATTCTTCACTTTCAGTCTTGAATTCTTCACTTTCAGTCTTTTAAATGAAGTCATCTCCCTAATGGAAGAAAACGTATACATCAAATAATTAATAAAAGTGTGTGACTTAGTTCTGCATCCCCCCCCCCATTTCTGAAACTATTTAGATAACTAGCTTACTAAGCGTGTGTAGCACATTGTGTTATGTTCTATCAATCAGGTGTGAAGCTGAGTCATACATTGTGCAGACCTAACCTCTGATGTATGACTTGGAATATGACTTGGAAGCAAATAGTATTGCTAGAGGATCCCTTTCTGACTATCCAAAAATCTAGTAATGTGTAAACTAAATACTACATTTTAAAATGTATGCCATATGATGGCTGATTGTGCAAAATTCCCCCACCCACAGTCCATACATTGTTTATACTTACCATCTGATGTTGTCTTTGAAAACCAGGTAGCGAAGTCATTACAGGAGCCAATGCCAGAATCATCTGATGTATAAATTACCTATGATAATAATAATATTAAATTATATTTTTTTATAATCATTTGTTGAACAATCCTAATATGTTTGCACAATTCTCTACTTCTCATTTCCCTAAAATTCACACATATTCGCAATGCTCTTATATAACTTCTAGTATTTACCGTCTGAAGTGGCAGTTGATGATGTTTGCTCTGACATTGAGCCCCTTATCCCGTAATGGCCCCTCTAGAACAGGGTCATCCTCCTCATCTTGGAGGAGGTCTTGGGGTGCCTGGACAGCCTACAGCATCCCAGCCCACTGAGCAATGTTATGCAGGATGCTGTAGGCTATAACGATCTTCGCCACCTTACTAGGGCTGTATTGGAGGGCTCCTCCAGACCTGTCTAGGCATCATAACCACATTTTGAGGAGCCCAAACATCCCCTCCACTACAGCCCTAGTCCGCTTGTGCACCCGATTGTAGTGCTCCTGGGCCTCGTCCGTGGGGTTATGCAACGGCGTTATGAGCCAAGGCCGGCTCATGTAATCCGAATCACCTATAAATAATGAACATAACAAAATGACAAATATTAAAAATATAATTAAAATTATTAGATTAAAATACAATTCATTTGTGTACACGAAAATCCCCTAAAATAGACATTTGCTGAAAGACAATTAGATGGTTGAAGCGCATCCTAGAGCTGCCCATTTAAGCTAGGACATGCTACATATGCATATTTTGCATAAACGAGACATTTGCTAAAAGAAAAAGAAATGGTTAAATTGCATCCTATATCTGCCCATTTAAGCTAGGACATGCTACATATCTGTTTGGAGCTATAACTACAAATTAGATAAGGTAAGAGAACCTAAAAGTAAGGGTTTTGAGCAGCACTCACTCCTAATATGGATACTAAAAAATTGAATTTTTATTTAATTAATAGTTTAAAATTAAAAGAAAAACACTTGTTAAAAGTACCCACTAATTAGCTGTACACCTTGTCCCCCTGTTTCCTGGCCGATAGCAGCTCCCTCGGCTTCAGGTGGCAGGGACAAGGGACAGTGAGTAAAAACCAACTGCTATGCACCAAGATGCTAACAGAGAGCACAAACGCGTTTTGGCTGTACTATTCAGCCTTTGTCAATGTGGTGAATCAAGCCGAGGCCCGGATGCCACCCTCTTATATAGTGCTTCATAACCATTCTCTTGGCCAATCATACGTTTCCCTTTGGAACTCCCTTTCTTGAACCAATAGAAAGCTGTGTATATAGGGCGTGTGGGAGAGATTAGATTTGATTGGTATTGCAACGTTACCCTGAACATCAACGGTTTATTATCAGTTGTAAAAAATGCCACCTCAGTTATAATCATTCTATGTGGTTCACGTCATATACACTAACCCCTGTTAAGCAGACCTAGAAATCCGCTGTAAACAGTCAAAAATAAAGTGGATTGAAATCGAAACACTTAGCAGTTTGACATTAGTCCGTTCCCTAAGTCTGATTATTTGTGTGCATTACGATTCATATATCATGTTGTTCAGATTGTGTTCTAGTTATATCGGACAAGTTCTGATATGCAGACTGTAAACAAAATGTGATAAGAAGGATATCATGGAAGAGCCTCTCCTCTATACGTATTGGGAATATTATAATCAAATATATTAGTCCAATACTGGCCCGGTAATCATTTCACATGTGTTACGGCTCCATTAAAAATAGGTTCGCCTATAATGGTATTAATACCAGTAGGAGCGGTGCAAATAAGCACCACTAATCTGCATATTTATTCTAGTGGAGATGTTGATAGTGTATAGGCATATTGATACCATGTAATTCAATATTAAAATTCCATTCATACATGTGCACAAATTTATACATGTTAGTATTCGTTTTATGACAAACTCAGTTTTAAATCAAGCTAAGTAATAGCAGCATATAGTTTCATAATGTATTTATTTAGTATCGGAATAAGTTACTATGAAATTAGGATATTTGTAATTATGTGGTCAGTTAAGATTACACAACTTTGTTAGCATATCCTTGGGTATAATTCCAAATTATTTGCAACTCTTCTTATTGCAAATTATAAAATACAAAATGGAATAAAATTCAGAGATTGACTATTATAGATAAAAAAATCTTACAGTTTAAAGGAATATCCAATAGTTATTAGCTTCATTCATACCATGTGGCATGACTGAATTCAATTTAAATATCCAGCCTGTTTCTTTTTGTAACAGAACATTTTCAATTTTTTAGTAACCATATTAGGAGTGAGTGCTGCTCAAAACCCTTACTTTTAGGTTTTCTTACCTTATCTATTATCCATTTATTCCTATATACACTATATCTAGTGCCAGTTTCTCAACTTTATATTTATCACATATTCTCACGGAGTTGCTTTTTACAACTTCTTCTTTCTTATAGAGTTACTTGAGCATAGTTATTATGGTATCTTTTGATTTAAGTGCTGAAATGCAAAGATGGTCTGATGATATTTGTAGACTTACATCTGACCTCAAAAAAAAGTACTGTAGAAGGGGAAGTTGTGGGTGAGTGGTCACAATCATTAAAAGAATTAAAAAAGATTAGGAAAAAACAAATTAAGGACCAATGTAACCTGGGTATGTAAGATTTTTACCAAAAGAATGGCATCATACCCAGAGGCTTACACCTTAAAATGTTTCCTTCTTTTTACAACCTTAAACCCGAACTTATGACAAAATGGGAACAAGCCCTAACTGACTGTTCACTTAAGCTGATAGGTTATCTCATAGAGCATGAGACTGAGAAATTTAATTCAGTAACACAAGAGATTAACAAATTGAGTGATAGTCTAAAAATCTATGAAACAAGGGATGATTTTCAAAAATCATATAATAAAATTAAAACTGATGTGGAGAGATTTGCTAAGTTTGTCTCTGAGAAAAAAGAAAAAAAGATTGACAGAGATTTAAATGATTATTCCCAAGGAAGAGTATACTCCTGGAAAAAAAATACTAATCAAATCTCTGACTCAGAGGGTACAGACATAGAATATGAATCTGGGGATGCAGAAATATCTGACAATGAAGCTACTCCCAGATCCATACTCACGAATAGCACCAAAAAATCCAAACCTCATATAAATATAAATAAAATCCCTTTAGACGTAAAATCTGCAGAGGGCGAGGTAAGACATCCCCAAACAAGACGACAAGTTTGGTTCAACCAGAAACAACCACACCACAAGAATCAACCACACAAACAGAAATAGATGATAAAGATAGAGATGATAATCTCAATATCATTAATCTTTCTGATAAAAATGTAACCCCTGTACATATATCTGCACTAGATTTGGAGTTTGGCGGTAGATGGGCTGTTAACGCTCCGCAGGCTTTTTTCTGGCCGCAGCATAAATTAAACTCTGGTATCGAGAGTTCAAACAAATGCTGCGTTAGGCTCCAAAAAGGAGCGTAGAGCATTTTTACCGCAAATGCAACTCTCGATACCAGAGTTGCTTACGGACGCGGCCAGCCTCAAAAACGTGCTCATGCACGATATCCCAATAGGAAACAATGGGGCTGTTTGAGCTGAAAAAAAACCTAACACCTGCAAAAAAGCAGCGTTCAGCTCCTAACGCAGCCCCATTGTTTCCTATGGGGAAACACTTCCTACGTCTGCACCTAACACTCTAACATGTACCCCGAGTCTAAACACCCCTAACCTTACACTTATTAACCCCTAATCTGCCGCTCCCGCTATCGCTGACCCCTGCATATTTTTTTAACCCCTAATCTGCCGCTCCGTAAACCGCCGCAACCTACGTTATCCCTATGTACCCCTAATCTGCTGCCCTAACATCGCCGACCCCTATATTATATTTATTAACCCCTAATCTGCCCCCCACAACGTCGCTGACACCTGCCTACACTTATTAACCCCTAATCTGCCGAGCGGACCGCACCGCTACTATAATAAAGTTATTAACCCCTAACCCGCCTCACTAACCCTATCATAAATAGTATTAACCCCTAATCTGCCCTCCCTAACATCGCCGACACCTAACTTCAATTATTAACCCCTAATCTGACGACCGGAGCTCATCGCTACTATAATAAATGTATTAACCCCTAAAGCTAAGTCTAACCCTAACACTAACACCCCCCTAACTTAAATATAATTTACATCTAACGAAATTAATTAACTCTTATTAAATAACTTATTCCTATTTAAAGCTAAATACTTACCTGTAAAATAAATCCTAATATAGCTACAATATAAATTATAATTATATTATAGCTATTTTAGGATTAATATTTATTTTACAGGCAACTTTGTAATTATTTTAACCAGGTACAATAGCTATTTAATAGTTACCTAGTTAAAATAATAACAAATTTACCTGTAAAATAAATCCTAACCTAAGATATAATTAAACCTAACACTACACTATCAATAAATTAATTAAATAAACTACCTACAATTACCTACAATTAACCTAACACTACACTATCAATAAATTAATTAAACACAATTCCTACAAATAAATACAATTAAATAAACTAGCTAAAGTACAAAAAATAAAAAAGAACTAAGTTACAAAAAATAAAAAAATATTTACAAACATCAGAAAATTATTACAACAATTTTAAACTAATTACACCTACTCTAAGCCCCCTAATAAAATAACAAAGACCCCCAAAATAAAAAATTCCCTACCCTATTCTAAATTAAAAAAGTTAAAAGCTCTTTTACCTTACCAGCCCTGAACAGTGGCGATGTGGGGGGACCTCGGTTTAGGGGTACATAGGTAGTTTATGGGTGTTAGTGTACTTTAGGGTACAGTAGTTAAGAGCTTTATGAACCGGCGTTAGCCCAGAAAGCTCTTAACTCCTGCTATTTTCCGGCGGCTGGAGTTTTGTCGTTAGAGCTCTAACGCTCACTTCAGAAACGACTGTAAATACCGGCGTTAGAAAGATCCCATTGAAAAGATAGGATACGCAATTGACGTAAGGGGATCTGCGGTATGGAAAAGTCGCAGCTGAAAAGTGAGCGTTAGACCCTTTAATCACTGACTCCAAATACCGGCGGTAGCCTAAAACCAGCGTTAGGAGCCTCTAGCGCTGGTTTTCACGGCTAACGCCAAACTCCAAATCTAGGCCATAGTAACTTATTCCGATACTAAATAAATACATTATGAAACTATATGTCTAAGTGCCGCCCATAGAGCTTATGATAGCCATTTCAATGACAATCATTTAGATATTGGGTTATTTTAATTTGGTATCACATTTTGCAACTACCCTTTACTGAAATGATATACAACTAGCTATACATCATGTTTTTCATACATTATGCATATGTATTATCATACTAATGCAATGAACTGAATAACATCCTATATTGAGATTTATACTGAGAGAGGAATGACGTGTTCCTAATTCCATCTCTACATACAATCTACATCTCAATTCATGGGGCAGATGCATATATGCTAGATATATATTTGAAAAATTACTTATCAGTAGTAATGATCCCTGAAGCATTACTGAGATCGAACTCAAAATATAATATTCATGGATTGTAGCTCTTGATTCATAAACTATACTACCCTCACCACACTTAAAGATCAAACTGACATGATAGTTCAGGATTATGGAATAATGCCTGCTCTTTTCTGACGCGTGTTTGTGTATAAATTATATGGGAAATCGGAAACTAAAATGTATAGGATTAAGACCATAGGGAATCTATTAATTTCCTAACTACATGTCTACTAAATAATTAAACGAGTTTTGTAGAGCGATATAATTAACCTTGCCTACGTACAACATACAGGCAAAATTTTTGCAATATTACTGACAATGCGTATGTTTTGTACTTAACATATGCTGCTATTACTTAGCTTGATTTAAAACTGAGTTTGTCATAAAACGAACAGCAACATGTATACATTTGTGCACATGTACGAATGGAATTTTAATATTGAATTACATGGTATCAATATGCCTAAACACTATCAACATCTCCACTAGAATAAATAAGCAAATTAGTGGTGCTTATTTGCACCGCTCCTACTGGTATTAATACTATTATCGGCGAACCTATTTTTAATGGAGCCGTAACACATGTGAACTGATTACCGGGCCAGTATTGGACTAATATATTTGATTATAATATTCCCAATACGTATAGAGGAGAGGCTCTTCCATGATATCCTTCTTATCACATTTTGTTTACAGTCTGCATATCAGAACTTGTCCGATGTAACTAGAACACAATCTGAACAACATGAGATATGAATCGTAATGCACCCAAATAATCAGACTTAGGGAACAGACTAATGTCAAACTGCTAAGTGTTTTGATTTCAATCCACTTTATTTGTGACTATTTACAGCGGATTTCTAGGTCCGCTTAACAGGGGTTAGTGTTTATGACGTGAACCACATAGAATGATTATAACTGAGGTGGCATTTTTTACAACTGATAATAAATCGTTGATGTTCAGGGTAACGTTGCAATACCAATCAAATCTAATCTCTCCCACACGCCCTATACACAGCTTTCTATTGGTTCAAGAAAGGGCGTTCCAAAGGGAAACGTATGATTGGCCAAGAGAATGGTTATGAAGCACTATATAAGAGGGTGGCACCTGTGCCTCGGCTTGATTCACCACATTGACAAAGGCTGAATAGTACAGCCGAAACGCGTTTGTGCTCTCTGTTAGCATCTTGGTGCATAGCAGTTGGTTTTTACTCACTGTCCCTTGTCCCTGCCACCTGAAGCCGAGGGAGCTGCTATCGGCCAGGAAACAGGGGGACAAGGTGTACAGCTAATTCTTCGGTACTTTTAACAAGTGTTTTTCTTTTCATTTTAAACTATTAAATAAAAATTCAATTTTTTAGTAACCATATTAGGAGTGAGTGCTGCTCAAAACCCTTACTTTTAGGTTCTCTTACCTTATCTATTTTGTATGTATACCTGAGGGTTAGCACCGGATTAATTATCCATTTATTCCTATATACACTATATCTAGTGCCAGTTTCTCAACTTTATATTTGTCACATGGAGCTAAAACTAGACATTTGCAGAAAGAGACATTTAAATGGTTAAATCACATCCTATATCTGCACATTTAAGCTAGGACATGCTACATATGCGTATTTCGCATAAACGAGACATTTGCTAAAAGAGAAAAAATTGTTAAATTGCATCCTAGAGCTGCCCATTTAAGCTAGGACATGCTACATATCTGTTTGGAGATAAAACTAGACATTTGCGGAAAGAGACAATTAAATGGTTAAATAGAATCCTATATCTGCACATTTAAGCTAGGACATGCTACATATGCGTATTTTGCATAAACAAGACATATGCTAAAAGAGAAAGAAATGGTTAAATTGCATCCTAGAGCTGCCTATTTAAGCTAGGACATGCTACATATCTGTGTGGAGCTAAAACTAGACATTTGCTGAAAGAGAAATACATGGTTATAGCGCATCCTATAGCTGCACATTTTGCACATTACACAAACACAACTGTTTTTGAAGATTACAGTGGCAATTGTCTAACTAATTGTCAGGATATACATCTCTGCCATATACACTATCCTTGGTTGTACTGTTCCTTTAAGGATCACTGCTTCTCATACCTGTCTCCACCCTATTTAAGGCACACCTGTTTCAATCATTCTTTGCTTAGTATTGATATACACTTCAATTGCCTAGCCAGTTTTGTCTGAACTCTGCTCACTCAAATTTGCTACCAGCAACTTTTTTCTTTGGATTCAAGTTTTGTCACGAACTTTGCTGCTGTTGCTTTTTACTTGCAACCTTCAGTTTCCTCTGAAACTCCTGTGATTTGCTAACCTCCACTTGAATTGTTTTCTTACAATTACCTTGGACGCTCCTGTCTCCTGTCTCAGCACTTCCACGGAGCTCCGCAACTACCGCGGTGACGTCACACGCCAGCTGCTCTCTCTCTCGCTACTCAGCTCTAGCCTGCTCATCCGACTACGCTGTAAGTGTTACTACTTCTGACTCTCAGCCTTGATATCTGCCAGCACTATAACGCTTACCATTATAATATCCTCAAAATGCATATGTCTTCTTGTCAGTGTTCTTTTGTTTATTTAACATAGTTCCAACCTTCGCATATATCTACTCTCATATGTTATTCTCCATGTTTTACTTACAAAAGCCTGCTGAAACTTCATATCATTACTCATCGTTCATTCTGACCATTTATGTCTTATAAATTTGGGTATTCTGATTTAACATCTTACCGGAGGAAGTGTGTTTCATGTTTTCACTGCAGACTAGAGTGTAGCCACTCTTTTCAGCCTGCAATAGGGTTAACATAGCGAATCTCCTCCTTTACATTAATTACAGCCTGCTGATACAGGAAAGCCGCCTTCACACATCCTGTGACTATTGTGGTTTTTAGTATCTTCTTGCTACATACACTCTCTATTGTTGCCACCTTCCATCTCAGCAGTTGTGATTCACCTGACCTGTTCAAAATACTGTGTCTTTATTTAGATTTCCTAAACCAGTGTGACAGAATACTAAGCCTTTTAAAACCTATGGATCCAGCTGAGATTAACACTCACATGCAGGCATTAACACAAAGAGTAGATTTGTTAACAAATGGTTTAAACGCATTAAAAGTGGAGAATGATAACCTTAAAGCATACATTAGGGATGTAGTAGACAAAAGAACACATATATATGAACCCCAGGTTAGTCCTCCAGATTGTTTCCATGGAGACAGGACTCTCTACAGAGAGTTTAAAAATGCATGCCTGTTATTGTTTGCTTTAAGACCTCATACCTACCCAAATGATAGGATTAGAGTACTCACGACCATATCTTACCTTAGAGGTGAACCCCGTACATGGGCAAACACTTACTTTGAGAATAATGAAGAGATATTGAATTCTTTGGATAATTTTTTTGTCTCAATGGATAAATTGTATGAGGATCCATACAAACAGCTTACAGCTGAAAACGCCATGCGTGGCCTTAAACAAAAGAAGAGGGTAGTCGAAGACTACATCACAGAATTTAAAAAATGGGCAAAGGACTCTCAATGGAACAATCTGTCCCTTAGGAACCAGTTCAGACTCGGCCTCTCTGAGGGAATAAAAGACGAGTTGTCTCGCACAGATATCCCAGATACCTTAGAAGAGCTCATGTCACTTAGTATTACAATAGATAGGCGCCTCAGGGAAAGGTACCAAGAAAAGACTGGGCATGACTCTAACCCTAGGAAAACTTCCTACCCCACACATGCCTCTTCCCTACACAAAAACACTCCTGAACCCATGGACATTGCCTTCATCAAAGGACCTTTATCTCCTCAAGAGAAGCTCAGACGTCGTTCCAATAATCTATGCCTGTACTGTGCCTCTGACGAACACACTGTGAAAGACTGCCCTTCCCTCCTAAAACAAAACAAGGGTAAGACCTTAACAGACTTTTATTGTTGTACTACTCAACAGAGTTCAGTTACTTACATAAAAATCCCTCTTCTGTTACAGTGGGAACAACTTCGTCTTCACGCCACAGCGATAATTGATTCTGGTGCCACGGCTTCCTATATAGATAAGGAATTTTGCACTGTAAATAAAATACCACTGATGCAGAAACAGTCTCCTGTTTATTTGAGAGGGATAGATGGAAAAAATATTTCTTCTGGACCTGTTGAATTTCATACCATACCCCTACTTGTGGTCTCTCATGATCAGCATAGAGAATATGTCTCTTTCGATGTAATAAATTGCCCGGTCTCTCAGGTGGTTTTGGGGATGCAATGGTTGCATACACACAACCCACAGATAGACTGGTCCAATTCCACACTTAATTACAATTCATCATACTGCCAAAGTACTTGTCTCCCCAGTACAGTATTACAAATTTCTGACACTCAGGACATACCACCCATACCAGAGGTTTATAGCGATTTTTCTGATGTTTTTAGCAAAAAGGAGGCAGAGAGTCTGCCTCCGCATAGAAAATACGACTGCCCCATAGACATACTCCCTGGGTCAGAGATCCCTATTGGGCACATATTTCCCTTATCTCATACTGAGCTAAAACACCTAAAGACATATTTAGAAGAGAACCTTAGAAAAGGGTTCATCAGACCCTCGACCTCGCCGGCTGGGGCCGGAATATTTTTTGTTAAAAACAAAGACGGCACTCTTAGACCTATAGTCGATTACCGTCAGCTAAATAAAATTACGGTAAAAAACCGCTACCCTTTACCCCTCATACCAGAGCTTATTGAGAGACTAGAGGGAGCTAAGTTTTTTACAAAATTGGATTTAAGGGGTGCATACAACCTTCTCCGAATAAGATCAGGAGACGAATGGCTGACTGCGTTCCGAACCCGTTATGGTTTATTCGAGTACGTAGTCATGCCATTCGGGTTGTGTAATGCGCCTGCTGCTTTTCAGCACTTAATAAATGATCTTTTTAGAGACCTCCTTGATGTCAACATAGTCATATACCTAGATGATATTCTCATCTACTCAAAAACTTTAGAACAGCACATTCTACATGTGAGGCAAGTTCTTTCCCGGCTTAGAAGCAATTTCCTCTATGCAAAAGCTGAAAAATGTGTTTTCAATTCACAGACCATATCTTTCCTTGGATATGAAATATCCCCTTCAGGAATTTTTATGGAGAATAAAAAAATTGAAGCAGTACTGAACTGGCCTACCCCAAAGACCAGACGCCAGGTTCAATCCTTTATGGGATTCGCAAACTTCTACCGTAAGTTTATCAAAGATTTTTCTAAACTGGCAACTCCTCTAACCACACTCACAAAAGTCAAGATTCCATTCAAGTGGACTCAAGACTGTCAATCAGCTTTTGATACACTCAAACAGAAATTCACCAGTGCACCCATTCTACGTTTTCCTGACCCAAAACTTCAGTTCATTTTAGAGGTTGATGCATCCAACTTCGCAATTGGAGCAGTACTATCACAACGGGAGAATCTAGATAAACCTCTCCATCCTGTCGGTTTTTATTCCAGGACCTTAAACATCTCTGAACAAAACTATCCTATCGGGGATAAAGAACTACTTGCAATTAAACTATCCCTGGAACATTGGCGACATCTTTTAGAGGGTACTACCTACCCTACTCTCATCTATACTGATCACCGTAACCTTCAATATTTAAAAACCTCCCGAACACTCACCTCCCGTCAAGTTAGATGGAATTTGTTTTTCTCACGTTTTAATTTCCTTATTACCTATCGACCTTCAACAAAAAATCAGAAAGCTGATGCACTTTCTCGCATACCACCTGAGTCCATCTCACAACCATCTCAACAAAGTATAATTCCTTCGGAAAATTTCCTCTGTTTCACATACGACACCAGGCCTATTATTCATACCGAACAACAGAAGGATTCTTTAAAACCACTACAGGAACTGCAGTTGAAGTCCGATGGATGTTATTATCATGGCTCCCGTTTATACATTCCTCCCATACTCCGTCTACCTCTGCTGGAATCATTACATGACTCTCCACTCGCTGGTCACCCTGGTATAAAAAAGACCCTGGAATTAGCGAAAAGGAGTTATTGGTGGCCAAATATGACTGCCGATGTATTCCAACATGTCCAATCCTGCAGCATTTGTACCATATCAAAAAGGAATAAACAACCACCATATGGACTTTTACTGCCTTTACCTACTCCTAAGACACCGTGGTCCGAAATTGCTCTCGATTTTATAGTCGACCTACCTCTTTCCTCAAGGAACAACACCATCATGGTTGTAGTGGATCTTTTCACAAAAATGTGTCATTTTATCCCGTACCATAAACTACCTACCTCAATAGAAACTGTTCAGCTTCTTATTTCTAATGTCATCAAGCTGCATGGCCTCCCAAAGACCGTTTTAAGTGACAGAGGCACTCAATTCTCCAGTAAACTCTGGTCAGAGTTCTGCAAACTCTTCCATATTGACAGGCGGCTTACAACCGCATACCATCCCCAGTCAAATGGACAGACCGAACGCTGTAACCAATGGCTGGAACAATTCCTAAGGTCTTTTTGTTCCTCTGAACAACATCTTTGGGCGGGCTTACTACCATACGCTGAATTTTGCTATAACAACACCTTACATGCCACCACTAATCAAACTCCATTCTACTCGAATTACGGATTTCATCCAACATTCCAATTGTATCCTACTCAAGATTCTTCTTCTCCTTCAATCGCTGAGCTTTCCCAAAGCATTTCCTCGAATTTCACTCGTATTGAATCCTCCATTGAAAACGCAAAAAGGCTCTATAAACGGTACTACGACAGACGCAGGACAGCTCCTCCAAAATATGAAGTAGGTGACTTGGTATGGCTTTCTACAAAACATTTACGTATGAACACTCCATGCAGGAAGTTATCTCCACTCTTTGTTGGTCCTTATCCCATAGCTCATATCGTCAATGCCAATGCTGTTCGTCTCACCCTACCTCCTACTATGAAAATCCACCCGACATTTCATGTCTCCCTTCTGAAACCTTACCGGGCAGTGAGGGGTTCCGCCTCATCTTCTTCTCTTCCTCTGGTTTCTGTCGACCCTGATATCGAATATGAGGTTCAATCCATCAAAGATTCCCGCATGATGAATGGGGTTTTACAGTACCTCGTAAGCTGGAAGGGTTACCCACCTGATGAGGATTCCTGGGAACCCTCTGTTAACATCTCCGCACCCAGGTTGGTGTCTCGTTTTCATCAACGGCATCCCGACTCTCCTGGACCCTGAGCTCCGGAGTCGCTCTTAGAAGGGGGGATCCTGTCAGGATATACATCTCTGCCATATACACTATCCTTGGTTGTACTGTTCCTTTAAGGATCACTGCTTCTCATACCTGTCTCCACCCTATTTAAGGCACACCTGTTTCAATCATTCTTTGCTTAGTATTGATATACACTTCAATTGCCTAGCCAGTTTTGTCTGAACTCTGCTCACTCAAATTTGCTACCAGCAACTTTTTTCTTTGGATTCAAGTTTTGTCACGAACTTTGCTGCTGTTGCTTTTTACTTGCAACCTTCAGTTTCCTCTGAAACTCCTGTGATTTGCTAACCTCCACTTGAATTGTTTTCTTACAATTACCTTGGACGCTCCTGTCTCCTGTCTCAGCACTTCCACGGAGCTCCGCAACTACCGCGGTGACGTCACACGCCAGCTGCTCTCTCTCTCGCTACTCAGCTCTAGCCTGCTCATCCGACTACGCTGTAAGTGTTACTACTTCTGACTCTCAGCCTTGATATCTGCCAGCACTATAACGCTTACCATTATAATATCCTCAAAATGCATATGTCTTCTTGTCAGTGTTCTTTTGTTTATTTAACATAGTTCCAACCTTCGCATATATCTACTCTCATATGTTATTCTCCATGTTTTACTTACAAAAGCCTGCTGAAACTTCATATCATTACTCATCGTTCATTCTGACCATTTATGTCTTATAAATTTGGGTATTCTGATTTAACATCTTACCGGAGGAAGTGTGTTTCATGTTTTCACTGCAGACTAGAGTGTAGCCACTCTTTTCAGCCTGCAATAGGGTTAACATAGCGAATCTCCTCCTTTACATTAATTACAGCCTGCTGATACAGGAAAGCCGCCTTCACACATCCTGTGACTATTGTGGTTTTTAGTATCTTCTTGCTACATACACTCTCTATTGTTGCCACCTTCCATCTCAGCAGTTGTGATTCACCTGACCTGTTCAAAATACTGTGTCTTTATTTAGATTTCCTAAACCAGTGTGACACTAATTAACCATGTTGTGCACAAGTACTCACCAACAAGCCACCCATGGGGAAACTGTCTGCCCTTAAACTACCACCACAAGGACGACTGTCTTAGGATGCGGGCATCATGACAAGGCCCACCGAAATTCGCACACACGTGCACAATCCGCATCCATGCGTCGCAAACAAACTGCACATTCAGACTATGGAAGTGTTTGTGATTTTGGAAGGGCAAGTCATTTTCTGGAGCATGCAGCGCAATGTGGGTGCAATCTATTGCTCCCAAGATATTGGGAATTCAAGATATTGCATAGAATTCCCTCTTCAGCATCACCATCATTTTGAGGGAATCCTATATAACGCTTACTGACTTGTACCATAGCGTCCAGAAAGTTGTCAAAAACCACAGAGAAGGTACCCCGAGACAGCCCATGCATGTACCCCTCTCCAGATTGAAATTTTCCGGAGGCCAGGACATGTATGCAACTTAGCATCTTGGTCATGCCAGGGATTGCAGTTTGCATAGTCTATGTGGCTCCATATGAGGTTTAAGAACATTGTAAAGGCTAATGAGCTGTTTGCGATTGAGCCTATACTTGTCATAAACCTCAAAGTCACTCATGTTATCCAAGGTGGGCCTCACCCTGTTAACAGGAGGACCTGTAACCAAATAAGCCCTTTGTCTCTCTTGGGGATGCCGAGCCCGCCTGATTCTATTGTACACCACTCGTGCAACAGCACCAGCAGCAACTAACTGCAGATCTTCCATATTGTCCAAGCTAAGCAACACAAATCCAAACAGCAGAACAAACACACAAGGAGTAACAAGGTATGCAAAAACACAAAAGCGATTTGATACAATGTCGATCACAAGGGACGCTTTGGCCATGTTGTTTGGGGGATTTATAGTACAATATGTCCAATGGTAGCGTGTTCGTAATGATTGCTGATTGTATACACTTGATTGTATGTGAGCGGCGCAAATGCTTTCAAAGTGGGCATTTTTTTAGGTGTTTGCTGAAATTTTGTTTTCCCCCAATGAATCGTAATGTGAAAGTGTAAAATGTAACATATACAGTTCATCTTCGTAATGTTTGTTCATATGCGTAATAAATACTTAAACGCGATCTTATAGTAAAAAGCACACGTCCACGCTAACATGAATGAAAGTGCATACTTGTGTATAATGGCATAGAATTTGATCGATCAATGTTGCTGCAATATTGTTTCCAAATAATAAAGTAACTGCTGACATCTCTAATATTCTATATGTAAGCGATTGGCGAGATTTCAATATTTTACGCATCCCATTGAAATCGCAATAATAATGAAGATCTTCCGGCTGACATCTGTAGTATTGTATATATAAGTGATTTGCGAGATGTCAATATTGTACACATCCCATTGAAATTGCTATAATAATGAAGATCTTCCAAACTCTCGTTTACGTATCTGTAATATTGTAGTATTGAGTGAGAAACCTCTGAAAGGTGCGGTACAGTCCCAAAGCTGTAATCTGTATGGTTGAAGCTTATAATGACGTCATCATATTAGCAACCTTCCTGTCTAGTTAACAAATCCTCATTCCGTTGTTGTATTTTTTAACATTCTTCTTGTGTGCTGATTAAAAAGATAAATGTGTGCTTTGCTGTTGTGTGATGTGTGTTATGTACATATAAGTATGTATGGTGATTCTCTCCCACATATGCTGACTTATATAAAGCAGTATAGCATTTGTTCCTTCCAAAAAGGTGGCAGCTCTAATATGTTCTAATGATATGTTCTTATTGTACGTCATTCCTAATGGTATATTATGACTGAATCGTTATGTTAAAGGAACACTAAATCCATAATTGATATTTTGTGATTCCGAGAGAGAATCCAATGTTAAGCAACCTTCCAATGTAGTTGTATGATGTAAATGTGTTCATTGCTTATATCTGTTTTTTTGGCCAGAATATCAATGCACATGTATGAGTGAATGCAAAAGTCATGTATGTGCATCCATTAATTATCATGTGTTGAGCCTATGTAGTTAACTGAGACGTGTTTAATATTGTCTACTGTTTGTGAATAATGAAATGTAAAAATTATTTTCTGTCCATTTAAATAAGATGTAATTTTTCAAACCGATTTCGTATTGGTGATGGTGATTTGTAGTTGATGTAATGTAATTTCCTTTAAGATTTTGATGTTGTAGTGAATTCCACACAAGTAAAAGCCATAACTCCATAGGGAAATAGTAATTTATTGATCTATTTGTCATAGCGGGACTAACGCAAGAAAGAATGAGTTATTCCCATAATTGTAACGCTGGTATTATGAGTTTTCAAGTCTATGCATTTTGCGTGCATTAGGTAAATCTGCCTGTCACATGCACAAGCACGTCTTCCCCATAGAAGTCAATGGAGGAGAAAAATTTGTTGAGAAATAAAATCCAACACTTGTTTTGAGCATACAGTTAGTGACATCATGTTCTTGTGTGAAAAAGTAGCTAAATCGTGTTTATTTTCGAATAAAAATCTGTTTTGTGTAGGTAATGTGCTGTATATTGTTTGTATGTATCAATTAGTGTATGTATGTGATAATATTTGTAGTTAGATGTAGCTATATGAGTGTATGTTCCCGTCTGTCTATGTAAGTCAATGGAAAATGGATTTGTGTGGCTTCTTTTTAAAACACCCGAGATCTCGTAACTTTGATCCATTCTATTTTGACATGAAAATGTAAAATTGTAAAAATAAATATTGTGTAGTGTTTGTATGAGTGTAAGTGTACTTTGTGTAATGTTTTTGAAGTGATTTGTGGATGTTTTTGTTAGCGGTATATGATTAACTACTGTGTCAGGGTTTACGTTATGGATTTGAGCGGAGATGGATATTTTGTGGCTTTACGCAAACTCGTAATACCAGCACCAGCAGTAGTTAAAAAGCAGCGTTAGGAGGCTTTTTCACGCATAACGCACAACTCGTAATCTAGCCGATTGTGAGCTATGATTGGACATGTGGTAATTGATACCATGTGTGTTCAATTCTCATTAGCTCGGTTACCATGGGAACTATAGTAAATATACATTGAAAATGTTCATGCTTAACACAGTACGATGTGATCCACATACACATATGTAAATACAATATATAATACATAATACAGACCCACAAAATAATCATAACACAATCCCTCAATGTGTGCCCAGTCATATGTACCGGCCCAAAAACATCAAGGTCCCAAAAAACAAAAACAAAAATAAAAAAATAAGATCCCATTGGAATAATATGATACACCATAACTTTTTAGGCATAAGTGATTGAAACACATGTTTGAATCCTTAGCAAATAATTATTGCCTATTAGCTGCCTTTAATAGAAGAGGCCACCAAAATGCACAGTGAAGTTATATTTGGAGAGAATTGTAGTATTAGCTTGTGATATCTACAATCCACTATTCTTCTGATTTATATGACCGCCATGGCTCTCAGACTCGAGCGTATAGGGACCGCCCAAAATGTGCGTTTCATAAAAACTGACCAATCCTATCACAAAAGATGCTTGTGTGAGATAACACACAGACTGCCGTATGGATACAAAACGTACACCTCTTAAAAATAGAACTCCTCCTCACCATAGAGTGTAAACATAATGTTATCGTAGGAGACAAGAAACCAAAGGTAATATGTCAAATAAATGACAGATCCAATAGTAAACACAAATGTGATGGCCACATAATTGGCAACCCTAAGTAAACTATAATATAGTGTTTCTTGGTGTAATGAGCAAAAATATATTCTGATCCTATGAATCAGAGTGTGAAATGACTAATATATTGCAAGAGTCAGAGGGGCCCATTTATCAAGCTCCAAACAGAGCTTGTGAGCCCGTGTCTGCCTGCTCTGATGAGGTGGACAGGAATCACCGGAAATCAAGCTGATTGAGTACGATCGGGTTGATTGACACCTCCCTGCTGGCAGCCAAGTCAGCAGGGGGCGGCGTTGCACCAGCAGCTCTTGTGAGCTGCTGGTGCAATGTTAAATGCGGAGAGGGTATTGCTCTCCGCATTCAGCGAGATCTTGCGGACCTAGGGCGCGATCCGATATAGATCATAGTTTGTGGCGCAAGCGAGGGAACCCGCGTCGCCCACAGTTTCAGCTCGCAACTCGAGCTATCCCATATATGGCGCCGTCAGATGCAAACGTGCTGTAAGTCTGACAAACCAGCGATGTCCAGAAATCTGCGCAAGTACAAATTTCTGGCGTCGCCAGTGACTTGCGGCACGTTAGAAACTGCCCGCGCCTACAAAACCTGACTAAAGTCTAAATCAACGGCACTGTCTAACACGCCTCCCTAACATAGCCCGACACGTCTAACACGCCTCCCTAACATAGCCCGACACGTCTAACCCTCTATCCGCTATCCCCCCTCACTAGCCTAACAATAAAATATGTATTAACCCCTTAACCGCCGCTACCTAATAAAGTTATTAACCCCGAAACCGGCGCCAGCTATATTAAATCTATAACCCCCTAAAGTGAGCCCCTAACACCGCCGCCATCTACCTTACCTACCCCCTAAAGTGAGCCCCTACCCCGCCGCTATCTATTTTAAAATTATTAACCCCTAATCTAATCCCCCTACCCCGCCGCCATCTATATTAAATTATTCAACCCCTAAAATACTAAACTATCCCTACCACTAAACCTAAGTCTAAGCCTACAAATAGCCCTGAAAAGGGCTTTTTTGCGTGGCATTGCCCCAAAGTAACAGCTCTTTTGCCAGCCCTTAAAAGGGCTTTTGGCGGGGCTTTGTCACAAAGTAAACTGCTCTTTTGCCTACAATCTACATCCCCCTACACCGCGGCCACCTATAATATAATGTATTAACCCCTAATCTAATCCCCCTACACCGCCGCCAGCTATATTAACTATATTAACCCTAATTATATTAGGGTTAATATAGTTAATATAGTTATTATATTATATATATTAACTATATTAACCCTAATTATATTAGGGTTCATATAGTTAATATCGTTATTATATTATATATATATATTAAGTATAATAACCCTATCTAACTCTAACATCCTAACTAAACTCTTATTAAAATAAATCTAATATTAATATTATTAATTAAAATATTCCTATTTAAATCTAAATACTTACCTATAAAATAAACCCTAAGATAGCTACAATATAATTAATAATTACATTATAGCTATGTTAGGGTTTATATTTATTTTACAGGTCAATTGTTAATTATTTTAACTAGGTATAATAGCTATTAAATAGTTATTAACTATTTAATAGCTACCTAGTTAAAATAATTACCCAATTACCTGTAAAATAAATCCTAACCTAAGTTACAAATACACCTACACTATCAATAAATTAAATAAACTACAAATATCTATCTAAAAATACAATTAAATAAACTAAACTAAATTACAAAAAAAACCCCACTAAATTACAAAAAATAAAAAAAGATTACAAGATTTTTAAGCTAATTACACCTATTCTAAGCCCCCTAATAAAATAATAAAGCCCCCCAAAATAAAAAAATTCCCTACCCTATTCTAAATTAAAAAAAGTTCAAAGCTCTTTTACCTTACCAGCCCTTAAAAGGGCCTTTTGTGGGGGCATGCCCCAAAGAAAACTGCTCTTTTGCCTGCAAAAAAAGCACAATACCACCCCCCAACATTACAACCCACCACCCACATACCCCTAATCTAACCCAAACCCCCCTTAAATAAACCTAACACTACCCCCCTGAAGATCTCCCTACCTTGTATTCACCCAGCCGGGCCGAACCGATCCAGGCGATGTGTTCCAGCAAGCGGCAGTGAAGTCTTCATCCATCCGGGCGATGTCTTGAAGCAAGCGGCAGAGAGTCTTCTTCCATCGGCGACGTCTTCAAGCAAATCGGCATCTTCAATCTTCTTACTTCGCTCCTCCGCCGCGGAGCATCCTTCCGGCACGACGACTTCCCGACGAATGAGGTTCCTTTAAATGACGTCATCCAAGATGGCATCCGCCGAATTCCGATTGGCTGATAGGATTCTATCAGCCAATCGGAATTAAGGTAGAAAAATCTGATTGGCTGATTGAATCAGCCAATCAGATTCAAGTTCAATCCGATTGGCTGATTGGTTCAGCCAATCGGATTGAACTTGAATCTGATTGGCTGATTCAATCAGCCAATCAGATTTTTCTACCTTAATTCCGATTGGCTGATAGAATCCTATCAGCCAATCGGAATTCGGCGGATGCCATCTTGGATGACGTCATTTAAAGGAACCTCATTCGTCGGGAAGTCGTCGTGCTGGAAGGATGCTCCGCGGCGGAGGAGCGAAGTAAGAAGATTGAAGATGCCGATTTGCTTGAAGACGTCGCCGATGGAAGAAGACTCTGCCGCTTGCTTCAAGACATCGCCCGGATGGATGAAGACTTCACTGCCGCTTGCTGGAACACATTGCCTGGATCGGTTCGGCCCGGCTGGGTGAATACAAGGTAGGGAGATCTTCAGGGGGGTAGTGTTAGGTTTATTTAAGGGGGGTTTGGGTTAGATTAGGGGTATGTGGGTGGTGGGTTGTAATGTTGGGGGGTGGTATTGTGCTTTTTTTTGCAGGCAAAAGAGCAGTTTTCTTTGCGGCATGCCCCCACAAAAGGCCCTTTTAAGGGCTGGTAAGGTAAAAGAGCTTTGAACTTTTTTTAATTTAGAATAGGGTAGGGAATTTTTTTATTTTGGGGGGCTTTATTATTTTATTAGGGGGCTTAGAGTAGGTGTAATTAGCTTAAAAATCTTGTAATCTTTTTTTTATTTTTTGTAATTTAGTGTTTGTTTTTTTTTGTAATTTAGTTTAGTTTATTTAATTGTATTTTTAGATAGATATTTGTAGTTTATTTAATTTATTGATAGTGTAGGTGTATTTGTAACTTAGGTTAGGATTTATTTTACAGGTAATTGGGTAATTATTTTAACTAGGTAGCTATTAAATAGTTAATAACTATTTAATAGCTATTATACCTAGTTAAAATAATTAACAATTTACCTGTAAAATAAATATAAACCCTAACATAGCTATAATGTAATTATTAATTATATTGTAGCTATCTTAGGGTTTATTTTATAGGTAAGTATTTAGATTTAACTAGGAATATTTTAGTTTATAATATGAATTAGATTTATTTAATAAGAATTTAGTTAGGGGTGTTAGGGTTAGATAGAGTTAATATAGTTTATATAAATACTATAGTAACTATATTAACTATATTAACCCTAATATAATTAGGGTTAATATATATAATGTAATAACTATATTAACTATAATATACTTAGGGTTAATATAGATAATATAGCTGGCGGCGGGGTAGGTAGATTAAATTAGGGGTTAATAATTTTAATATAGATGGCGGCGGTGTAAGGGGTTCACATTAGGGGATAGATCAGTTAGATGGTGGCGGTTTTAGGGGCTCACAGTAGGGGGTTAGTTTATGTAGATGGCGGCGGTTTAGGGGTTAAATACTTTATTATGGATTGCGGCGGGGGATCGCAGTTGACAGGGAGATAGACATTGCGCATGCGTTAGGTGTTAGGTTTATTTTAGCAGCCAGTTTAGGGAGTTTCGGGGCTCCAATAGTCAGCGTAAGGCTTCTTACGGCTGCTTTTTGTGGCAAGGTGAAAATGGAGTAAGATTTCTCCATTTTTGCCACGTAAGTCCTTACGCTGTATATTGGATACCAAACTGCGCGGGTTTGGTATACCTGCCTATGGCCCAAAAAACTACGGGCGACGGCAGAAATATATGCGCGTAACTTCTAGGTTACGCCGTATATAGGATACCAAACCCGCGCAAATATTGGCGTCGCCGACTTTTGCGGGCGACGATTTTTATCGGATCGACCCCCTGATCCGCACTGCCGAATCAGGTCCGCAAGACCTTTAATAAATAGGCCCCATAATTTGATATTAAAATATCAAATATGTGTGAATATACTTGATGTTGAAAAATAAAAAAGTAAACTACATGGTGAATTTCAGTATGTGACCCACAAATAAGTATGTAATATGATAACATAGTAACATAGTAGATAAGGTTGAAAAAAGACTGAAGTCCATCGAGTTCAACCTATACAAATCTAAAATACTTACAAAAAGCTCCAGTTACGCTTAAATAACCCCATTAAAATGTGACCCATTTAATACTAGCAATCATAACCATGAATTTTGTTTATATACAGAAATTTATCCAGACTATTTTTAAATGTATTTATGGTATTGGCATTCACTACCTCCTTTGGTAATGAGTTCCACAATTTTATTGCTCTTACAGTGAAAAAACGTTTCCGTTGCAGGAGATTAAATCTCCTTTCCTCCAACCTTAAATTATGACCTCTTGTCAGAACCAATTTTCTTGGAATAAAAAGAGCTTCTGCCATCTCTGTATATGGGCCTTGAATATATTTATATAAAGTAATCATGTCACCTCTCAAGCACCTTTTTTCTAAAGAGAACAGACCCAGTTTGGCTAGCCTCTCCTCATAGGTTAATTTCTCCAATCCCCTTATTAGCTTTGTGGCCCTTCTCTGAACTTTTTCTAGTTCTGCAATATCTTTTTTAGCAATCGGTCCCCAGAACTGCACTCCAAACTCAAGGTGAGGTCTTACCAGGGCTTTATATAATGACAGAATTATGCTTTCCTCCCTTGAATCAATGCCTCTTTTAATACATGCTAGTATCTTATTAGCCTTTGAAACCGCTGCCCTGCATTGTGCACTCATCTTTAGCTTGTTATCTATTACTACTCCCAAATCCCTTTCCTCCTGTGTTTGGCTAAGTCTTGTCCCATTTAAAAAATACATAGCCTGCTTATTTTTACTTCCAAAATGTAGAACCTTACATTTTTCCGTATTAAATCTCATTTTCCATTCACTTGCCCATAGTTCTAATTTTAGCAAATCCCTTTGCAAAGAGAGTTCATCCTGCTCTGACCTAATGACCTTACTTAACTTAGTATCATCTGCAAAAATAGAGATGTCGCTATTTAATCCTTGCTCCAAGTCATTTATAAAAATATTAAAAAGAACAGGGCCCAGTACTGATCCCTGGGGGACGCCACTGATTACCTTTGTCCAATCTGAGTATGATCCATTTACTGCTACTCGTTGCTCCCTATCTTTTATCCAGTTATTTATCCATGAGCTAACATTTTCAGCTATTCCCAGTCCCTTAATTTTGTGCATTAATCTCTCATGTGGCACTGTATCAAATGCCTTTGCAAAATCTAAGTATATCACATCAACTGATTCCCCTTTATCTATATTTTTACTTACTTCCTCATAGAATCTAATTAGATTAGTTTGACATGATCTATTTCTCCTAAAGCCATGCTGATTAGAACTCATAATCTTGTTTACACGAATATGCTCATCAATATAATCCCTTATAATCCCTTCAAATATCTTCCCCACTATTGATGTCAGACTAACTGGTCTATAGCTTCCTGGATCATCCCTGCTTCCCTTTTTGAAGAGTGGCACCACATCAGCTTTACGCCAATCCTGGGGTACCATACCTGAGGATAATGAGTCTTGAAAAATTAAGAGTAAAGGTTTGTCTATAACAGTGCTAAGTTCACTTAACACCCTTGGGTGTATTCCATCTGGGCCTGGAGTTTTATTTACCTTAATATTTTTTAGTTTTTTCCTGATATCCTCTAAACAAAACCCAGTTAGTGGTATGGACTGGCATGTTCTATTCTGTTCCAAAGTATCATTCAATGGTTCCTCTCTGTGTATACTGAAGAAAAAAAACTGGTTTAGTACCTCAGCCTTCTCCCTGTCATTATTTATCATGCTACCCTCCACACATTTTAATGTACCTATATTATCCTTCTTAAATGATGTTACCAAATCGTGTACGACAACAATGGTATAAAAAAACAATAATAATAATATATGTATCGACATTTCTGTGTGATAAAAAAATAATAAACAGTGTGAAAGGGGTAATAGCAGGGAATATATAAGTGTGATAAACTGACAATAGTAGAAATAGTGTATACTGTATATGTAATATGACAGTAAAATTTATTTGAGGTGGTATATAGGCTAATAAATAGGCTAAAGTGTTAAATTTATTCTAGGTGGTATATAAGCTAATAGATTAATGCAATCTATCATAATGGGTAGACATAATTATAAATGATGTTGACTAGAATAAACGATACAACCTTCCTAAAACTGGGAAGTGAACTGGTGGGAAAATAAAGGCAATATAATCTATTAATCATAATTACATATACATACATATATATATATATATATACATATATATATATATATATATATATATATATATATATATATATATACTGTATATATATATATATATATATATATTGTAAGTACTGAACGATGAATAACTACTGAGATTCAAGATATATAAATCCTGAATATTATATGTACCAATAACACATTGTGTTATATAAAAGCAGCCATATCCAAGTTCTCATTAAGTCCCTCTGGTTGGAATGTTTTTAGCTTCATAATCCAAAAGGATTCTCTACGTCCAAGGGCGCGATCCGATATCGATCGCAGTTTGCGGCGCAAGCGAGGGAACCGGCGTCGCCCGCAGTTTCAGCTCGCAACTCGAGCCATCCCATATAGGTCGCCGTCAGATGCTAACGTGCCGTAAGTCTCACAAACCAGCGATGTCCAGAAATCTGCGTAAGTACAAATTTCTGGCGTCGCCAGTGACTTGCGGCACGTTAGAAACTGCCGGCGCCTATAAAACCTGACTAAAGTTTAAAACACCCGCACTGTCTAACACGCCTCCCTAACATAGCCCGCACTGTCTAACACGCCTCCCTAACATAGCCCGCACTGTCTAACCCTCTATCCGCTATCCCCCCTCACTAGCCTAACAATAAAAAAGCTATTAACCCCTAAACCGCCGCTCCCGTACCCCGCCGCAACCTAATAAAGTTATTAACCCCTAAACCGCCGCTCCCGTACCCCGCCGCCAGCTATATTATATCTATAACCCCCTAAAGTGAGCCCCTAACACCGCCGCCATCTATATTAAAAATGATTAACCCCTAATTTAATCTACCTACCCCGCCGCCAGCTATATTATCTATATTAACCCTAAGTATATTATAGTTAATATAGGTATTACATTATATATATTAACTATATTAACCCTAATTATATTAGGGTTAATATAGTTAATATAGTTACTATAGTATTTATATGAACTATATTAACTCTATCTAACCCTAACTAAATTTATATTAAATTAATCTAATTCATTTATAAACTAAAAAAATCCTATTTAAATCTAAATACTTACCTATAAAATAAACCCTAAGATAGCTACAATATAATTAATAATTACATTGTAGCTATGTTAGGGTTAATATTTATTTTACAGGTAAATTGTTAATTATTTTAACTAGGTATAATAGATATTAAATAGTTATTAACTATTTAATATCTACCTAGTTAAAATAATTACCCAATTACCTGTAAAATAAATCCTAACCTAAGTTACAAATACACCTACACTATCAATAAATTTAATAAACTACTAACATCTATCTAAAAATACAATTAAATTAACTAAACTAAATTACAAAAAAAAACAAACACTAAATTACAAAAAATAAAAAAAAGATTACAAGATATTTAAGCTAATTACACCTATTCTAAGCCCCCTAATAAAATAATAAACCCCCAAAATAAAAAAAAATTCCCTGCCCTATTCTAAATTCAACAAATTTCAAAGCTCTTTACCTTACCAGCCCTTAAAAGGGCCTTTTGTGGGGCATGCCCCAAATAATTCAGCTCTTTTGCATACAACAAATACATTACCCCCCCCCATTACAACCCACCACCCACATACCCCTATTCTAAACCCACCCAAACCCCCCTTAAAAAAGCCTAACACTACCCCCCTGAAGATCTCCCTACCTTGTCTCCACCACACTGGGCCGAACTCCTGATCCGATCCGGGCGATGTCTTCCTCCAAGCGGCAAAGAAGAATTCTTCCTCCGGCGATGTCTTCCTCCAAGCGGCAAAGAAGAATTCTTCCTCCGGCGACGTCTTCCTCCAAGCGGCAGCAAAGTCTTCATTCTTCCGGCGGCATCTTCAATCTTCTTTCTTCGCTCCGCCGCCGCGGAGCATCCATCCCGGCCGACTGCTGAACTTGGAATGATGTACCTTTAAATGACGTCATCCAAGATGGCGTCCGCTGAATTCCGATTGGCTGATAGGATTCTATCAGCCAATCGGAATTAAGTTAAAAAAATCTGATTGGCTGATTGAATCAGCCAATCAGATTCAAGTTCAATCCGATTGGCTGATCCAATCAGCCAATCAGATTGAGCTCGCATTCTATTGGCTGATCGGATCAGCCAATCAGATTGAGCTCGCATTCTATTGGCTGATCGGAACAGCCAATAGAATGCGAGCTCAATCTGATTGGCTGATTGGATCAGCCAATCGGATTGAACTTGAATCTGATTGGCTGATTCAATCAGCCAATCAGATTTTTTGTAACTTAATTCCGATTGGCTGATAGAATCCTATCAGCCAATCGGAATTCGGCGGACGCCATCTTGGATGACGTCATTTAAAGGTACATCATTCCAAGTTCAGCAGTCGGCCGGGATGGATGCTCCGCGGCGGCGGAGCGAAGAAAGAAGATTGAAGATGCCGCCGGAAGAATGAAGACTTTGCTGCCGCTTGGAGGAAGACGTCGCCGGAGGAAGAATTCTTCTTTGCCGCTTGGAGGAAGACATCGCCGGAGGAAGAATTCTTCTTTGCCGCTTGGAGGAAGACATCGCCCGGATCAGATCAGGAGTTCGGCCCGGTGTGGTGAAGACAAGGTAGGGAGATCTTCAGGGGGGTAGTGATAGGCTTTTTTAAGGGGTGTTTGGGTGGGTTTAGAATAGGGGTATGTGGGTGGTGGGTTGTAATGGGGGGGGGGGGGTATTGTATTTCTTGTATGCAAAAGAGCTGAATTCTTTGGGGCATGCCCCACAAAAGGCCCTTTTAAGGGCTGGTAAGGTAAAGAGCTTTGAAATTTGTTGAATTTAGAATAGGGCAGGGAATTTTTTTTATTTTGGGGGTTTATTATTTTATTAGGGGGCTTAGAATAGGTGTAATTAGCTTAAATATCTTGTAATCTTTTTTTTATTTTTTGTAATTTAGTGTTTGTTTTTTTTTGTAATTTAGTTTAGTTAATTTAATTGTATTTTTAGATAGATGTTAGTAGTTTATTAAATTTATTGATAGTGTAGGTGTATTTGTAACTTAGGTTAGGATTTATTTTACAGGTAATTGGGTAATTATTTTAACTAGGTAGATATTAAATAGTTAATAACTATTTAATATCTATTATACCTAGTTAAAATAATTAACAATTTACCTGTAAAATAAATATTAACCCTAACATAGCTACAATGTAATTATTAATTATATTGTAGCTATCTTAGGGTTTATTTTATAGGTAAGTATTTAGATTTAAATAGGAACATTTTAGTTTATAAATGAATTAGATTAATTTAATATAAATTTAGTTAGGGTTAGATAGAGTTAATATAGTTAATATAAATACTATAGTAACTATATTAACTATATTAACCCTAATATAATTAGGGTTAATATAGTTAATATATATAATGTAATACCTATATTAACTATAATATACTTAGGGTTAATATAGATAATATAGCTGGCGGCGGGGTAGGTAGATTAAATTAGGGGTTAATCATTTTAATAGAGATGGCGGCGGTGTAAGGGGCTTACATTAGGGGTTAATCATTTTTATATAGGTGGCGGCGGTGTAAGGGGTCAGATTAGGGGATAGATAAGGTAGATGGCGGCGGTTTTAGAGGCTCACAGTAGGGGGTTAGTTTATGTAGATGGCGGCGGGGTCCGGGAGCGGCGGTTTAGGGGGTAATAACTTTATTAGGGATTTCGGGGGGGGGGGATCGCGGTTGACAGGTAGATAGACATTGCGCATGCGTTAGGTGTTAGGTTTATTTTCTAGTTAGTTTAGGGAGTTATGGGGCTCCAATAGTCAGCGTAAGGCTTCTTACGGCTGCTTTTTGTGGCGAGGTGAAAATGGAGTAAGTTTTCTCCATTTTCGCCACGTAAGTCCTTACGCTGCATATTGGATACCAAACTGCGCGGGTTTGGTATACCTGCCTATGGCCCAAAAAACTGCGGGCGACGGCAGAAATATACGGGCGTAACTTCTAGGTTACGCCGTATATGTGATACCAAATCCGCGCAAATATTGGCGTCGCCGGCTTTTGCGGGCGACACTTTATATCGGATCGACCCCCAAGTGTTAGGAAAGCATTGGTTTGAGATCTAGTTATTTGTTCTATTGGGATAATTTTCATCATGTTTTTTGTCCTTTATGCAAATGTGCGCAATATCTAGAGACACTGTGTGACATAAGCTTTTTCTTAATGTTATAGGCATGTTCACTCCACCTCCTCTTGACCTTTCTACAGGTGCAGCCAATTAGACCCCACATTTACAATACAATAAGTATATGACAAAGGTGGATTCACATGTCATATGTCCCCTAATGGGGAATTGATCACCAGTCATATTTGATTTAAAAGATGATGCCCCATGTTCTATGTATTTGCACATACCACAGAATTTTCTAAAACATTTAGACACTTTATTCTTTTTTTTGGCTCTCATCTCTATTTTTGTAGTAGGAAGCTATTGTATTTGTTTTTTGTCCCTTACTACCTTACTGGGTGCCAAAATGGTCTTTAATGTTTAAGTACAATATTTCTATAGGATCACTTGTTAGTAGTGACCAATGTTTACACAAAATCTTAGTTATTTCCAGATGATTCAAGTTATACTTTGTGAACAGTGGTGGATTGGAATCTTTAAATGTTTCTTGTGTTATATTTTTCTTAGGAAAATATTGGTCCCTGTCTTCTTCCCTAACTCTATTTAAATTCCTGTTAATAAGGGTTGTAGGATATCCTTTTTCAAGGAACCTGTTTCCAATCACCTTGGCTTGCTTATCATAGTCTTGGATGGTGGAGCCGTTTCTTCTAATACTCCTAAATTGTCCATATGGAACATTATTTTTCCAACATTTATAATGATTACTCGTAATGGAGGAAGCTGTTACAATCTACATTCTTAGAAAAAAGTTTTTGAAGAAACTGTTCCCCTATCCGACCACCCCAAAAGGAGGTCCAAAAATTCAATAGTATCTTTTTGGATATTGAGGGAAAAAGAAATGCCAAAATCATTATGATTCAAATAATTAATAAAGCCCACTACATGTTCATGAGAAACCCTAAAAATAAATATAAGCTCATCAATTAGAAGGCCATAGAACATGGTGCCCATGGCTATTCCCTTGATCTGTAAATAAAACCTACTCTGGTAGAGAAAATAATTATGTTTTAAAATAAAAGTAATTATTCAATGATAAAGTCTACCTGTTTATCAGGCATATATAATTATATATATATATATATATATATATATATATATATATATATATATATATATATATATATATATATATATATATATATATATATATATATATAAATATGTCTTGTTCAAAAATGTTGGAGTATAATGCTCCAAAATCACATGTTACCCACCAACTTGCCTCATCTATTAATACCCTATTGAGCTTAAGTAATAGGTCCAATGAGTCTTTATTATAAGATGGCAAAGATATTACAAATTTCGGTAAAATGAAATCAATATATGCTGATAGGGAGTCAGTTTGACTCCCTATACCCGCAATGATGGGTCGGCCTTGGGGTTTAACTGGATCCTTATGGATCTTGGGAAGGTGATAATAGAAGGCGCCACACAAAACATGAACACAAAGCCACCAAATCTGGAAAAAGTGACAAAGTATGCATGAGAAGACAAAAAGGTATAAAAAAAGGATTAAAAACATAAATAAAAGCAGATGTCAAAAATGTTAGATGGCATATCATCAAAATTGAAAAGCAACTGAGCAAAGGCAGAAAAGACAGCTCAAAGGGAGTAAAAAAAAATCCCCAAAAAAACAATAATAAATAATAATAAATGTATCCGGACTCTCACGCCCCTTGTACACCTGATGTATCGGCTTGCTTTTTATGTACGTGCTTATCAAGAGAATATCTGTTTAACTAGTTGGGCCCATGTCAGATGACATTTATACTTAGGTTTATCGTGGCTATCGATTTTTCAGTTGTCAGATGTTGTTTCTTTACATTGGACTACGTCATGAAGGGGAATGATCCTATTCACCAATGAGGTGTAGCCATTCTTGGCTGGATAATTATTTTTTCTTTTCTTTTACAAAATTCATCCGATAGTGCTTTCCCCTTTTTTTTTGGTTTTGGTGCACCTAAGACACATTTTGCAAACCATTGAATATGATACACAGACTCTATCTTTTATTCATATTTGTTATTCAGCTAATTAGCTGTCTGTTCACTGATATACTGATATTTTGCACACTCTGCTCTCCAATTGGCAGACTGCTGTAGAAAGGCCTATCAGGGCTATAAAAGTCTCATTTTCACTCACAGTTTGTTTGTCTGAGGAAGGGGCTTGTTTACCCCGAAAAGTCCCATCACAATAAAATGTGTTATTTTGTTGACTGAAGACCAGTGAGTGCTTTATTCTCTCTTTAGACTTGTTATTCTAAAAGCACCCTGGCAGCTGCTGCTCTTTTGGTGAGAGTGCGCACACTGCTGTTGTTTATATATATACCTTAAAACATAAAAAAAAAAAAAAAATCCATTTCATTCAATATTTAATATGTGTTTTATTGTGTATTTACTGTGAATAATTTACATAACAATGTTTTTTTATATAGGAGAAATGTTCTTTGTATTTTTAAATTTATGTTTCATATTTATATATATATATATATATATATATATATATATATATATATATATATATATATATCTTTATATACTTATACTTGTATATATTAATCTATTTATATAGGTATAGGTGAAATATGAATAGTAGCAAAAAGAGGATTAAATAAACTAGCGCTTAAGAGTTAATATCCCTTCCCTTATTCTCCTACTATCTACTTCCCAGATAGAAAGGTGTATAAAGTGAAAAAGTTATGGAGATTAGGTGCTTATATCAACATGTTTCGCCAGCAACACTGACTTTATCAAGATCTTGATAAAGCCAGTGTTGCTTGCAAAACATGTTGATATCGGTATGAACACCAAGAAAGAAAAGCCTGTTTTTTTCCTGCGTACAGAAGTAATTAAGTGCAGGAGACTGAGAAACTACAAACAGAAGAGCTAACTTGCGCAAGTTACAGAAACAAAGGGATTGTCTAATGTTTGGTGATGTATTTCTACAAGGACCAGTGACAAGGTGACACAATGGGAAATCACATACCGGTACCCCTTGCTTGAGAGTCAAACTGAGGACACATAGGAACCGCCGGGAAGCCGTGAGTATAAACAGCTTACAAGGGAGGTTAAGAAAATCACCCCTAAACACTGTTTGGAACATTTCCGGCTAGATTTGGAGTTTTGTCGGTAACGACCTGAAAAACTAATGCCGGCTTTTTTCTGGCCGCACCATAAAAATAACTCTGGTATTGAGAGACCACATAAAGGCTACGTTAGGCTCCAAAAAAGGAGCGTAGAGCATTTTTAACGCAGCTTCAACTCTCGATACCAGAGTTGCTTACGGACACGGCCAGCCTCAAAAACGTGCTCGTGCACGATTCCCCCATAGGAAACAATGGGGCTGTTTGAGCTGAAAAAAACCCAAACACCTGCAAAAAAGCCGTGTTCAGCTCCTAACGCAGCCCCATTGTTTGCTATGCGGTAACCCTTCCTACGTCTGCACTTAACACTCTAACATGTACCCCGAGTCTAAACACCCCTAACCTTACACTTATTAACCCCTAATCTGCTGCCCCCGCTATCGCTGACCCCTGCATATTATTATTAACCCCTAATCTGCCGCTCCGTAAACCGCCGCTACTTACATTATCCTTATGTACCCCTAATCTGCTGCCCTAACATCGCCGACCCCTATATTATATTTATTAACCCCTAATCTGCCCCCCACAACTGCCCTCCCTAACATCGCCGACACCTAACTTAAATTATTAACCCCTAATCTGCCGACCGGAGCTCACCGCTATACTAATAAATGTATTAACCCCTAAAGCTAAGTCTAACCCTAACACTAACACCCCCCTAAATTAAATATAATTTAAATCTAACGAAATTAATGAACTCTTATTAAATAAATTATTCCTATTTAAAGCTAAATACTTACCTGTAAAATACATCATTATATAGCTACAATATAAATTATAATTATATTATAGCTATTTTAGGATTTATATTTATTTTACAGGTAACTTTGTATTTATTTTAACCAGGTACAATAGCTATTAAATAGTTAAGAACTATTTAATAGCTAAAATAGTTAAAATAATTACAAATTTACCTGTAAAATAAATCCTAACCTAAGTTACAATTAAACCTAACACTAGACTATCAATAAATTAATTAAATAAACTACCTACAATTACCTACAATTAACCTAACACTACACTATCAATAAATTAATTAAATACAATTGCTACAAATAAATATAATTAAATAAACTAGCTAAAGTACAAAAAATAAAAAAGAACTAAGTTACAAAAAATAAAAAAATATTTACAAACATAAGAAAAATATTACAACAATTTTAAACTAATTACACCTACTCTAAGCCCCCTAATAAAATAACAAAGCCCCCCAAAATAAAAAAATGCCCTACCCTATTCTAAATTACAAAATTTCAAAGCTCTTTTACCTTACCAGCCCTGAACAGGGCCCTTTGCGGGGCATGCCCCAAGAAATACAGCTCTTTTGCCTGTAAAAAAAAACATACAATACCCAAGCCCCCCAACATTACAACCCACCACCCACATACCCCTAATCTAACCCAAACCCCCCTTAAATAAACCTAACACTAAGCCCCTGAAGAGCATCCTACCTTGTCTTCACCTCACCGGGTATCACACCGATCCGTCCAGAAGAGCTCCTCCGATGTCCTGATCCAAGCCCAAGCGGGGGGCTGAAGAGGTCCATGATCCGGCTGAAGTCTTCATCCAAGCGGGGCAGAAGAGGTCTTCCATCCGATTGAAGTCTTCATCCAAGCGGCATCCATCCGGAGCGAAGCGGCAGCATCCTGAAGACCTCCACCGCGGAACATCCATCCTGGCCGACGACTGAACGACGAATGATGGTTCCTTTAAATGACGTCATCCAAGATGGCGTCCCTCGAATTCCGATTGGCTGATAGGATTCTATCAGCCAATCGGAATTAAGGTAGGAATATTCTGATTGGCTGATGGAATCAGCCAATCAGAATTAAGTTCAATCCGATTGGCTGATCCAATCAGATTGAGCTTGCATTCTATTGGCTGATCGGAACAGCCAATAGAATGCGAGCTCAATCTGATTGGCTGATCGGATCAGCTAATCGGATTGAACTTGATTCTGATTGGCTGATTCCATCAACCAATCAGAATATTCCTACCTTAATTCCGATTGGCTGATAGAATCCTATTCGAGGGACGCCATCTTGGATGACGTCATTTAAAGGAACCGTCATTCGTCTTCAGTCGTCGGCCAGGATGGATGTTCCGCGGTGGAGGTCTTCAGGATGCTGCCGCTTCGCTCCGGATGGATGCCGCTTGGATGAAGACTTCAATCGGATGGAAGACCTCTTCTGCCCCGCTTGGATGAAGACTTCAGCCGGATCATGGACCTCTTCAGCCCCCCGCTTGGGCTTGGATCAGGACATCGGAGGAGCTCTTCTGGACGGATCGGTGTGATACCGGTGAGGTGAAGACAAGGTAGGATGATCTTCAGGGGCTTAGTGTTAGGTTTATTTAAGGGGGGTTTGGGTTAGATTAGGGGTATGTGGGTTGTAATGTTGGGGGGCTTGGGTATTGTATGTTTTTTTTTACAGGCAAAAGAGCTGTATTTCTTGGGGCATGCCCAGCAAAGGGCCCTGTTCAGGGCTGGTAAGGTAAAAGAGCTTTGAACTTTAGTAATTTAGAATAGGGTAGGGCATTTTTTTATTTTGGGGGGCTTTGTTATTTTATTAGGGGGCTTAGAGTAGGTGTAATTAGTTTAAAATTGTTGTAATATTTTTCTTATGTTTGTAAATATTTTTTTATTTTTTGTAACTTAGTTCTTTTTTATTTTTTGTACTTTAGCTAGTTTATTTAATTGTATTTATTTGTAGCAATTGTATTTAATTAATTTATTGATAGTGTCATTTAAATTATATTTAACTTAGGGGGTGTTAGTGTTAGGGTTAGACTTAGCTTTAGGGGTTAATACATTTATTAGAATAGCGGTGAGCTCCGGTCGGCAGATTAGGGGTTAATAATTGAAGTTAGGTGTCGGCGATGTTAGGGAGGGCAGATTAGGGGTTAATAACTTTATTATAGTAGCGCTCAGGTCCGGTCGGCATAATAGGGGTTAATAAGTGTAGGCAGGTGGAGGCGACGTTGAGGGGGGCAGATTAGGGGTTAATAAATATAATATAGGGGTCGGCGGTGTTAGGGGCAGCAGATTAGGGGTACATAAGGATAACGTAGGTGGCGGTCGGCAGATTAGGGGTTAAAAAAAATTATTCGAGTGTCGGCGATGTGGGGGGACCTCGGTTTAGGGGTACATAGGTAGTCTTTGGGTGTTAGTGTACTTTAGAGTACAGTAGTTAAGAGCTTTATAAACCGGCGTTAGCCCAGAAAGCTCTTAACTACTGACTTTTTTCCTGCGGCTGGAGTTTTGTCGTTAGATGTTTAACGCTCACTTCAGAAACGACTCTAAATACCGGAGTTAGAAAGATCCCATTGAAAAGATAGAATACGCAATTGACGTAAGGGGATCTGCGGTATGGAAAAGTCGCGGCTGAAAAGTGAGCGTTAGACCCTATTTTGAGTGACTCCAAATACCGGCGGTAGCCTAAAACCAGCGTTAGGAGCCTCTAACGCTGGTTTTCACGGCTAACGCCAAACTCCAAATCTAGGTCTTCATTTCCACAAATTAAGCTCACTGAGGATACGAAGGGGTAACTGTGAAACTGTAATTTATCACAACATAAATATAAAGATAAAGAACACAGCCCTCAGTGATTTACCTTCAATTACACTTACAAGTGCTTTGATTAACATTTTAGATACGCAAAATTACAACTAATATAAGTAAACAGCCATTGTGGGGACACCATTTATAATTAGTCTTGCATTTAAATTGTATTGTAATATTTGTAATTTTAAAGTTGATGAAATATAGATATAAAATATCAAATAGAGACAAATATTATTAATTGTGTTGAAGTAAAAGAATACATTCTATCTAATATTTTTGAACAAAGTATAGAAAACGAAAGAGCAGATAAACCTTTTTATTGGTGTATGAAACAAATGTATATCTGAATTTTAGAAATTTTATGAATTGATCGATATAGTGTTGCAAAACTTAGGGATTGTGATTTATTTTATCTTGGTATTATCATGTTTTTATTTTGAAAATAAATTGTAGAAGATTTTTTTCACTTATCCTGTCAAAGGTCTAGTTTTTTCTACATATTTAGCTAACGACTTCTATACACACCTTTATCCCTTTTGCAGATTAAGCGCCTAATCTCCATAACTTTTTCACTAAAATATGAATAGCTCAAGGCTTGTTGAACCTACTTGATCTAATGCGGTGTTGGGTTAGTGCACAAGTGATAACTGTTAGGTTTTTTTCAGCAGCCCTGAAGTTAACATGCGTTGTCTTTTACTTGCACACAAACCATTTACTTTCAACTTGCATTACACTTGCTATTCTGTGCAATGTTTGTGCTGGAGAGAAAGCGCTTAGCAGCGTCCCACTTGTAATCTGGCTCTGTTTTAGACATGCATGTGCACTAGCTCAAATCTGAGAATCTAGCCAGGAAAATGTATAAACTAGTGAGCCATACTGTGTGATTACTGATAGAAATCCATTTAAGAAGATGACATTACTGTAACTCATAATCACAAAAATGTGAATATTAAATAACAAAAAAAACCATTTTATGAGAGCATTTGCTATTCACCGTTATAACACTTTATTAATACCCTTTGTTTGTTGAATTTAATAGGTCCTTTTTGTTGCTGAAATAAGGTGCAAAACCTCTGAACCAAACTTTTCCCACTACAGAAATTATGTTATTGCTCAAATTACAAAAACACAGATTAGCAGCTAAAAAAACAACAATCATTAACGGTTTGTGTCTTATCACCTTTTCAGTTCACTATATTTGCGTCTACAGGCATTGCCTAAAGCCTGGGAAGGTTTGTTTGTGGCTGCAGTGGAACCGTATAGGGCTGTAAATGATAACTTTACAACAGCTTAGAACAGAAAAAAATGGGTTCAATTTGACAACCAAATGTAAAGCCATATGAGACATGTTGCACAGCTATTCTAGTATGGCATTTACCCACAATTTGGTACATGCGATTTAACAATTCAAAGAATTCTAGGTAACAAAAATCTGTAATTACATAAACTTACCAAGCTAATTTGTTTCTCACTGGAGGTTTATTTGACTTCTACAGTGTTAATGTGTTCATTGCCCATTGGGGAATAAATTATATTATTTATAAATACATACAAACTCAGTGGCCAGATATAGGGTTTGGGTAAACATTTTTAAAACTAGTATTTAATATTCTACCATCGGCAAACAGTAAAAAGTAGTGATTATTTTTTTTTACATTTGTTAAATCTTTGATCTTATAGACATCATTGATACAGTTAGAAATGATTACTGCTTCCTGTATAAAATATAGCAAAAGTGTACAGATTCTATATTTCAAATATATAAGACAGTTTAAACTAATCTGGACTAGTGAAAAGTTCATAATACACTGCATTCTGTTGTTTCTACATTCTATAATACATTTTCACATGAAGGCTAAAGTTTTTAATTAAATAATGAATACAGTAATGCTTTTCTATTTTATTGACCTTTCTAAAAAGTAAACCAACATTCAGTAATTATTTTTATTTCTCCAGCTAATCTTAATTAGATCTTCTTAAGCAGAAACATGGGTCAAATGACAACCAGAGTACAATGTAGGATAAAGGTCAACATTTTTACACTATTAAAAAGAACTTGTGTAAACTATTTTCAGTGCAAATCCTCATTACAATCCCATTTTGTAAGACTACAGAAGAATGATTAAGCTATAGGAAGTGATTAGTTGCCTAATTAAAACTCATTTTTTATTCTACGGGAAAAAAGGTCAAACTCTTAAATCCTTGGCAGGCATGAGAATTGACATTTAATTTACCCTACTACAAGAGATGACCATGAGGTTCAAGGTAAACTCTTTAATGTCCATGCAAACTGTTAGATAATGATCTTCAACTTTTTTTTAATAGGCAGGAGACATGTAAGAAAAGACTAAGGGCATTGTATTGTAACCTTTGATACATCTGAAGACATCAAAATTATTACAGTACAGTGTTTACCAATTATTTTTAAATATATAGCTATATTTGAATTGTAATTTACTGTGTTAGACATAATAATAAATTGAGTTACTGAAAGACAAAACACTTAAAGATGCATTTATAGGGTGTTATTTGGTTAACCTATATCTTGAGAAGATAGGTTAGGCTAGATTAATTCAACAGATCTAAACTATAAAGATGAATAAACAACAAATTATACCTTGCATACTTAATTTTTCTTATCTATATGAACATAAAAGAAATCAATCAAAGGAATAGATATTTTTAATTGAAAATAATAAAGCATAACTGAAAAAATAACAAAATAAGTTTAATTAACTTTGTATTCAAAAACATTTTGAATTAAAGAACACATAGACAAAACGGAAGTCTAGGAACAAAGAGTTTCGTTATTCAGTCTAAATAGTTTTTCTCATTTCATTGTAAGAGCTCCATATTCTTGTTGTATTAATTAATAGGTGTAAAAGAAGAAGAGTGCACAAGACCGAATCAAGTGAAGTATAAAACAATTTTATTTGTAGCTCTTAGCTAAAGGTCGCTACTCACAAAATATAAAACAAATCATTGCACATTTGATAGATCATGGGGCGTATGAGTCTGAGAGTCAACTGGTAACCCCCTCTCCATGGACTCCAATGTGTCCTAGTATAGTTCAATCCTCCTGATAGGGTTTGCTCTTGGAAACTCAGTCTCTGGTAAAACTCAATACAGCAACTACTATACAGAATGCGGTTTCCATATAATCATATAGAATGCTACAAATAAAAGTATCCCTCAGCTCAGCATTCCTCAACAGAACTCGAAGTACGGAAGCCTCACTGGGACGTTATTTTTACTCCACATACATTTTGTTCTGTTCTGACAGAACTTTTTGAAGAGTACAAAATGAGTTTGTTTACCTAACTTCTAAGCACAAAGTGATGCTGCCCTCTTTTTCTATTTCTGACATTTGTTTAAAGGTGCTGGATGCTCACACGCTATATTGCTGACATGCCATATGTACATCTAAAAACAGTGTACGGCACATCATTAAAAACCTATCTTTATACATTAAAATTATATGGAGTGTAATACAACTTAAAATATAAATTGAAACTTGATTGTTAAAAACTATCTAACTTCTTTCAAATAGATGTTTATGTGTGTATGTTAGCATATATATGCAACGCAATCTTAAACTGTTAATAATTCATATCTGATGGTGTACTTGCTCTACTATACACTATTATACTATTGGAAAGAGATGTATTGTGAAATAATGAAAAATTACCTATTAGTATTAGGATAATTCTTTGAATGCATGTTTTTTCACACAAATGTGGCCCCTTATGTTATTAGATTAAGAATGCTTGGATATCTAATTCTATATTCAAAATTCTAGGTTGTCAGCAATTAAGTTCTTTTATCCAAAATATTTCCCTTTTCCTCAATTTCAATAATCTACTGGTATCCCAAATATTTTCTGCCACTCATTCTACAATTTTTATTTCTAATCCCTCACGGTTTTGGTTATGAACATTTTTAAAGTGAAGAGACACACTATGTTGTTCAAATCCTTTATCTATATTAGTAAGATGTTCTCTAAATCTATACTTTATTTTCCTTTTGGCCCTTCCAATATAAATCTAATTGCACCTGCATTTGAAGGGATAAACTACATATGTAGTATTTCTCTTCTACTCTGTCCACTCTTGCATGAATACTTAATTGATCATAGTTCTCAAATTGGTTTGAGTCAGAGAAGGGGGAGGAGGGTGACTGGAGCGTTCCTGGGAAAAAAAAAGAGACCCCGGCCGGCCCTGCTGGGTTGAATCCTTTGGGCTGCTGGTGAGGACCCCACCCGTTTGGTAACAATGTCAGGTTATCGCACATGATGATTGCATAATGGGCTAAATTACAAGTAGTGCACTAACATTAGTGGTAAGCAATATTGCAATATCATGAATGCGCTTATTTACTCTCGTAGTACAAGTTTACTAGATTACGAGTTTTGTCGGTAAGGCTGTGCGTTGCTAACGAGCAGTTTTCACTCACCGCTCACCTACAGATAACGCTGGTATTACGGGTTTTTACAAATCCGGCGTTAGCCGCAAAAAAGTGAGCGTAGAGCAAAATTTAGCTCCACATCTCACCTCAATACCAGCGCTGCTTACGTTAGCGGTGAGCTGGCAAAACGTGCTTGTGCACGATTTCCCCATAGGAATCAATGGGGCAGAGCCGGCTGAAAAAAACCTAACACCTGCAAAAAAGCAGCGTAAAGCTCCTAACGCAGCCCCATTGATTCTTATGGGAGAATAACCTACATTACATTTATTAACCCCTAATCTGCTGCCCCCAATGTCGCCCCAACCTACCTACATTTATTAACCCCTAATCTGCCACCCCCAACGTCGCCAACACTATATTAAAGTTCTTAACCCCTAAACCTAAGTCTAACCCTAACCCTAACACCTCCTAACTTAAATATAATTTAATTAAATCTAAATAAAATAATTATCATGAACTAAATTATTCCTATTTAAAACTAAATACTTACTTATAAAATAAACCCTAAGATAGCTACAATATAACTAATAGTTACATTGTAGCTATCTTAGGGTTTATTTTATAGGTAAGTATTTAGTTTTAAATAGGAATAATTTAGAGAATTGTAGTTATTTTATTTTGATTTATATAAATTATATTTAAGTTAGGGGGTGTTAGGGTTAGACTTAGATTTAGGGGTTAATAACTTTAATAAAGTTGCGGCGACGTTGGGGGCGGCAGATTAGGGGTTAATAAATGTAGGTAGGTGCCGGCGATGTTAGGGGTGGCAGATTAGGGGTTAATACAATTAAACATAGTTTGTGATGCGGGAGGGCAGTGGTTTAGGGGTTAATATATTTTTTATAGTGGCGGCAATGTCCAGTTCGGCAGATTAGGGGTTAAACATTTTTATTTAGTGTTTGCGATGTGGGTGGGCCTCGGTTTAGGGGTTAATAGGTAGTTTATGGGTGTTAGTGTACTTTTTAGCACTTTAGTTAAGAGTTTTATGTTACGGCGTTAGCCCATAAAACTTAACTACTGACTTTTAAATGCGGTATCAGTCTTGACAGGAGAGGGTCTACTGCTCACTTTTTGTCAGACTCGTAAAACCAGCGTTATGCAAGTCCCATAGAAAATATAGGATACGCAATTGACGTAAGTGGATTTGCGGTATTTTCGCCTCTGACAAAAAAAGTGAGTGGTGAGCCTGTCATTTCAAGACTCGTACCAGCGGGCATTAAAAAGCAGCGTTAGGACCCCTTAACGCTGCTTTTTAACCCTAAAGCACAACTCGTAATCTAGCCATATGTTTTTTAAATCCTTTCTGTATATTAGTAACATGTTCTCTAAATGTATACTTTATTTTTATTTTGGTCTTTCCACTATAAATTAAATTTCATTTCAATAGATAATCTACATATGTAGTATTACAAGTGCATATACTCTTGCATGATTACTTCTTGGATTGATCATAGTTCTTAAAATGGTCTGAGTTAGAGAAATTGTGTGGGGCACATTATACATTAAATTTGTTTACACCTATATAGTCCGGGAGTTACCCCCCCCATACACACACTAATTTTGGAGGGTAAGATCTGGTAGATTTTTTTTTCTCAAAAGGGCCAGACCGAGGGGCTTGATGCGCCTTGTTTCCGGTGAGCCTTCACTTAACTTGTCCACCTGCTCTGAGGCCGTGGATAGAAATCAACCCGATCAAATATGATCGGGTTGATTGACACTCACTGCTAGTGGCCGATTGGCCGCAAATCTGCAGAGGCAGCATTGCACCAGCAGTTCACAAGAACTGCTGGTGCAATTACAAATGCTGACAGCGTATGCTGTCGGCATTTATTGATGTGCATCAGACGTGATACACTACAACGTATTATGTCCGCTAGCACTTTAATAAATCTACCATTTAAAGTTGAATTGGATGATGACACAGATCTAATACATATTTTTTTTTTAACAAAATGAAGCACTTATTGAGCTTCTGTAATTAGCAAAGCATGTCTGGTTCTTGGCATTTTAGGTATTATATTGCAAAGAAATTGTTAATCCTGACTTTAAATAAGCACTCTCCAAAACATGTATCACTATTAAACATATAGGTCTAAGATTGAATACATTTGAATACATAATTATTCTTAACTTAAAAACTTCTTCAAAAACAAAAGAAAAATTATTTGTTTGCTTTCTACTACTCAGCAATAAAAATATGAGATAACTAGGAGCAAGAAAAACATAAAGGTAGACCTTTAGGTAGACAAGCCTGGGTGCAAAGTCCATAGGGAAACTTACAAAACAAAATGATCAACACAACATATAGAAAGTTTGGCACTCTATAGAGAGCAACAAATCCTAACAGGTGGCAGCAAAATGTGGAAAAAAGGAGCTTTATTTAGCACACAAGACAAGCGACGTTTCAGGAACACCTTCCCTTAGTCTATAGAAAGCACGTAGCTAGATTGAAAGTAAAATGGAACAGTTAGTTACAGCCTTTGGCCAAATGGAGATAGGTCCAGGACCATGTCAAGGTGTCTTCCTCCCTGGGTCTCTAACCTACAGCCACACAAAGAAACACACTGAGCTACAAACAAGGGTGACCCAGGCCCATTGTAATTTCCCTAGACACATACAAAACATGGAAATGGACTACATTCTCAAACCGGACATGTATACATATACAACAGAACTAATATTTATGTGCTCCACTTGTAATCTATCCCTTAATAAATGCTCTGATTCACTCAAACCCCCCTTTGAAAGTGAAATTAGTGCTCCACTGTGTAATACCAGAGATAGCATCAGAACCTTGAGCAGGGAAGGGGTAAGTAGCACAGTGATAGCCGAATATTTTAAAATATATATGTATATAATCATATACACACAAATATTTTCTGGGAACACACAATTCCCATAGACCACAATTTAAAGGTACTTTTCATTGCTGTTTTTTTTTCTCCCCAACTTTAGATCCCTAAAATTGCCTAATGCAGTTGTTTTTAATTTTACTATAATAACCATAACTTGTAATCTAGCCCTAAATAAATCTAAATTTTAAATTCTCTATGGAATCTGAACTCTTGACCTTGGTGTTACAAATCAAACACTGTGGCCTCTAGTTATCTACGTGTCTACTTACCTGCCTTCGCCGGCCCCAATACGCCCGCCTAAGCTCGCCTCACATCGCTGCCGCGGACCTGAATACGCTCGCCAAAGTTATCAAAAAAGCTGTCAAAAAGCTGCGCACCAAGTACGGGGCGATGAGCAGCGGACTGTGATAGTTATCACTCATCCGATCTTCGGCTTTTTCACAGCTTTATTGATACCCCTGTCACTAAGCACTCACACTATACTACGCTGTTCTACCCCCTATACCGGTGCCCCCGGAGCCCCCCGCAACTAAATAAAGTTATTAACCCCTAAACCGCCGCTCCTAGACCCCGCCGCAACTATAATAAATGTATTAACTCCTAAACCGCCGCTCCCGGACCCCGTCGCCACCTACATAATACCTATTAACCCCTATCCTGCCCCCTATACTGCCGCCACCTATAATAAATTTATTAACCCCTATCCTGCGTATCCCGGACCCCTAAACCGCCGCTCCTGGACCCCGCCACCACCTATATTAAACGTATTAACCCCTAATCTGCCCCCCCTACACCGCCGCAACCTATAATAAAATTATCAACCCCTATCCTGCCCTGCCTTCACCGCCGCAACCTATAATAAAATTATTAACCCCTAAACCTAAGTCTAACACTAACCCTAACATCCCCTATCTTAAATATTAATTAAATAAATCTAAATAAATATAATTCTTATTAAATTAATTATTCCTATTTAAAACTAAATACTTACCTATAAAATAAACCCTAATATAGCTACAATATTAATAATAATTATATTGTAGCTATTTTAGGATTTATTTTTATTTTACAGGCAAATTTAAATTTATTTTAACTAGGTACAATAGCTATTAAATAGTTATTAACTATTTAATAGCTACCTAAATAAAATAAAGACAAATTTACCTGTAAAATAAATCATAACCTAAGTTACAAATACACCTAACACTACACTATCATTAAATATATTATTCCTATTTAAAACTAAATACTTACCTGTAAAATAAACCCTAAGATAGCTACAATGTAATTAATAATTACATTGTAGCTATCTTATGATTTATATTTATTTTAGAGGCAACTGTATTTATTTTAACTAGGTTCAATAGCTATTAAATAGTTATTAACTATATAATAACTACCTAGCTAAAAGAAATACAAAATTACCTGTAAAATAAATCCTAACCTAAGTTACAATTAAACCTAACACTACACTATCATTAAATAAATTAAATTAATTAACCATAAGTAGCTACAATTAAATACAGTTAAATAAACGAACTAAAGTACAAAAAATAAAAAACTAAGTTACAAAAAAATAAAAAAATATTACAAGATTTTTAAGCTAATTACACCTAATCTAAGCCCCCTAATAAAATAACAAAGCCCACCAAAATAAAAAATGCCCTACCCTTTTCTAAATTACAAAAGTTAACTCTATTACCTTACCAGCCCTTAAAAGGGCCTTTTGCAGGGCATGCCCGAAAGTATTCAGCTCTTTGCATGTAAAAAAAAATACAACCACCCCAACATTAAAACCCACCACCCACATACCCCTACTCTAACCCACCCAAACCCCCTTAAAAAAAACTAACACTAACCTCCTGAAGATCATCCTACCTTTAGCCGTCTTCAGCCAGCCGACCACCGATGGAACAGAAGAGGACATCCGCAGCGGCCGAAGTCATCATCCAAGGGGCACTGAAGAGGTCTTCCATCCGATAGAAGTCTTCATCCATGCGGCATCTTTAATCTTCATCCATTCGGAGCGGAGCCTTCTTCAAATGAGCCGACGCGGAGCCATCCTCTTCCAACGACGCCTACCCGACGAATGGATATTCCTTTAAGTGACGTCATCCAAGATGGCGTCCCTCGAATTCTGATTGGCTGATAGGATCAGCCAATCGGAATTAAGGTAGGAAAAATCTGATTGGCTGATGCAATCAGATTCAAGTTCACTCCGATTGGCTGATCCAATCAGCCAATCAGATTGAGCTCGCATTCTACTGGCTGTTCCGATCAGCCAATAGAATGCAAGCTCAATCTGATTGGCTGATTGCATCAGCCAATCAGATTTTTCCTACCTTAATTCCAATTGGCTGATAGAATCCTATCAGCCAATCGGAATTCGAGGGATGCCATCTTGGATGACGTCACTTAAAGGAATATCCATTCGTCGGGTAGGCGTCATTGGAAGAGGATGGCTCCGCGTCGGCTCGTTTGAAGAAGGCTCCGCTCCGCTCCGGATAGATGAAGATTGAAGACGCCGCATGGATGAAGACTTCTATCGGATGGAAGACCTCTTCAGCGCCCCTTGGATGATGACTTCGGCCGCTGTGGATGTCCTCTTCTGTTCCATCGGTGGTCGGCTGGCTGAAGACGGCTCAAGGTAGGGAGATCTTTAGGGGGTTAGTGTTAGTTTTTTTTAAGGGGGGTTTGGGTGGGTTAGAGTAGGGGTATGTGGGTGGTGTGTTTTAATGTTGGGGGGGTTGTATTTTTTTTTACATGCAAAAGAGCTGATTTCTTTGGGGCATGCCCTGCAAAAGGCCCTTTTAAGGTTTTAAGATTAGGCGTAATTAGCTTAAAAATCTTGTAATATTTTTTTGTTTTTTGTAACTTAGTTTTTTTTATTTTTTGTACTTTAGTTAGTTTATTTAATTGTATTTAATTGTAGCTACTTGTAGTTAATTAATTTATTTAATGATAGTGTAGTGTTAGGTTTAATTGTAACTTCGGTTAGGATTTATTTTACAGGTAATTTTGTATTTCTTTTAGCTAGGTAGTTATTATATAGTTAATAACTATTAAATAGTTATTGTTCCTAGTTAAAATAAATACAAAGTTACCTGTAAAATAAATATAAATCATAAGATATCTACACTGTAATTATTAATTACACTGTAGCTATCTTAGGGTTTATTTTACAGGTAAGTATTTAGTTTTAAATAGGAATAATTTATCTAATGATAGTGTAGTGTTAGGTGTAATTGTAACTTAGGTTAGTTTTTATTTTACAGGTAAATTTGTCTTTATTTTATCTAGGTAGCTATTAAATAGTTAATAACTATTTAATATCTATTGTACCTAGTTAAAATAAATACAAACTTGCCTGTAAAATAAAAATAAATCCTCAAATAGCTACAATATAATTATTAGTAATATTGTAGCTATATTAGGGTTTATTTTATATGTAAGTATTTAGTTTTAAATAGGAATAATTAATTTAATAAGAGTTATATTTATTTAGATTTATTTAATTAATATTTAAGATAGGGGGGTGTTAGGGTTAATGTTAGACTTAGGTTTAGGGGTTAATAATTTTATTATAGGTTGTGGCTGTGTAGGGGGGGCAGGATAGGGGTTGATAAATTTATTATAGGTGGCGACGGTGTAGGGGGGGCAGATTAGGGGTTAATAAGTTTAATATAGGTGGCGGCGGGGTCCGGGAGCGGCGGTTTAGGGGTTTATACAGTTATTATAGTTGTGGCGGGGTCCGGGAGCGGCGGTTTAGGGGTTAATACATTTATTATAGTTGCGGTGGGGTCCGGGAGCAGCGGTTTAGGGGTTAGCATGTTTAATATAGGTGGCGGCGGTGTAGGGGGCAGATTAGGGCTATTAAGACTCGTGGTACATGTTAGGGTGATAGGTGCAGACATCTCCCATAGGAATCAATGGGATGTCGGGCAGCAGCGAACATGAACTTTCGCTATGGTCAGACTCCCATTGATTCCTATGGGATCCGCCACCTCCAGGGCGGCGGATTGAAAACCAGGTATGCTGGGCCGGAAAAGTGCCGAGCGTACCTGTTAGTCATTTGATAACTAGCAAAAGTAGTCAGATTGTGCCGAACTTGCGTTCGGAACATCTGGAGTGACGTAAGAATCGATCTGTGTTGGACTGAGTCCGACGGATCGAAGCTTACGTCACTATATTCTACTTTTGCCGGTGTGTAGGGCTTGATAACTTAGGCGAATCAGCCTCGCCACAAATACGCTGCGGTATTCCAGCATATTTGAGGTTGACGGCTTGATAACTAGAGGCCTGTATATGTTAACTTTGCACTGTTCTATTGTCAGGGTGTTTAATGAATGTTGAATTCATGAATTAAAATAAATGATTAATAAAATAGCTATATCACAAATATAAAAGTGCTTAATTGAGCTATTGCAACAAGAGAATAGATTTATATAATGTTCCACCATTTCAGTATGCATCCAGATAACCTATTATTAAGTGATAAACAGGATCAAAAGGATTTGAATAAATTATTTGTCTTAAATATGGCTTTGATAATGTATTAAAGTTCCTGAATATATTTTTTTCTTCAATATATATATATATATATATATATATATATATATATATATATATATATATATATATATATATATATATATATATATATATATACATATACTCAAACACATACATACCAGGGTACCATCTAAAAAAAAAAATCAGCATTCTTAGGTTTTAGGTTAAAATCTGTATCTTATGAAATTCTAGGCTATTGTATCTTGATAGATATTTTTTATGTTTAATCAATGTGTTTAATTTTACTCATTAAAGTTTTAAGGACTTACAGGATAACATATTGGATCACGTATAATAATGGCTAGGATACTATAAATATGTTAAGTTTCATGTGGCTGCTTATGAATTTGTCCTGTAGAAGATGGCTGGGCCTACTGAAATGTGCATAGCAAAAATTTAGCAGATATGTTGGAAGTGTACATTTATGAGTTACTTTTTTTTTTTACTGAGCAGGTTTCTCTAGTGACATATATGGTAAATAGCATTATTTATTTGACACTAAAGGCAAATCACTTACTTAAAGGGACACTGAACTCAAATGTTTTCTTTCGTGATTCAGATAGGGTATGCAATTTTAAGCAAGTTTCTAATTTACTCCTATTATCAAATTTTCTTCTCTCTTTTGGTATCTTTATTTGAAATGCAAGAATGTAAGTTTAGATGCCGGCCCATTTTTTTTAACAACCTGGGTTGTTCTTGCTGATTGGTGGATAAATTCATCCACCAATGAACAAGTGCTTTCCAGGGTCTGAACCAAACAAATAGTTTAGATGTCTTCTTTTTTAAATAAAGATAGCAAGAGAATGAAAAGAAATTGATAATAGGAGTAAATTAGAAATTTGCATGCTCTATCTGTTAGTTGCTTAAATATAGAAAACATGTTTTAGTGTCTATAACAAAACAGTCATCACCATGTTGTAAGATAGCTTTCCTTCTCTACTGAGGCAAATTAACTACAGCTATAAAATAGGCATAATGTACAACCAATGACTGTTTGGAATATAGCCATTTTACGTCTTGAATCTGCATTTACATTTCTAACAACATTTAAATGACACATACTTAAAACCTTTTATATAAAATCTTAAAAGTGTTTAATATCACTTAAAGCCGACCTTTAACAGGTATTTTACAGACGGAAGTTGTAACCAAAGAATGTAAAAACATTGGGGTAGATTTATCATTTGTCCGCTCGACATTGCTAAATGCCGACAGCATACAATGTCGGTATTTAACATTGCACAAGCATTTTCTAGTGAAATGCTTGTGCAATACTGCCCCCTGCACATTCACGGCCAATCGGCCGCTAGCAGGGGTATCAATCATCCCGATCGGATGTGATCAGGATGATTGCTGTCCGCCACCTCAGAGGTGGCAGATGAGATAAGGAGCAGCGATCTTACGACCGCTGCTTCTTAACTTAAGATTCAGGTGGACCTGAAACTTCAGGAGTAGATTGCAGCATCTGCTGCTTAATAAATCTACCCCACTGCATCATCACATAAAAAAATGATTCATTGTTTAATTAAACAACAAAGAGAGATTAGTAATTATGAGAGAACATAAGCAGATTTTGGTGTCAGAGGGAGAAAAGACAGATAGAGAGAGAAAGGGGAGCAGGAAGGAGCATGCCCATTGAGTAGGAGGAAGGACAATACTGAACAGGTTGCTGACAAAAATCAGCAAAAAGTAAATAGAAATATATTCATCAGTAATGCTATATGATAAATTCAGGGTCAGGAGAGGAGTATGAAATTGTATCAGAATTTAAGCACTCTCTATAAGCTCCCTGACAAACATAGAGGCCCAAGAATTTCACATGATGAGTATTTTTTTCTTATAGACAATTATTCTTTGTAGCATCAGAATTAAGAGTTTTCAGTGTTAAAAATGTCTTGAGGCAACAAATAAGGCATGCATTATTAAGTTATTTTCAAAGTAAACATCCAATAAATGTATTAAGCACTGTTTTGTGTTCATAAAGAAGTCAATAACATGATGGGCTATTAGCAAAGTTATCTAAGGAACCAAGTTGTAACTTCCAAACTGAAGTCATATTAGATTAATGAGAATAGATGCTTCAACAAAGGATTCACAGAGGATGAAGCAAATTTGATCAAATAAGTAAATCGGAAAGTTGTTTAAAAATGTTGGGTTTCGTGTCCCTTTAACTTTCTGTTGTCTTTAATATTTATTTCAAAACATTAAGAAATGTAGTCTAGATTAGAGTTTATTGTAATGTGTTTTCTGTAACAATAGATCACTTGAGATTTTGCATTAAGTATATTTCTACAGTTTAGTGCTATTCTCAGTTCAAAGCAGTTTTGTACTTCAAAGTTCTATGTTGTTTTATTTTTAGCTTTTGAGGGAACAGACAGATTGTTGGGGGAAAAAAAAAAATGAAACCAAGCCTGAAAAAAAGACAATACTTTTTACTGTGTTTCAGTTATGATTAAAAGCTTAACCTTAAAATGAGTCTCTTGTATTTACGGCACATGTTCTATATTTAAGCAGAGCACTATCAAATCTAATTGATTGCCTATGACATTTTCTAGAATACAAAACACACAAACCATCTGCTTTGTAGCTGTCTTGCATTTGAGCTCCTAAAAATGAAATAAGCATATTAAGGCCTAGATTTGGAGTTCGGCGGTAGCCGTCAAAACCAGCGTTAGAGGCTCCTAACGCTGGTTTTAGGCTACCGCCGGTATTTGGAGTCAGTGATTAAAGGGTCTAACGCTCACTTTTCAGCCGCGACTTTTCCATACCGCAGATCCCCCTACGCCATTTGCGTATCCTATCTTTTCAATGGGATCTTTCTAACGCTGGTATTTAGAGTCGTTTCTGAAGTGAGCGTTAGAGCTCTAACGACAAAATTCCAGCCGCCTGAAAATAGCAGGAGTTAAGAGCTTTCTGGCTAACGCCGGTTCATAAAGCTCTTAACTACTGTACCCTAAAGTACACTAACACCCATAAACTACCTATGTACCCCTAAACCGAGCTCCCCCCACATCGCCGCCACTCAATTTAAATTTTTAACCCCTAATCTGCCGACCGCCACCTACGTTATACTTATGTACCCCTAATCTGCTGCCCCTAACCCCGCCGACCCCTGTATTACATTTATTAACCCCTAACCTGCCCCCCACAACGTCGCTGCCAGCTACTTAAAATAATTAACCCCTAATCTTCCGACCGCAAAGCGCCGCCACCTACGTTATCCCTATGTACCCCTAATCTGCTACCCCTAACACCGCCGACCCCTATATTATATTTATTAACCCCTAATCTGCCCCCCTCAACGTCGCCGACACCTGCCTACACTTATTAACCCCTAATCTGCCGAGCGGACCTGAGCGCTACTATAATAAAGTTATTAACCCCTAACCCGCCTCACTAACCCTATCATAAATAGTATTAACCCCTAATCTGCCCTCCCTAACATCGCCGACACCTAACTTCAATTATTAACCCCTAATCTGACGACCGGAGCTCACCGCTATTCTAATAAATTGATTAACCCCTAAAGCTAAGTCTAACCCTAACACTAACACCCCCCTAACTTAAATATAATTTACATCTAACGAAATTAATTAACTCTTATTAAATAAATGATTCCTATTTAAAGCTAAAAACTTACCTGTAAAATAAATCCTAATATAGCTACAATATAAATTATAATTATATTATAGCTATTTTAGGATTAATATTTATTTTACAGGCAACTTTGTAATTATTTTAACCAGGTACAATAGCTATTAAATAGTTAAGAACTATTTAATAGTTACCTAGTTAAAATAATAACAAATTTACCTGTAAAATAAATCCTAAACTAAGATATAATTAAACCTAACACTACCCTATCAATAAATTAATTAAATAAACTACCTACAATTACCTACAATTAACCTAACACTACACTATCAATAAATTAATTAAACACAATTCCTACAAATAAATACAATTAAATAAACTAGCTAAAGTACAAAAAATAAAAAAGAACTAAGTTACAAAAAATAATAAAATATTTACAAACATAAGAAAAATATTACAACAATTTTAAACTAATTACACCTACTCTAAGCCCCCTAATAAAATAACAAAGCCCCCCAAAATAAAAAATTCCCTACCCTTTTCTAAATTAAAAAAGTTACAAGCTCTTTTACCTTACCAGCCCTGAACAGGGCCCTTTGCGGGGCATGCCCCAAGGATTTCAGCTCTTTTGCCTGTAAAAAAAAACATACCATACCCCCCCCCAACATTACAACCCACCACCCACATACCCCTAATCTAACCCAAACCCCCCTTAAATAAACCTAACACTAAGCCCCTGAAGATCTTCCTACCTTGTCTTCACCATACCAGGTTCACCGATCCGTCCTGGCTCCAACATCTTCATCCAACCCAAGCGGGGGTTGGCGATCCATCATCCGGTGCTGAAGAGGTCCAGAAGAGGCTCCAAAGTCTTCCTCCTATCCGGCAAGAAGAGGACATCCGGACCGGCAAACATCTTCTCCAAGCGGCATCTTCAATCTTCTTCCATCCGGTGCGGAGCGGGTCCATCTTGAAGCAGGTGACGCGGATCCATCCTCTTCTTCCGTTGTCTCCCGACGAATGACGGTTCCTTTAAGGGACGTCATCCAAGATGGCGTCCCTCGAATTCCGATTGGCTGATAGGATTCTATCAGCCAATCGGAATTAAGGTAGGAATTTTCTGATTGGCTGATGGAATCAGCCAATCAGAATCAAGTTCAATCCGATTGGCTGATCCAATCAGCCAATCAGATTGAGCTCGCATTCTATTGGCTGATCGGAACAGCCAATAGAATGCGAGCTCAATCTGATTGGCTGATTGGATCAGCCAATCGGATTGAACTTGATTCTGATTGGCTGATTCCATCAGCCAATCAGAAAATTCCTACCTTAATTCCGATTGGCTGATAGAATCCTATCAGCCAATCGGAATTCGAGGGACGCCATCTTGGATGACGTCCCTTAAAGGAACCGTCATTCGTCGGGAGACAACGGAAGAAGAGGATGGATCCGCGTCGCCTGCTTCAAGATGGACCCGCTCCGCACCGGATGGAAGAAGATTGAAGATGCCGCTTGGAGAAGATGTTTGCCGGTCCGGATGTCCTCTTCTTGCCGGATAGGAGGAAGACTTTGGAGCCTCTTCTGGACCTCTTCAGCACCGGATGATGGATCGCCAACCCCCGCTTGGGTTGGATGAAGATGTTGGAGCCAGGACGGATCGGTGAACCTGGTATGGTGAAGACAAGGTAGGAAGATCTTCAGGGGCTTAGTGTTAGGTTTATTTAAGGGGGGTTTGGGTTAGATTAGGGGTATGTGGGTGGTGGGTTGTAATGTTGGGGGGGGTATGGTATGTTTTTTTTTACAGGCAAAAGAGCTGAAATCCTTGGGGCATGCCCCGCAAAGGGCCCTGTTCAGGGCTGGTAAGGTAAAAGAGCTTGTAACTTTTTTAATTTAGAATAGGGTAGGGAATTTTTTATTTTGGGGGGCTTTGTTATTTTATTAGGGGGCTTAGAGTAGGTGTAATTAGTTTAAAATTGTTGTAATATTTTTCTTATGTTTGTAAATATTTTATTATTTTTTGTAACTTAGTTCTTTTTTATTTTTTGTACTTTAGCTAGTTTATTTAATTGTATTTATTTGTAGGAATTGTGTTTAATTAATTTATTGATAGTGTAGTGTTAGGTTAATTGTAGGTAATTGTAGGTAGTTTATTTAATTAATTTATTGATAGGGTAGTGTTAGGTTTAATTATATCTTAGGTTAGGATATATTTTACAGGTAAATTTGTTATTATTTTAACTAGGTAACTATTAAATAGTTCTTAACTATTTAATAGCTATTGTACCTGGTTAAAATAATTAAAAAGTTGCCTGTAAAATAAATATTAATCCTAAAATAGCTATAATATAATTATAATTTATATTGTAGCTATATTAGGATTTATTTTACAGGTAAGTATTTAGCTTTAAATAGGAATAAGTTATTTAATAAGAGTTCATTTATTTCGTTAGATGTAAATTATATTTAACTTAGGGGGGTGTTAGTATTAGGGTTAGACTTAGCTTTAGGGGTTAATACATTTATTATAGTATCGGTGAGGTCCGCTCGGCAGATTAGGGGTTAATAATTGAAGGTAGGTGTCGGCGATGTTAGGGAGGGCAGATTAGGGGTTAATACTATTTATGATAGGTTAGTGAGGCGGATTAGGGGTTAATAACTTTATTATAGTAGCGCTCAGGTCCGCTCGGCAGATTAGGAGTTAATAAGTGTAGGCAGGTGTCGGCGACGTTGAGGGGGGCAGATTAGGGGTTAATAAATATAATATAGGGGTCGGCGATGTTAGGGCAGCAGATTAGGGGTACATAGGTATAATGTAGGTTGCGGCGGTTTACGGAGCGGCAGATTAGGGGTTAAAAAAAAATATGCAGGTGTCAGCGATAGCGGGGGCGGCAGATTAGGGGTTAATAAGTGTAAGGTTAGGGGTGTTTAGACTCGGGGTACATGTTAGAGTGTTAGGTGCAGACGTAGGAAGTGTTTCCCCATAGGAAACAATGGGGCTGCGTTAGGAGCTGAACGCTGCTTTTTTGCAGGTGTTAGGTTTTTTTTCAGCTCAAACAGTCCCATTGTTTCCTATGGGGGAATCGTGCACGAGCACGTTTTTGAGGCCGGCCGCGTCCGTAAGCAACTCTGGTATCGAGAGTTGCATTTGCGGTAAAAATGCTCTACGCTCCTTTTTTGGAGCCTAACGCAGCATTTGTTTAAACTCTCGATACCAGAGTTAAATTTATGGTGCGGCCAGAAAAAAGCCCGCGGAGCGTTAACAGCCCTTTTACCGCCGAACTCCAAATCTAGGCCTCAGTGAATTGTTACTTATATACCAATTGAAGGTTCCTCTAGATGTGTTCCTCTAGATTTTTCAAGAGATAACATAGATTGGTGATGAATTACATGGGCTCAAGTAAGCATTTAGATTTATTATCTCATTTTGTTTTATATATTTGGTTGCATTTTTTATTTTTATGTATATGCATTATTTAATCACTAATTTATTATCTTTTTTTACCTAGTTATAGTTACTTGATGACCATCCCTTTGCAGAGGTTAAACACTAGGCAAGTGCATTTGTGTTTTTGGCTTAATAACGGATGCTAAATATAGCCGCCAGCAGTGATATTCAGTTCTTTTTGGAGATAGGGTTCTTCTTGTGAAATTGCAACACAAAAAGATCCTTACAGATCTTTGTGTTTTACACTTTTACACTAAAATATCAGACTCAGAAAAGAGCCAAATGTTGATGCCAGCAACCATATTGGGCATTCGTTGTTAAACAAAATAACATGAATGCACATGCCTATTAAACACATGCCTCTAAATATACACAAGCAATAATGCACTAATAAAATGATCTAGCACATTAGAATGTGATGTCCATTTAAGAGAAGCTGAGTGTTTCACATTTTGTCGGAGTTAATCTATACTCTAAACTTCACATTTAATTTAAAGCAGCTGAAGTTTCATGGTAACTATAACCAATATATGAAAAATTTAAAGCAAAAATTTGGTTCTTGGATAAGAATAATCAATCAGTGACACTACCGATGCTCAAAATAATGAACATGCACCAGGGAAAATTTAAAATATGTACAAAAACTAGACATTGTCAAGTTCTAACTACATTTGTTACTGGTGTTACCTAATGCAGAGTCAGAGTTCATATGAATAGGCATGTAATGGTAACCAAAGCAGGAACAGGAGAAGATTGAAGAGGATTTGGAAAAAGTATCATCTGTAAAGTGATCGGTTAGTAATGTGAAAGCAGAACTAGATCTGTAAATCTTGGGGTCGATCCGATAAAAATCGTCGCCCGCAAAAGCCGGCGACGCCAATATTTGCGCGGGTTTGGTATCCTATATATGGCGTAACCTAGAAGTTACGCGCGTATATTTCTGCCGTCGCCCGTAGTTTTTTGGGCTATAGGCAGGTATACCAAACCCGCGCAGTTTGGTATCCAATATGCAGCGTAAGGACTTACGTGGCGAAAATGGAGAAAACTTACTCCATTTTCACCTCGCCACAAAAAGCAGCCGTAAGAAGCCTTACGCTGACTATTGGAGCCCCGTAACTCCCTAAACTGGCAGCTAAAATAAACCTAACACCTAACGCATGCGCAATGTCTATCTCCCTGTCAACCGCGATCTTCTAAAATAAACCTAACACCTAACGCATGCGCAATGTCTATCTCCCTGTCAACCGCGATCTGCTAAAATAAACCTAACACCTAACGCATGCGCAATGTCTATCTACCTGTCAACCGCGATCCCCCCCCCCCGAAATCCCTAATAAAGTTATTAACCCCTAAACCGCCGCTCCCGGACCCCGCCGCCATCTACATAAACTAACCCCCTACTGTGAGCCCCTAAAACCGCCGCCATCTACCTTATCTATCCCCTAATTAGAACCCCTTACACCGCTGTCATCTACCTTATCTATCCCCTAATCTGACCCCTTACACCGCCGCCACCTATATAAAAATTATTAACCCCTAATCTAATCCCCCTATACCGCCGCCAGCTATATTAATATTATTAACCCCTAATGTAAGCCCCTTACACCGCCGCCATCTCTATTAAAATGATTAACCCCTAATTTAATCTACCTACCCTGCCGCCAGCTATATTATCTATGTTAACCCTAAGTATATTATAGTTAATATAGGTATTACATTATATATATATTAACTATATTAACCCTAATTATATTAGGGTTAATATAGTTAATATAGTTACTATAGTATTTATATTAACTATATTAACTCTATCTAACCCTAACACCCCTAACTAAATTTATATTAAATTAATCTAATTCATTTATAAACTAAAATATTCCTATTTAAATCTAAATACTTACCTATAAAATAAACCCTAAGATAGCTACAATATAATTAATAATTACATTGTAGCTATGTTAGGGTTAATATTTATTTTACAGGTAAATTGTTAATTATTTTAACTAGGTATAATAGCTATTAAATAGTTATTAACTATTTAATATCTACCTAGTTAAAATAATTACCCAATTACCTGTAAAATAAATCCTAACCTAAGTTACAAATACACCTACACTATCAATAAATTAAATAAACTACAAACATCTAAAAATACAATTAAATTAACTAAACTAAATTACAAAAAAAAAACCCACTAAATTACAAAAAATAAAAAAAGATTACAAGATTTTTAAGCTAATTACACCTATTCTAAGCCCCCTAATAAAATAATAAACCCCCAAAATAAAAAAAATTCCCTGCCCTATTCTAAATTAAACAAATTTCAAAGCTGTTTACCTTACCAGCCCTTAAAAGGGCCTTTTGTGGGGCATGTCCCAAAGAATTCAGCTCTTTTGCATACAAATACAATACCCCCCCCCCCATTACAACCCACCACCCACATACCCCTATTCTAAAACCACCCAAACCCCCCTTAAAAAAGCCTAACACTACCCCCCTGAAGATCTCCCTACCTTGTCTTCACCACACCGGGCCGAACTCCTGATCCGATCCGGGCGATGTCTTCCTCCAAGCGGCAAAGAAGAATTCTTCCTCCGGCGATGTCTTCCTCCAAGCGGCAAAGAAGAATTCTTCCTCCGGCGACGTCTTCCTCCAAGCGGCAGCAAAGTCTTCATTCTTCCGGCGGCATCTTCAATCTTCTTTCTTCGCTCCGCCGCCGCGGAGCATCCATCCCGGCCGACAACTGAACTTGGAATGAGGTACCTTTAAATGACGTCATCCAAGATGGCGTCCGCCGAATTCCGATTGGCTGATAGGATTCTATCAGTCAATCGGAATTAAGTTAAAAAAATCTGATTGGCTGATTGAATCAGCCAATCAGATTCAAGTTCAATCCGATTGGTTGATCCAATCAGCCAATCAGATTGAGCTCGCATTCTATTGGCTGTTCCGATCAGCCAATTTCTGGACATCGCTGGTTTGTCAGACTTACGGCACGTTAGCATCTGACGGCGACTTATATGGGATAGCTCGAGTTGCGAGCTGAAACTGCGGGCGACGCCGGTTCCCTCGCTTGCGCCGCAAACTGCGATCTATATTGGATCGCGCTCCTTGTAATCTGTACTATGGTCCACAATTCAAAGTAATTTGTTCAGGAGGATAAAGTAAAAAATTATACTAGTTGCTGGTTACAGATTAATATGTCTGAATTATCTTCTACAAAAAGTATTAACTTCCATCTAATCTGGAATATCTTGTTAAACACTTTGCCATCACATCTTACAGTTACAGTAGTTCCTGTAACTTTTGTACTCCTTAAAGTGAATGTAAACTTTGATAAAATAGTGCCCAGTTTTTAAAAATACTATTAAAAACAGGGGCATTTTCATTCATCAAAGTTTACATTTCAGCGGATTTTACAAATACTTACCTTCTTCTGCAAAACCGGATCGCCGATCCCCCGCCTGCAGGTCCTCTGTACTACGTCAGCAATGACAAAACTGGCTTTCTCCAATAACGGCTCCCCCCCCCCAGAGCGTCCATCTGGTGAGGCCACGTCATGATTGGAGGAAGCAGGTTTCATCATTGCTGTGTAAGTACAGCAGGAGAAGCAGGCAGGGGGATCAGTGATCTGGCTTGGCAGAAGAAGGTGTAATTTGTAATATACAGTGCAATGTAAACTTTGATGAATGAAAGTGCCCCTGTTTTTAATAGTATTTTCAAAAACTTAAAAAAAAAAAAAATTAATAATATCACATTTTATCCTCTGTTTTCAAGCAATTTTTATTGAGTAATACAAGAAAATAATCTAAAGTTTTGTGCTTGGTGCATACTATACGGGCCAACCAGCAGGATAATGGAAACCAGGCAGGATAACAGACACAAGGCAGGATACCCGACAGAAGAAAAGCTACTGGACCCAAGGGAGGATAACAGAAAGGATATAGAACACAAGGCTAGAAACTAGACCCAAGGCACTATACCAGGCCAGATACTGGTCACAAGGCTGGCTACTGCAGAACACTGGATACAAAGATGGAGGTTGGGGTAACTACAATTAGCCAAGACTGATGGGCTTAGCAAGTTTGTATATGAAATCCCACACTTAAATGGGAGTTCATGAAATCAGGCTTGGCCGTTTTAATTCCAGGAGTGTGCACTTAGGAGGTAGCAGGCCCACAGCAGAAGGATTGCTGTACCAGATCCTTACAGATACATAAAGTTTATATATCCACACAGCAACAGCTATAAGTTATATGGTGCTGATGTAAACCGGAGCCTCTGCGTATTATCAGTAAATGTGAAGATCCAAATAGAAACATTCACATCACCTTCAATAAAACGTCCTTCTTATTTCAATAAATATTTAAATAAAAAATGCATTTTATTGAAGGTGCTGTGAACGTATCTTGTTTAGATCCTAACAGATAAATTGTATGTTTTTTCACATACATATTCACGCATTTACATGGTTTTTATATATATAGCACTGCATTTCCTATTTGAGTACAATGCACATTCATAGATGTGAATTACAAGTTTCATTTGATTATCTAATGTGTGTATATATATATATATATATATAGAATACCAAATAAGAGAGAGAAAAAAAGGTGAAATTATTCCTCTAAGGTTTCACTCACATAGAGACAGGGAATTCAGCACGCTTTATGAAGATTTTTGAAACCAACACTTGGTTTAATTCATTAAGTCATTAGTGCACACAAACTAAAACGTATCAAAATATATCACAATAATATGTATTAAAAAGTAAATGTATGTGTCACAAACAAGATATCCGGTCAAAGTATGTATTAGATTTATCCAGCTCAATTTGTTATCTTGTAAATAAGGGAAAGTAAGTGGTTTCAACAAAAAGTTGCAGAGCATGCATGCAAGAAATTAATTAGCTGATCAGCACGAAAGTTTGTTAAAGTTCATCCATGCATTAGGCATAGAAAGCCAGTTGTTAGCTGATTAAACCAAAGTTAGTATGAAGCATACTGCAGTTGAAAAGCAAAACAAACAAAAAGACTTGCAGCTGATGCAGTTTAGATGCTTACGTGTGTGCCTACCACAAAAAACACATGAGAGTCTATATGGTTACACTCCTTACTTTTCAGGAAGTGGTTATTACGACAGAGACCGCAACACAGTTCAAAATGTGAGATATTACCTTGGTGTCCCTTCTGGTCTATGCAAAAGTCACGACTTGGTTCTGCTTTCCTTTGACCTTTATAAAGAGGGATGCTTACCATGGCAAAAAACTGCATCTACCGCGACTCTGATTAAATACCACTACGGAGTGTCCGCTTCTTCTCTATTAGCTATATTATGTTTGAAAGGGCCGCAATGGCCGTTTGAAAGGGTCGCAATTGAAATATGGAGAACAATGTAATGTGCACTCTCCATTGAAGTCTATGGGAGAATACATTAACGTGGTTGTGATTTTCAAAGTTGAACTCTTTTTACTTAAATTGTAACACGAGCGCCACCTGATGTGTAAATAGCCTCCGTCTCTCAAAGTTAACGCGTGAGTGGGAGCGCAAAATATATTTAATACATTTATCTGTAGGTTTCTATTTGTTTCTGGATTATTTTTTCAATGCCTACACCTAAACATGTGATCAAACATTACATAGTAAATGTGAATACAGGTAATTGTTAAATTATTTAAAATATTATATTAAAAATAATTATATTTAAACCAATGAAAATATAAAGGTTTTTTTTTTTTTAATCTTAAATTTTGACAGTCAGTGTAAAGTGCCCAGATTTCATACATAAATCTCAACTTGAATTAATTTTATTTTTTGTACAGCGATATGCTTTGGGTAAGAGAAAATGACAGCAATTAATACTTATGCATAGTAGTAACATTCTGCAACATTTATTTGTTTCTCTTATCAGCTAATTAAAAACATCTGCAGGGTAAAATGTGTAATATATGTGTTGCTTGGAGAGTCAGCGTGAATATAAAAATATTTCCCTTCTGTGAAGTTTTGAAAATTATCTAAATTATAAACGCATTAATAGGTGCATTTATTCTACATTTAATTTATGTACTCTCATCATTATTCTTATAAGTGACAGACATAACAATCAGTTACAAGAAAGAGAAAACCTTCCCTTGTTAAGTAAAAGGAAGCGTTCATTGCCAGAAGAAAAAAATTCTGCATAGAAATATTTAGGCTAGATTCAGTAAAGCTCCTTTTTAAAATTTGATTATATTAACTTTTATAAACATTTTACTTTAAAGGGACAGTGTACACCAATTTTCATATAACTGTATATAATAGGCATTACTTTATAGAATAATAGGCACAGATACTGATGTAAAAATACATTATAAAACCTTTTAAAAACTTAATTAAAAGCTCCCAGTTTAGCAGTATTGATGAGGTTAGGCTTGGAAACCCAGTTAAAGGGGGTAAAGCAGGGAACAGCAGACCCCCCCCCCCTCCGTCCCTACACATGAAAAGACAGATTATACAAAAAGGAGCCGTAGGAATCTGTAGACATCAGTATACATCTAAAACTTTGGGGCTTGGTTAAATGTCAGAAAATCAGCACAATGTTATTAAAAAATAAGCAACACTATACATTGTTACACAAACACTCCCTGATATGCTATATAAATGGATAATTTACAAAACATTTATGCAAATAAAAATCTAGTCTACAATTTCCCTTTAAACAAATTACATTATTAAAGAATTTACATGGATTTTATTAATTTTTTAAAAAATCTTGCCATATGATGCCATAATACTGTCTTGAGTTAGAGTATTCCAAAAAGGACAATGGTAAGTGGATTGCAGATGAGTCATCTGTCAATCAATTGATGAATATGGCAGGTGGAGGAAATGGCTCTTATCCTTATAGTGTTACACGTTAAAAATCTCAGAAGATAAGTATATACTACAAATTTGATGAATGAAAGTCTCATTCATTTTTTTAAATTCTATCGTATGGCTTGAGCTAATATGCTCAAATTTACATTCCTTTAACACATAGATACAAATACACATATTGACCCCTTCATACTCCTACCACTTTTTGTATACTGTATATCTTTAACTTATTAAAGGGACATGACACCCACATTTTTTCTTTTATGATTTAGAAAGAGAATGCAATTTTAAACATCTTTCTAATTTACTTATATTATCTAATTTGTTTTATTCTCTTGATATTCTTTGCTGAAAAGCATATCTAGATATGCTCAGTAGCTGCTGATTGGTTGCTGCACATAGAAGCCTTGTGTGATTGGCTCACCATGTGCATTGCTTTTTCTTCAACTAAGGATATCTAAAAAATGAAGCAAAATAAAAAATGGAAGTAAATTGTAATGTTGTTTAAATTTATATTCTCTATCTGAATCATGAAAGAAAGATTTTGGGTTTAGTGGCCCTTTAAGCTTCTGTTTCATATTTATTTAGCCCTAATTCACCTCAATTAATTTATTTCTATAGTATTTTAATGTGTATTTGTATGTACAGATACAACTAAGTTTTCAAAAGTGTTATATGCAAAAGCAGTATTTCAGATTGTGTCCAAGCCCAACAATTAACAGGCTTCTTGTAATATGAGTGCACTAAGCTTGCTTCTAGAATATGCCATACAGATATTAAGTAAAGGTATCAATGGTACTTTATTGTTTTCAAGAGACTGTCTTGTAATCTAGGCCATAGCCTTTAGACATATTGCTCCATTTCAAGAAAGAAAATTAAACCATTTAATTAATTCAAATATACATAAAGGGAAAGTCTACTCCAGAATTGTTATTGTTTAAATAATCCCTTTATTACCCATTCCCCAGTTTTTTATAACCAATACAGCTGTATTAATATACTTTTTACTGCTGTAATTACCTTGTGTCTAAGCCTCTGCAGAGTGCCCCCTTATTTCAGTGTTTTTGACAGACTTACATTTTAGCCAATCAGTGCTGACACCGAGGTAACTACACAGGAGTGAGCCTAATATTATCTATATTGCATGCATGAACTAGCGCTTTCTAGCTGTAAAAAGGTGTCAAATGCACTTAGATAAGAGGCGGCCTTCAATGCCTTAGAAATTAGCATATGAGCCTACCCAGGTTTAGCTTTAAACAAAGACTACCAATAGAACAAAGCATGATTCAAAAGTTGCTTAAAATTGCATGCCCTTTCTGAATCATGAAAGTTTAATTTGAACTAAACTGTCCCTTTAACTGCAGTCAATTTTGTCATGTCCGATGAATATACATCTTATAAAATGAATGTAAATTGTATGATGTCACTCTTGGAGGTATTAATGCTACCTTGTTGAAATTGCTCTATGCATTTTTACACATGGACGCTCATGAGCCTAAGATTTTCACAATCAATATTTCATTTTTGGCCTCTTATACCTATTGCAAAACTGAGAAAAAAACATTGATATGCATGATTAAGGCCACTGGGGCCGAAACGTTGCATGTTTTTTAATATGTCTTCATAAAATAAGTTTTGTATACAGTGGTACAGTGGATTTCAACGTTTTTCCTGTGATATTGAGGGGTAGCAGTGTGCCCTATCACGTGCCGCCTAGCTTCATCTAAAGTTTTTCTGAAGTTTTCTACTGATATAGTGCTGTACCCAATTGGATTTATTGCAAAACTGAGGTCATTGGAATTTGGGGCAGAAATGTTTGCTATGCTTTAAGATCTACAAAAAACAATGTCCAACAATGTAATACCTATTAGGGATGGCTTTTTGTTCCATATGGAATGGAAAAAAAAAACCTAAGTAATGTTTAAGTACTGCAGCTATTATAAAACTTTGCAATACCAATATTTGCAAAATATCCCAAACCACAATTAACACATTTTACTAAAACTATCTTCTTTAGACATCTCTTGAAGATTAAGAAATCTTTCCTAAACCTCTCTCTCTTTGGGTATGTTTTTCTTTTACCAAAAATCATTTACCTTAATAATTTATATATATAGGCAGATACCACTAAATAATTTATTTTCCATGCATAGATCACTCAAATTAATTTTGACTGACCAGGGGACTAACTTTATTATGTTATATTAACCCAGCTAAGTCCTGTATAATTGATTGGTGTATCCCTGGCAGTATGTGATAAGCTCCATTAATTTAAAGTAAAAGCAAAGCAATATCATTATCAGACCAATCCTGGCCAGTAGTCTTCTTATCCCAGCATCAAGTGGAATGATACAGAAAAAATCCCAGAACTAAGTTTAACAGATTTAAGGAATAAGGTAGTAGCAACAGTAAACACCATAAGCTGCAAGGGTTAATTAAGAGCAAGTCACAGGTGCCCCTGAAAAACATAACAATTTAAATAAATGCTCACCAGACATGCAAGGTTTAATGAGAGCATGCAATCCAAAGTTTCTTAGAATCCAAAGGTTAAGCAAAGCAATGATCACTAGGCAATGCAGGGTTCAATAACAAGCAGCCTGTCCAATAAATAATAGTAAACAGCAAAAAATAGCACCCAGGAGTACACAAAGGCAACCTATAATAGGGCACTTGCAGACTGAAGGAATTTACCTTAAATAGGCACAGGGTCACGCACAGGTGGAGACACAGGTGCACATTGAAAATAGTCCAGTCTAATTTACTTCTATTATCTAATTTGCTTCATTCTCTTGATATTATTTCCTGAAAAACATATCTAGATAGGCTCAATAGCTTCTGATTGGTGGCTGCACATAGATGCCTTATGTGATTGGCTCACCCGTGTGCATTGCTATTTCTTAAACAAATGATATCTAAAGAATGAAGCAAGTTAGATAATAGAAGTAAATTGGAATGTTGTTTAAAATAGTATTTTATTGTACCCTATTGTACCCTATAGTATTCTCTGTCTGAATCATGAAAGAAAATGTTTAAGTTTAATGTCCCTTTAAGGCTAAAAATATTGCTGTTGATAATAATATGTGGAATGAAAAAAATGAATTATTCCAATAATTATTAATGATTAATCAATGTAAGACTCTCAAAAAGCGAGACAAATTAATACTAAAATCTTGACCCCTTGTGATATGCGTTATTGATGAAATGTTGCTTAGCATCATAGACAAAGAATTGCAAATACAGGAGCTAGAAAGTAGTATTCGCTCCTCACGCAGATGCGAAGAGGATTTAAAAATAGCCAAAAATAAAAAGGATGAGTTTGCCAAAAACCTAACCACTTTAGATAAGCATAACATAAACTTACTAGCACAGGTACAAGAGTTAAATAAACAGCTTGCGCAAATCCAGAGAGAACTAAGTGATTTAAAAAGGTCATATCGCCATAATGAAAATCCCTATATTAACAGTGAGAATAATGCAGATAGGGACCAAGTGCAGAAATATATGGAAGAGAGTCAGAGGGTGGAGCTAGATACCCAAATAGCCCACGTAAAAATAATATACGTAGGGGATCTCCCCATGGTGAAAATAGGGAACACTCAAACCCCCAAAATAAGGCTCCTAGAGAATCCCAAAATAAGTCTAATAAGGTATATGACTCCCATAAAATAGTTACTTTCCTAAAGGGTGCAGTACCTGTATTCTCCAACAAGGGAACAAACTCTGTAATTGATCACTTAGAGGCCTTTGAAAATGCATTAGCTATAATGAATGTTACAAGTGAGAAATTAAAAATTAAACTTCTGCCCTGGGTATTTGACGGTAAACATCACAAATTCTTTGCTTCACTAAAGGATATGAATATTCATTCCTGGTGTGAAATAAAACGACAATGCAGAAAGGAATTCGGGCAACATCACACTAAAACTGCCGCAAAAATAGCTGTATATGGTTTAAAATGTACTGCGAATCAAAGTCCCATAGAGTTCCTTTCTGTATTAAAAAATTCATACAGTATGGCTGAAGATAATCCCATATTTGAATGCTCAGAATTTGTAAATTTATATTTTGAAGCACTGCCCACACCCATCAAAATTAAACAACTAGAATAACTAATTGTATAAGGAATACAATAGAATTCACAGCAGAGATTGCCACAGATTATATATCATATGAACTCCAAATAATGGATTCAGATAAATATTACACTATATATTTAAAAAGTTCCATAACATTCATACCTTTAAATCTTTATTAATGCAACTAGGAACCAACATTCACACAGTAGTAGCGGTTAGAGAATTTAAAAACACTTAAACCCAGTCATGCATAATTGTTTTAGTGCATATAAATATATAGATCAGCATGGGCCCACTTTGAAATATCTAAAGTAAGCTAAGCCCTTAGTCTTAAGTAGGCACCATGATTGACCAGCAATTAGCAAAAGATTTCTAGTTTTGACAAGGGTAAGCAGGTTAAAAACGGCAGACAGGAGAGACAGAGCTGCTCCTGCTGGACCCCTGACGCGCGTTTCACAGAACGCTTCCTCAGAGGGGGTCACCCATCAAAATTAACTTAGCTAGAGATAGTGATGTTGCGAACATAAAAATTTGGATTCGTGAACTTCCACAACTGTTCGCGAACGGGCGAACCAGGCGAACTGCCATAGACTTCAATAGGCAGGAGAACTTTAAAACCCACAGAGACTCTTTCTGGCCACAATAGTGATGGAAAAGTTGTTTCAAGGGGACTAGACTGTGGCATGCCGGAGGGGGAGCCATGGCAAAACTCCCATGGAAAATTACATAGTTGATGCAGAGTCTGGTTTTAAGCCATAAAGGGAATAAATCACCTAACATTCCTAAACTGTTTGGAATAACGTGCTTTAAAACATCAGGTATGATGTTGTATCGATCAGGTACTGTAAGGGTTACGCCCGCTTCACAGTGACAGACCAAACTCCCCGTTTAAAGGGACAGTCTACACCAGAATTTTTATTGTTTTAAAAGATAGATAATCCCTGTATTACCCATTTCCCAGTTTTGCATAACTAACACATTTAAAATAATATACTTTTAACCTCTGTGATTATCTTGTATCTAAGCCTCTGCAAACTGCCCCTTTATTTCAGTTCTTTTGACAGACTTGCAGTCTAGCCAATCAGTGCCGGCTCCCAGATAACTTCTTGTGCACAAGCACAGTGTTATCTATATGAAATACGTGAACTAACACCCTCTAGTGGTGAAAAACTGCTAAAATGCAATCTGAAAGAGGTGGGCTTCAATGTCTAAGAAATTAGCATATGAACCTCCTAGGTTAAGCTTTCAACTAAGAATACCAAGAGAACAAAGCAAAATTGGTGATAAAAGTAAATTGGAAAATTGTTCAAAATTACATGCTCTATCTGAATCATGAAAGTTTATTTTGGCCTAGACTGTTCCTTTAACGCACCGCAAACAGTCCATTTGCACAACCACAAACTCCCCATTTGCACAAGGTTGGATACCAAGCTAGCAATGTCCCGTTCCTTGCTCTCACTGATGTCATTGAAGATCTCTTCCTCCACCCAGCCATGTACAACACCAAGGGTCCCCGAAAGGTGAAAACAAGCCCCCTGGGACACCTGCTGTGTTTGGTCTTGCGCGTGCAATCTAATGTGCCACCAGATAGGAGTGGTGTGTTAAGTAGTACTATTCTTATCAGTTTAATCCCTGTTTCGTCCCCAATCAGGGGACGTGTATATGGCATCGATTTTAGGAACCGGGAGATGGAAAAAGATGCTTGGTCGGTCCTCCTACTTCAAATTTGTGGCACTGCGCGTGCAATCTAATGTGCCACCAGATAGGAGTGGTGTGTTAAGTAGTTCTATTCTTATCAGTTTAATCCCTGTTACGTCCCCTATCAGGGGACGTGTATATGGCATTGATTTTAGGAACCGTGAGATGGAAAAAGATGCTTGGTTGTTCCTCCTACTTCAAATTTGGGGCACTACGCGTGCAATCTAATGTGCCACCAGATAGGAGTGGTGTGTTAAGTAGTACTATTCTTATCAGTTTAATCCCTGTTACGTCCCCTATCAGGGGACGTGTATATGGCATCGATTTTAGGAACCGGGAGATGGAAAAAGATGCTTGGTCGGTCCTCCTACTTCAAATTTGGGGCACTACGCATGCAATCTAATGTGCCACCAGATAGGAGTGGTGTGTTAAGTAGTACTATTCTTATCAGTTTAATCCCTGTTACGTCCCCTATTAGGGGACGTGTATATGGCATCGATTTTAGGAACCGGGAGCAGAAAAAGATGCTTGGTCAGTCCTCCTACTTCAAATTTGGGGCACTGCGCGTGCAATCTAATGTGCCACCAGATAGGAGTGGTGTGTTAAGTAGTTCTATTCTTATCAGTTTAATCCCTGTTACGTCCCCTATCAGGGGACGTGTATATGGCATCGATTTTAGGAACCGGGAGATGGAAAAAGATTCTTGGTTGGTCCTCCTACTTCAAATTTGGGGCACTGCGTGTGCAATCTAATGTGCCACCAGATAGGAGTGGTGTGTTAAGTAGTTCTATTCTTATCAGTTTAATTCCTGTTACGTCCCCTATCAGGGGACGTGTATATGGCATCGATTTTAGGAACCGGGAGATGGAAAAAGATTCTTGGTCGGTCCTCCTACTTCAAATTTGGGGCACTGCGCAAGCAATCTAATGTGCCACCAGATAGTAGTGGTGTGTTAAGTAGTTCTATTCTTATCAGTTTAATTCCTGTTACGTCCCCTATCAGGGGATGTGTATATGGCATTGATTTTAGGAAACGGGAGATGGAAAAAGATTCTTGGTTGGTCCTCCTACTTCAAATTTGGGGCACTGCACGTGCAATCTAATGTGCCACCAGATAGGAGTGGTGTGTTAAGTAGTACTATTCTTATCAGTTTAATCCCTGTTACGTCCCCTATCAGGGGACGTAACGGGAGATGGAAAAAGATGCTTGGTCGGTCCTCCTACTTCAAATTTGGGGCCAGAAAAAAATAGGCATGTACACATGCCTGAAAAATTAGGTATTGTTGCTGCCGCTGCTGTAGCAGTGGCCAGAAAAATTGATGTTTGTTTCCCAGGCAGATAGTGCCCTAAAACTTTGCGGCTTGAACCCTAGTTGGTGGCGGATAAGTCCCGCAAGTCATCCGGCATTCAGAGATAAAATACAGCAGCGTGTGGACCATTTTTAGCCCAAGGCAGCTCATCTCATCAGGCCTTTTTTAGTCGAATGTATCGCCCACTGTCAGTCTCTTCGGGATCCATCCCTCATTCATCTTAATAAAGGTGAGGTAATCTAGACTTTTTTGACTTAGGCAACTTCTCTTCTCAGTGACAATACCTCCTGCTGCACTGAAGGTCCTTTCTGACAGGACACTTGAAGCGGGGCAGACCAGAAGTTCTATCACAAATTGGGATAGCTCAGGCCACAGGTCAAGCCTGCACACCCAGTAGTCAAGGGGTTCATCGCTCCTCAGAGTGTCGATATCTGCAGTTAAGGCGAGGTAGTCTGCTACCTGTCGGTCGAGTTGTTCTCTGAGGGTGGACCCCGAAGGGCTGTAGCGATGCGTAGGACTTAAAAAGCTCCACATGTCCTCCATCAACAACATGTCTGTAAAGCGTCCTGTCCTTGCCGGCGTGGTCGTGGGAGGAGGAGGATTTCTTTCACCTCTTCCCCTGTTAGATTCCCGTTGTGCTGTGACATCACCCTTATATGCTGTGTAAAGCATATTTTTTAATTTATTTTGGAACTGCTGCATCCTTTCCGACTTGCGGTAATTCGGTAACATTTCAGGCACTTTATGCTTATAACGGGGGTCTAGTAGCGTGGAAACCCAGTACAGGTCGTTCTCCTTCAGCCTTTTTATACAAGGGTCCCTCAACAGGCACGACAGCATGAAAGACCCCATTTGCACAAGGTTGGATGCCGAGCTATTCATGTCCTGTTCCTTGTCCTCAGTGATCTCACTGAAGGTATCTTCTTCCCCCAGCCACGTACAACACCACGGGTACCAGATAGGTGACAATGAGCACCCTGGGATGCCTGTTGTGGTTGGTCTTCGTCCTCCTCCTCCTCAAAGCCACATTCTTCCTCTGACTCCTCTTCCTCACAATCCTCTTCCAGCGTTGCCGCAGGTTGCCGCGATGCTGATAAGGCTGTTTCTGGTGGTGATGGTAACCACAACTCTTCCTCTTCACGCTCATATACGGCCTGATCCAGCACTCTTCGCAGGGCACGCTCCAGGAAGAAAACAAATGGTATGATGTCGCTGATAGTGCCTTCGATGCGACTGACTAGGTTTGTCACCTCCTCAAAAGGATGCATGAGCCTACAGGCATTGCGCATGAGCGTCCAGTCATGTGGCAAAAAAATTCCCAGCTCCGCAGAGCCTGTCCTAGCACCCCGTTCATACAAATAGTCGTTAATGGCTTTTTCTTGTTGGATCAGGCGGTCGAACATTAGGAGTGTGGAATTCCAACGTGTCGGGCTGTCGCAAATCAAGCACCTCACTGGCATGTTGTTTCGCCACTGGATATCTGAAAAGTGCGCCATGGCCATGTAGGAAAGCCTTAAATGGACACACACCTTCCTGGCCTGCTTCAGGACGTCCTGTAAGCCTGGGTACTTAGGCACAAAGCGTTGTACGATCAGATTACACACATGTGCAATGCACGGCACATGTGTCAACTTGCCCAAATTCAATGCCGCCACCAAATTTCTTCCATTGTCAGTAACCACTTTGCCGATCTCCAGTTGGTGCGGAGTCAGCCACTGATCCACCTGTGCGTTCAGGGCGGACAGGAGTGCTGGTCCGGTGTGACTCTCTGCTTTCAGGCAAGTCAACCCCAAGACAGCATGACACTGCCGTATCCGTGATGTGGAATAGTACCTGGGGAGCAGGGGGGGTGCCGTTGATGTGGAGCAAGACGCAGCAGCAGAAGAGGACTCAGCCGAGGAGGTTATGGAATAGGATGGAGTAGGAGGAGTAGAGGAGGTGGCAGCAACTCTTCTGCAGAGCCACGCATTCCATGCTTGGCAGCCGTCAGCAAGTTAACCCAATTTCGCAGTGTAGGTGATATACCTGCCCTGACCATGCTTTGCAGACCAGGTATCAGTGGTCAGATGGATCCTTGCCCCAACACTGTGTGCCAGACATGCCATTACTTCCTTTTGCACAATCGAGTACAGGTTGGGGATTGCCTTTTGTGCAAAGAAATTTCGGCCGGGTACCTTCCACTGCGGTGTCCCAATAGCTACAAATTTTTTGAACGCCTCAGACTCCACCAGCTTGTATGGTAAAAGCTGGCGGGCTAAGAGTTCAGTCAAGCCAGCTATCAGATGCCGGGCAAGGGGGTGACTTTGTGACATTGGCTTCTTACGCTCAAACATGTCCTTGACAGACACCTGACTGTGGGCAGATGAGCAGGAACTGCTCAAGGCGAGACACGGAGTGACAGATGGTTGAGAGGGGGCAAGAAGGACAGCTTTGGTTGACATGGCTGAAGATGCTGGACCAGGAGGAGGATGGCGGCTTTGAGTTTGTGTGCTGCTTGTACTCATGTGTTGATCCCATAGGCATTTGTGATGTGCGATCATGTGCCTTCGCAAAGCAGTTGTACCTAGGTGGGTGTTGGACTTCCCACAACTCAGTTTCTTTTGGCACAGGTTGCAAATGGCATCGCTGTTGTCAGAGGCAGACACACAAAAAAATGCCACACTGCTGAGCTCTGCAATGACGGTATTCTGGTGGTGGCAACAGCATGCGTTGATTGGCGTGCTGTCTGGCTGACCCCTGGTACCGATGCATGCTGTCTGGCTGTGCCACTAGCTCCTTGCGATGACCTCCCCCTCCTTTCAACTTGTCTCCTCCTCTTCTCTGTCTTCCCATCTGAACTTTCCCCCTCTTCTTCTTCTCTTCTAGCGGGCACCCACGTGACATCCACGGATGCATCGTCATCATCAACCTCTTCACTTGTATCTCATAACTCAGCATATGAAGCAGCAGCGGGTACAACATCATCATCATCACACTGTACGTCCATGTGTGTAATGCTGCCTGACTGAGACATATCCCTGTTATCTACATCCTCTGTCAATAATGCCACCAGATAGTAGTGGTGTGTTAAGTAGTTCTATTCTTATCAGTTTAATTCCTGTTACGTCCCCTATCAGGGGATGTGTATATGGCATCGATTTTAGGAAACGGGAGATGGAAAAAGATTCTTGGTTGGTCCTCCTACTTCAAATTTGGGGCACTGCACGTGCAATCTAATGTGCCACCAGATAGGAGTGGTGTGTTAAGTAGTACTATTCTTATCAGTTTAATCCCTGTTACGTCCCCTATCAGGGGACGTGTATATGGCATCAATTTTAGGAACCGGGAGCAGAAAAAGATGCTTGGTTGGTCCTCCTACTTCAAATTTGGGTTACTGTGCGTGCAATCTAATTTGCCACCAGATAGGAGTGGTGTGTTAAGTAGTTCTATTCTTCTCAGTTTAATCCCTGTTACGTCTCCTATCAGGGGAAGTGTATATGGCATCGATTTTAGGAACCGGGAGATGGAAAAAGATGCTTGGTCGGTCCTCCTACTTCAAATTTGGGGCACTGCGCGTGCAATCTAATGTGCGATCAGATAGGAGTGGTGTGTTAAGTAGTACTATTCCTATCAGTTTAATCCCTGTTATGTGCCTTTTTTTTTGTTTGGTTTTTGAAGCCACAGTGCAGCACCAGAGGCCAGAAAAAAATAGGCATGTACACATGCCTGAAAAATTAGGTATTGTTGCTGCCGCTGCTGTAGCAGTGGCCAGAAAAATTGATGTTTGTTTCCCAGGCAGATAGTGCCCTAAAACATTGCGGCTTGAACCCTAGTTGGTGGCGGATAAGTCCCGCAAGTCATCCGGCATTCAGAGATAAAATACAGCAGCGTGTGGACCATTTTTAGCCCAAGGCAGCTCATCTCATCAGGCCTTTTTTATTCGAATGTATCGCCCACTGTCAGTCTCTTCGGGATCCATCCCTCATTCATCTTAATAAAGGTGAGGTAATCTAGACTTTTTTGACTTAGGCAACTTCTCTTCTCAGTGACAATACCTCCTGCTGCACTGAAGGTCCTTTCTGACAGGACACTTGAAGCGGGGCAGACCAGAAGTTCTATCACAAATTGGGATAGCTCAGGCCACAGGTCAAGCCTGCACACCCAGTAGTCAAGGGGTTCATCGCTCCTCAGAGTGTCGATATCTGCAGTTAAGGCGAGGTAGTCTGCTACCTGTCGGTCGAGTTGTTCTCTGAGGGTGGACCCCGAAGGGCTGTAGCGATGCGTAGGACTTAAAAAGCTCCACATGTCCTCCATCAACAACATGTCTGTAAAGCGTCCTGTCCTTGCCGGCGTGGTCGTGGGAGGAGGAGGATTTCTTTCACCTCTTCCCCTGTTAGATTCCCGTTGTGCTGTGACATCACCCTTATATGCTGTGTAAAGCATATTTTTTAATTTATTTTGGAACTGCTGCATCCTTTCCGACTTGCGGTAATTCGGTAACATTTCAGGCACTTTATGCTTATAACGGGGGTCTAGTAGCGTGGAAACCCAGTACAGGTCGTTCTCCTTCAGCCTTTTTATACAAGGGTCCCTCAACAGGCACGACAGCATGAAAGACCCCATTTGCACAAGGTTGGATGCCGAGCTATTCATGTCCTGTTCCTTGTCCTCAGTGATCTCACTGAAGGTATCTTCTTCCCCCCAGCCACGTACAACACCACGGGTACCAGATAGGTGACAATGAGCACCCTGGGATGCCTGTTGTGGTTGGTCTTCGTCCTCCTCCTCCTCAAAGCCACATTCTTCCTCTGACTCCTCTTCCTCACAATCCTCTTCCAGCGTTGCCGCAGGTTGCCGCGATGCTGATAAGGCTGTTTCTGGTGGTGATGGTAACCACAACTCTTCCTCTTCACGCTCATCTACGGCCTGATCCAGCACTCTTCGCAGGGCACGCTCCAGGAAGAAAACAAATGGTATGATGTCGCTGATAGTGCCTTCGATGCGACTGACTAGGTTTGTCACCTCCTCAAAAGGATGCATGAGCCTACAGGCATTGCGCATGAGCGTCCAGTCATGTGGCAAAAAAATTCCCAGCTCCGCAGAGCCTGTCCTAGCACCCCGTTCATACAAATAGTCGTTAATGGCTTTTTCTTGTTGGATCAGGCGGTCGAACATTAGGAGTGTGGAATTCCAACGTGTCGGGCTGTCGCAAATCAAGCACCTCACTGGCATGTTGTTTCGCCGCTGGATATCTGAAAAGTGCGCCATGGCCATGTAGGAAAGCCTTAAATGGACACACACCTTCCTGGCCTGCTTCAGGACGTCCTGTAAGCCTGGGTACTTAGGCAGAAAGCGTTGTACGATCAGATTACACACATGTGCAATGCACGGCACATGTGTCAACTTGCCCAAATTCAATGCTGCCACCAAATTTCTTCCATTGTCAGTAACCACTTTGCCGATCTCCAGTTGGTGCGGAGTCAGCCACTGATCCACCTGTGCGTTCAGGGCGGACAGGAGTGCTGGTCCGGTGTGACTCTCTGCTTTCAGGCAAGTCAACCCCAAGACGGCATGACACTGCCGTATCCGTGATGTGGAATAGTACCTGGGGAGCAGGGGGGGTGCCGTTGATGTGGAGCAAGACGCAGCAGCAGAAGAGGACTCAGCCGAGGAGGTTATGGAATAGGATGGAGTAGGAGGAGTAGAGGAGGTGGCAGCAACTCTTCTGCAGAGCCACGCATTCCATGCTTGGCAGCCGTCAGCAAGTTAACCCAATTTCGCAGTGTAGGTGATATACCTGCCCTGACCATGCTTTGCAGACCAGGTATCAGTGGTCAGATGGATCCTTGCCCCAACACTGTGTGCCAGACATGCCATTACTTCCTTTTGCACAATCGAGTACAGGTTGGGGATTGCCTTTTGTGCAAAGAAATTTCGGCCGGGTACCTTCCACTGCGGTGTCCCAATAGCTACAAATTTTTTGAACGCCTCAGACTCCACCAGCTTGTATGGTAAAAGCTGGCGGGCTAAGAGTTCAGTCAAGCCAGCTATCAGATGCCGGGCAAGGGGGTGACTTTGTGACATTGGCTTCTTACGCTCAAACATGTCCTTGACAGACACCTGACTGTGGGCAGATGAGCAGGAACTGCTCAAGGCGAGACACGGAGTGACAGATGGTTGAGAGGGGGCAAGAAGGACAGCTTTGGTTGACATGGCTGAAGATGCTGGACCAGGAGGAGGATGGCGGCTTTGAGTTTGTGTGCTGCTTGTACTCATGTGTTGATCCCATAGGCATTTGTGATGTGCGATCATGTGCCTTCGCAAAGCAGTTGTACCTAGGTGGGTGTTGGACTTCCCACAACTCAGTTTCTTTTGGCACAGGTTGCAAATGGCATCGCTGTTGTCAGAGGCAGACACACAAAAAAATGCCACACTGCTGAGCTCTGCAATGACGGTATTCTGGTGGTGGCAACAGCATGCGTTGATTGGCGTGCTGTCTGGCTGACCCCTGGTACCGATGCATGCTGTCTGGCTGTGCCACTAGCTCCTTGCGATGACCTCCCCCTCCTTTCAACTTGTCTCCTCCTCTTCTCTGTCTTCCCATCTGAACTTTCCCCCTCTTCTTCTTCTCTTCTAGCGGGCACCCACGTGACATCCACGGATGCATCGTCATCATCAACCTCTTCACTTGTATCTCATAACTCAGCATATGAAGCAGCAGCGGGTACAACATCATCATCATCACACCGTACGTCCATGTGTGTAATGCTGCCTGACTGAGACATATCCCTGTTATCTACATCCTCTGTCAATAATGGTTGCGCATCACTATCACTCATTTCTTCCAACTGATGTGTAAATAACTCCTCTGACAGATCAAGTGAAGCGGCTGTGGTGCTAGTGTTGGTGGTGGCAGCAGGCGGGCGAGTGGTAACTTGAGAGGTGCCCAAAGTTATGCTGGAGGATGATGGTGCATCAAGGTTCCGAGCAGAAGCTGTAGAAGTTTGGGTGTCCTGTGTTAGCCAGTCAACTATGTCCTCAGAAATGTTCGAGTTCGGGGTACGTGGCCTCTGAACACTGGGCATTATTCTAGGGCCAAAGGGAATCACAGCACCACGAACACGACGGCCCCTGCGGGGTGGCCTGCCTCTCCCTGTCATTTTTTTTTCAATTAGTGGTACTATGCGTGCAAGCTACTGTGACAACAAATATGTGTGGCACTGTGCACTGGCAGAAGTTGGCAGAGTAGACGATGTAGGCCTTACACACACGTATCACACACATAATTTTTTTTTTTAAATGTACACTACTGTTACACCAGATATGAGTTGCACTGGGGTGACACTGTGCCCTGGCAGGCAGGCACTGAAACGCACACATGTGAAGGAAACTGACTGCTATTATTTAACACAGTCAAAAAAGTTGTTTTTTTTTTAAATCTACACTACTGTTACACCAGATATGAGTTGCACTGGGGTGACACTGTGCCCTGGCAGGCAGGCACTGAAACGCACACGTGTGAAGGAAACTGACTGCTATTATTTAGCACAGTCAAAAAAGTGTTTTTTTTTTTAACTCTACACTACTGTTACACCAGATATGAGTTGCACTGGGGTGACACTGTGCACTGGCAGGCAGGCACTGAAACGCACACGTGTGAAGGAAACTGACTGCTATTGTTTAACACAGTCAAAAAAGTGTTTTTTTTTTTTAATCTACACTACTGTTACACCAGATATGAGTTGCACTGGGGTGACACTGTGCCCTGGCAGGCAGGCACTGAAACGCACACGTGTGAAGGAAACTGACTGCTATTATTTAACACAGTAAGTGTTGTTTTTTTATAATCTACACTACTGTTACACCAGATATGAGTTGCACTGGGGTGACACTGTGCCCTGGCAGGCAGGCCCTGAAACGCACACGTGTGAAGGAAACTGCTATTATTTAACACAGTCAAAAAAATGTTTGTTTTTTTTTAAATCTACACTACTGTTACACCAGATATGAGTTGCACTGGGGTGACACTGTGCCCTGGCAGGCAGGCACTGAAACGCACACATGTGAAGGAAACTGACTGCTATTATTTAACACAGTAAGTGTTGTTTTTTTATAATCTACACTACTGTTACACCAGATATGAGTTGCACTGGGGTGACACTGTGCCCTGGCAGGCAGGCACTGAAACGCACACGTGTGAAGGAAACTGACTGCTATTATTTAACACAGTAAGTGTTGTTTTTTTTAAATCTACACTACTGTTACACCAGATATGAGTTGCACTGGGGTGACACTGTGCCCTGGCAGGCAGGCACTGAAACGCACACATGTGAAGGAAACTGACTGCTATTATTTAACACAGTCAAAAAAGTGTTGTTTTTTTTTAAATCTACACTACTGTTACAACAGATATGAGTTGTACTGGGGTGACACTGTGCACTGGCAGGCAGGCACTGAAACGCACACGTGTGAAGGAAACTGACTGCTATTATTTAACACAGTCAAAAAAAGTGTTTTTTTTTTTTTTAAATCTACACTACTGTTACACCAGATATGAGTTGCACTGGGGTGACACTGTGTCCTGGCAGGCAGGCACTGAAACGCACACGTGTGAAGGAAACTGACTGCTATTATTTAACACAGTCAAAAAAGTGTTTTTTTTTTTAAATCTATACTACTGTTACACCAGATATGAGTTGCACTGGGGTGACACTGTGCCCTGGCAGGCAGGCAGGCACTGAAACACACACGTGTGAAGGAAACTGACTACTATTATTTAACACAGTCAAAAAAGTGTTGTTTTTTTAAAATCTACACTACTGTTACACCAGATATGAGTTGCACTGGGGTGACACTGTGCCCTGGCAGGCAGGCACTGAAGCTAAGCTACCTTACACTAAAATCTAACATTACAAAAAATAAAAAACACTAAAATCACAAAAATAAAAAAAACCTACCATTACAAAAAATAAAAAAAACCTACCATTACAAAAAACAACAAAATCATCCAAAAAATAAAGATTATTCTTATTCTAATACTCTTAAAAAAAAACACCCCAAAATAAAAAAGCCTAATCTAGAATAAACTACCAAGGACCCTTAAATGAGACTTTGGGGGGGGGGGGGGGGCTTAAAAGGGTCTTTTGTAGGGCATTGCCCTGAGATAAACATCTCTTTTCCTAAAAAAAAAAAAAACACCAGCTAAATTATACATTACACAAAATAACAAACAAATTATAAAAAATAAAAAAAATATTCCTCTTTTAATACCCATAATTTTAATACCCATAAAAAACACCCCAAAATAAAAAACCTAATCTAGAATAAAATACAAATAGCCCTTAAAAGGGCCTTTTGTAGGGCATTGCCCTAAAGATATCAGCTCTTTTATTGATAATAAATTACAAAGACTAACATTACAAACCTCCACCCCCCAAACCCACAAAATAAAAAAAACTATCTAAAAACCTAAGCTACCCTGAAAAGGGCATTTGTATGGTCATTGCCCTTAAAAGGGCATCAAGCTCTTTTACTGCCTAGACCCTAAACTAAAAAATAAAACCCACCCAATAAAACCCTTAAAAAAGCCTAACACTAACCCCCTGACGATCCACTTACAGTTTTTGAAGTCCCGCTTGAACGATCTTCATCCCGGCGAAGTCTTCATCCAGATGGCCTCTTCAATCTTCATCCTGGCGGCGACGTCCTGATCCAAGCGGCGAGAAGTCTTCATCCAGGCGGCCGCTTCAATTTTCACCCAGGCGGCATCTTCTATCTTGATCCCGGAGGCGCAGAGCGGGTCCATCCTGAAGTCATCTGGCACGGAGCATCCTCTTCATACAGTCGCCGTCGTACACTGAATCTTCAATGCAAGGACACGATTCAAGATGGCGTCCCTTGCATTCCTGTTGGCTTAAAAATTTGAATCAGCCAATAGGAATTAGGGCAACTAAAATCATCTACTAAAATCCTATTGGCTGTTCAAATCATTTAAGCAGCTCTCATTCTATTAGCTAATTTGAATTTGAAACAGTTTAGTTATGAGTTTTATGTTACAGGTTAATAGTGTAAAACTCATAACTACTGACTTTAGATGGCGGCACCGATCATTTCAGTGTGTAACACCCACTTTTTAGCCTCACCGCAAAACTCGTAATACCAGCGCTATTGGAGTCCCATGAAATTATTTTTACAAGTGCGGTACTGACGTTGCAGTACAGTCTAAAAGGTGTGCGGTACACCTATACCAACAAGGCTTGTAATAACTGCGGTGCTGTTTTATGGAATTTTCAGCATTACGAGCCGCAACGCAAAACTCGTAATCTGGGTGAAAGTGAATAACTTGTAATAAATTATCGTGCGCTGATATCACAAAGTGGAGCACTAATATCACGTGCATTCAAGCGATATTTAGTGCTCTACTTGCAATCTGGCGAATAATGTTGATTGCCAAGAAAGTGCAAGTAGGTTTTTGTATACCCATCTTTCTATTGAATAATGAACACTTTTAGGCATTTAATGATTGCAATACAATCCACTTTTATACATATACATTTAATTACTTAGAATATTAATTTGTCATTTAATTAAATGTTATCATATAGCCTTTATACATTTAAAGAAAAGAACCAATACTATTGTAAATTAGAAATATTCAGTTCCAAACTGTTCTCCCTAAGCCCTGACAAATACATTTTCTATTTGCAATTCATTTTAGATATGATTCTTTTTGCTTGGAGCATGCAGATACAGCTTCTGTTTCATCACAGCAAGAACGTTATTGTATTAAACCTTTGATATATTAAAGTAAGAATGAAGTTGGAAATAAATTCCCATAAGATTATTTTACAGAATAACTTTTAATGAGCAATACCTTGACAACTCAAGGTTTCACATTATGCCCACAATTGCAATGTCAGACACTACTAACTTTCTTAATCGATTAACATTTTATTACGTTACACTTTTTATGCATTCAATTATTTATTTTTGACAATGAGGGAGGGTGGTTCTGTATATTAACTTTTATTTCTCTTATGTGAATCCAAAAGGATAATATATGTGACTATTATAACTATATAGTGAATACAATTAACAAATTCTGTTATTCTGTTATGACCATGAACCCCCAAAACTATATATAACTGCCTGAGTTGCTGGGAGCTGCACAGCTGGCTGTGAGTATCAAGGGCTGTGAGTTTTACATTGAAATAGGATGGATACCCAGTCTAGTTTGAGAGTGCAGTCTACTTCCATGTGTTTTATAGGTCTTGGGAAATTACATAAGGCCTGTGCACCTTTGTTTGTATCTCAGTTTATTTGATTAAAAGCATGAATTGAGTGTCTATAGGTAGTGACTCAGGGAGAAATAAACCTCAATGTTGTCCTGGGCTTAAACCGTTTGGCCAAATGCTGTTAATAACTCTTCGTTTTTGCTTTTAAACTTGCTGTGTGTTTTCTGTGTGTTGTATGTTTGTATTTATTTATTTATAAGAAAGTAAAGAGAAAAATCTAAAGCCAAAGCGCACAGAAACTATAGTCTTTATAGATGGAAAAGACTTGTATGGTAGTTTTCGTAGTGTAGAAAAAGATAGGGTCCACCTTCACCTATGCTCCAAATTTGGATATAACCCAATCAGGGAAATAGATGCAAGCTTAACCGCTACAACCTCAATTATATGAGGTAAGTCAGACGGTCAGGAGGAGGAAGTTGGCCACTGCTTACCACTGCTTATCATCAGCTAGGTATTCCAATCCAGAAGGAGACTCTCAAAAGGGGAGTATTTCCAATGGAAAATAAATACAAACAGGGGCAAAACTACAGGGGTTGCAGAGGTCACAATTGTGATTAGGCCCCCAAGGGTGGGGGCCCAGCTTCAAAAAAATACATCTGTATTGAACTATACTGCTACAGTCCTGTTTGGATTTTGTTTTTTCCTGTTACTTACCTCATATCCGATTGAGGTTGGAAAGTGTGAGTTTATATCTGTTTTTCTACAATAAATCATCTTAAAGTTTAACAGTAACACACTAACGGCTAGATTTAGAGTTCTGCGGCCAAAGGGGTGCGTTAGCTACGCGTGTATTTTTCCCCCGCACCTTTTAAATACCGCTGGTATATAGAGTTCACAGAAGGGCTGCGTTAGGCTCCAAAAAGGGAACGTATAGCATAATTTACCTGCAACTCTCAAAACCAGCGGTGCTTACCGACGCGGCCAGCTTCAAAAACGTGCTCGTGCATGATTCCCCCATAGGAAACAATGGGGCCGTTTGAGCTGAAAAAAACCTAACACCTGCAAAAAAGCAGCGTTCAGCTCCTAACGCAGCCCCATTGTTTCCTATGGGGAAACACTTCCTAAGTCTGCACCTAACACCCTAACATGAACCCTGAGTCTAACCACCCCTAACCTTACACTTATTAACCCCTAATCTGCCGACCCCGCTATCGCTGACACCTGCATTATACAATTAACCCCTAATCTGCCGCTCCGTATACCGCTGCAACCTACGTTATCCCTATGAACCCCTAATCTGCTGCCCCTAAACCCCGCCGACCCCTATATTATATTTATTAACCCCTAATCTGCCGCCCCCAACATCGCTGCTACCTACCTACAATTATTAACCCCTAATCTGCCGACTGGACCTCACCGCTACTATAATAAATGTATTAACCCCTAAAGCTAAGTCTAACCCTAACACTAACACCCCCTAAGTTAAATATAATTTTAATCTAACGAAATAAAATAATTCTTATTAACTAAAGTCTTCCTATTTAAAGCTAAATACTTACCTGTAAAATAAACCCTAATATAGCTACAATATAAATAATAATTATATTGTAGCTATTTTAGGATTTATATTTATTTTACAGGCAACTTTGTATTTATTTTAACTAGGTACAATAGCTATTAAATAGTTAATAACTATTTAATAGCTACCTAGCTAAAATAAATACAAAATTACCTGTAAAATATATCCTAACCTAAGTTACAATTAAACCTAACACTACACTATCAATAAATTAATTAAATAAACTACCTACAATTATCTACAATTAAATCAACTAATCTAAATTACAAAAAAAACAAACACTAAATTACAAAAAAAAACAAACACTAAATTACAAAAAATAAAAAAAGATTACAAGAATTTTAAACTAATTACACCTACTCTAAGCCCCCTAAAAAAATAACAAAGCCCCCCAAAATAAAAAAATGCCCTACCCTATTCTAAAATAAATATTTTACAGCTCTTTTACCTTACCAGCCCTTAAAAGGGCCTTTTGCGGGGCATGCCCCAAAGAATTCTGCTCTTTTGCCTGTAAAAAAAAACCATACAATAGCCCCCCACCCCAACATTACAACCCACCACCCACATACACCCTAATCTAACCCAAACCCCCCTTAAATGAACCTAACACTAAGCCCCTGAAGATCTCCCTACCTTGTCTTCACCACGCCGGGTATCACCGATCGGTCCAGAAGAGGGTCCGAAGTCTTCATCCAATCCGGGCGATGTCTTCATCCAAGCGGGGGCTGAAGAGGTCCATCATCCGGCTGAAGTCTTCATCCAAGCAAGGGCTGAAGAGGTCCATCATCCAGGTGAAGTCTTCTATCAAGTGGCATCTTCAATCTTCTTTCTTCTGGATCCATCTTTATCCCGCCGACGTGGAACATCCTTCTTCCCCGACGGACTAACGACGAATGAAGGTTCCTTTAAGGGACGTCATCCAAGATGGCATCCCTTCAATTCCGATTGGCTGATAGGATTCTATCAGCCAATCGGAATTAAGGTAGGAATAATCTGATTGGCTGATGGAATCAGCCAATCAGATTGAAGTTCAATCCGATTGGCTGATCCAATCAGCCAATCAGATTGAGCTCGCATTCTATTGGCTGTTCGAATTGGAATTGAAGGGACGCCATCTTGGATGACGTCCCTTAAAGGAACCTTCATTCGTCGTTAGTCCATCGGGGAAGAAGGATGTTCCGTGTCGGCGGGATGAAGATTGATCCAGAAGAAAGAAGATTGAAGATGCCGCTTGATAGAAGACTTCAGCCGGATAATGGAGCTCTTCAGCCCCCGCTTGGATGAAGACTTCAGCCGGATGATGGACCTCTTCAGCCCCCGCTTGGATGAAGACATCGCCCGGATTGGATGAAGACTTCGGACCCTCTTCTGGACGGATCAGTGATACCCGGCGTGATGAAGACAAGGTAGGTAGATCTACAGGGGCTTAGTGTTAGGTTTATTTAAGGGGGGTTTGGGTTAGATTAGGGGTATGTGGGTGGTGGGTTGTAATGTTGGGGGGGTATTATATGTTTTTTTTACAGGCAAAAGAGCAGAATTCTTTGGGGCATGCCCCGCAAAAGGCCCTTTTAAGGGCTGGTAAGGTAAAAGAGCTGTAAAATATTTATTTTAGAATAGGGTAGGGCATTTTTTATTTTGGGGGGCTTTGTTATTTTTTTAGAGGGCTTAGAGTAGGTGTAATTAGTTTAAAATTTTTGTAATGTTTTTTATTTTTTGTAATTTAGTGTTTGTTTTTTTTGTAATTTAGTGTTTGTTTTTTTGTAATTTAGTTTAGTTGATTTAATTGTAGATTATTGTAGGTAGTTTATTTAATTAATTTATTGATAGTGTAGTGTTAGGTTTAATTGTAACTTAGGTTAGGATTTATTTTACAGGTAATTTTGTATTTCTTTTAGCTAGGTAGCTATTAAATAGTTATTAACTATTTAATAGCTAATGTATCTAGTTAAAATAAATACAAAGTTGCCTGTAAAATAAATATAAATCCTAAAATAGCTACAATATAATTATTATTTATATTGTAGCTATATTAGGGTTTATTTTACAGGTAAGAATTTAGCTTTAAATAGGAATAATTTATTTAATAAGAATTATTTTATTTCATTAGATAAAGATTATATTTAATTTAGGGGTTATTAGTGTTAGGGTTAGACTTAGCTTTAGGGGTTAATACATTTATTAGAGTAGCGGTGAGGTCCGGGCGTGTGATATCCCTTTAAGACTTTCTGACTATCAGCACTTCCTCCTATTTAAGGAAGTGCTTTTCCATTACTCAGTGCCTGAAAATTAAAGTGGATTCTCTCATCCTGTGCTACTGCTCTTTCCAAGCAGTTTACTTTTCCCTTTCAGGTCATAAGTATTTTATTTTTTGAAGGCTGTTTGTATCTCAAAGTTTGCTGCACTTCTTTCCTGATACTTTTGGACTGATACTTCTAATCGTATCCCTACGCTACCGGAACTCTATCTCACGCGGCTGAAGCCGCACTCACACAAGCTGCTACCGGAACGCCGCTCTCTACTAATCTCCGGTTTAGCACTTACTCTGCTGTTATTACCGCTCTCCACGCTACACCATCGCTCCTGGGAAAACCTGGTCTTGTCACCACGCTGGTTTGGGTATCGTATTGTATACAAATCATAAGGTTTCCAAAAATAACGCTAAGAGTTTTTACTTACCTGAGGTGTATTACACTGAATTAACCTTCTCCTTGCTGGTCAATATTGCGTGTGTGCTGGAACTTTGTATATATATTTTAGAGTGTTTGTGTGAGTGCGTGAAACATAAGGAAAGATATTTTACCATTACTTTATCTAGAGTTGAACTCTATCACTTCATTTCTTATCCTGAATATAAAGGATTTTTTCTCAATTTTTCTTTTTTGACAATATTAATGAATCATTGCTTATATAATAGAGACTTAATAAGTCATTCCATTTATTTTATTTTTTATTAAATTTTCTCTGAAGTTTGGTGAGACAAAATTATCACAGAATTTTCAGGCCTACAAAAATAAAGTTTATTTTTTTTTTTATTTTATTATTTGGAAGATGGATTCAAATGAAATTAAAAATGAATTTTCTAATATACATCAAAAACTAGAAATTCTTGCTAGAGCCTTAACAGAGGTACAAACTGAAAATAAAGCTCTCAAAACCTTAATAAAAGATTGTATGTCAGGGAAAGAAGCAGGAATTGCTGAACCTCACATACAATACCCACAACCCTTCTCTGGCAAGCGCAGCGATTTCAGGGATTTTAAAAGTGCATGCAAACTTCTTTTCTCACTTAGACCTAAAACATACCATAGTGAAAGGATAAAGGTCTGTACCACTATTTCCTTCCTCCAGGGGGAGCCACGCTCCTGGGCCAATAGATTCTTTGAAAGTGAACATCCAATATTAGATTCGCTTGAAGAATTTTTTTTAGCTATGACTGCCTTGTATGAGGATTCCCACACTCAAATAACAGCTGAAAATAAATTAAGATCTATGAGACAGGGGAAAAGAAACATTGAAGAATATATTACTGAATTTCAAATGTGGATAGATGACTCTCAATGGAACGAGATCAGCTTAAAGAACCAATTCAGATTGGGTCTCTCTGAATCCCTTAAAGATGAATTGTCACGATTAGAGATGCCTGACACACTGAATGGGTTGATGAAATTAAGCACCACTTTGGACCGAAGGTTTCGTGAAAGAAAGGCTGAAAGAGCTTCCTATGAAGTTGTGCCCAGACGTTCCTATCCCTATTCTACAACCATGGAAAAAGCTGTTTCAAACCAGGTTCCTATGGAGATTGGAACTATAAGGGGTCCTCTAACCCCAGAAGAAAAAACCAGACGCAGATTAGAAAATCTCTGTCTTTATTGTGGACAAAAAGACCACTCCGTCACAAATTGTCCATCTCTATTGAGACAGAAAAAGAGTAAGGGTAGCTTCAATCACAAAATTTTTCACATTACCCAAAATCCACATCTCACTCTCACCTTTTCTTTACAGTGGGATCAGAAAAACGTGCGATCTAACGCTTTGATTAATTCTGGGGCATCAGGAAATTATATAGATATAGCATATGTTAAGCTCAATAAAATTCCAACTGTTGTCAAAACACAACCTGTTTCAGTTAAACTTATTGATGGTTCTATTATACAACAGGGCCCCATTACCCATCAGACAATCCCTTTACTCATAACAACTGACCAAGGACATTCTGAATATATTACTTTTGACCTCATACCGATCTACATGCATACTATCATCTTAGGATTTAGCTGGTTACAAATACATAATCCTCATATTGACTGGTCATCACCACAAGTAAACTTTGACTCTGACTATTGTATAAAAACTTGTTTTCCATATCAGGTAATCTCTACTATAGAACATGAGCTGCCTCAAATTTATCAGGACCTGGCAGAGGTGTTTGACCTCAAAGAGGCAGAAAACCTCCCACCACATAGGGAATTTGACTGTCCCATTGATTTAATACCGGGATCTCAAATACCACATGGAAAGATTTACCCTCTTTCACAAGAAGAATTGGTATATCTAAGATCATATTTAGATGAAAACTTGCGAAAAGGGTTCATCTCACACTCAACATCCCCTGCTGCTGCAGGACTGTTTTTAGTACGCAACAAAGATGGAACAATAAGACCTATTATTGACTACAGGGCATTGAATGAAATAACAATTAAAAATAGGTATCCTCTACCTCTCATACCAGAGTTACTAGAAAGATTAAATGAGGCCACGATCTACTCAAAATTAGATCTAAAGGGCGCTTATAATCTTATTCGCATAAAGGAAGGACACGAATGGAAAACCGCGTTCAGAACCCGTTATGGTCTTTTCCAGTATAACGTAATGCCCTTTGGTCTAAGCAATGCTCCCGCAACCTTCCAACATTTTATCAACGAGATTTTTCATGATCTAATGGATATCTGTGTCATCATATATCTAGATGATATTCTGATTTATTCAAAATCTTCCATAGAACATGAAAAACATGTTAGGTGGGTTCTTACTCGTCTTAAGGAGCATAAGTTATATGCAAAGCTGGAAAAATGTGTTTTCCATGTCTCTAAAATAAAGTTTTTGGGTTATATAATTACCCCAAACAAGATAGAAATGGATCCTGAAAAAGTAATCGCAATTAAAGACTGGCCTATACCCACTACAGTAAAAGCATTACAGCGATTTATTGGTTTCGCAAACTATTACCGTAAATTTATTAAAAACTTCTCCTCAGTGATAAGACCATTAACACAATTAACTAGTATAAAACATCGCTTTAAGTGGTCTGAACAAGCCCAGAAGACTTTTGATAGTCTTAAGGAAATGTTCACAACAGCTCCAATACTAACACTGCCTAAATTTGATCAACAATTCCTGTTGGAAGTTGATGCATCGAACACAGGCATTGGGGCTATTCTTTCCCAACAAAATAAGGAGACAGGTGAAGTTCATCCCATTGCGTTCTATTCAAGAACTTTGACTTGTGCTGAAGCTAACTATAGTGTTGGAGATAAAGAACTCCTTGCTATTAAGTGTTCACTAGAACAATGGAGACACCTATTAGAAGGATCAGTAATTCCATTTCTTATTTATACTGATCATAAAAACTTAGAATACTTAAAGAAGAATAAGACTTTAACAGCTAGACAAGCAAGGTGGTCACTTTTTCTAGATCGCTTTAACTTTTTAATAACTTATAAACCAGGGAGTCAAAACACAAAGGCAGATGCACTTTCTCGTATTCATGAGTTACTTCCTAATGAACAACCTAACTTCACTATCCCTCCAGAAAAGATAATAGGTACCTTAACACCCTTAGAAGAAGAGATTTACACTGCTCTAAAACATGATTCAATACCACTACATAATTGTTCAAAAGATCCTACTACAGGTCTTTTTTATCATGAGGAAAAGTTATACGTACCTGAGAAAATAAGATCTTCCATTCTCACACACACCCATGATGACACCATATCTGGTCACCCAGGGATACAGAAAACCATTGAACTTACCCGTCGTAAGTTTTGGTGGCCAGGGATGAATAAATATATTTATGATTACGTCTCTAGGTGTGAGAATTGCGCTAGAAATAAAATTGAACATAAAAAACCCATAGGGTTACTCAGACCTCTGCCCATTCCAGATAAACCATGGAGTACTATTGCCATGGATTTTACAGTGGAGTTACCTGCATCACAACAATATAACACTATCATGGTAGTAGTCGACCATTTAACAAGACTGGCTCATTTTATTCCACTCAAGGGATTACCAACTGCCATGACTACAGCTAAAGTATTTCTTGATCAGGTTGTAAGACTACACGGTTTACCCACTAATATTATTACTGATAGGGGTACCCAATTCACCTCTTCCTTCTGGAGATCTTTGTGTAAGCTACTGAAAATTGATCATCGCTACACTACTGCTTTCCATCCACAGACAAATGGGTTGACAGAAAGACTGAACCAGACCATTGAACACTTTTTACGTTGTTATATTTCACATTTGCAAGATGACTGGTTAATTTACCTCCCTATGGCAGAATTTACTCATAATAATTCATTGTGTTCCTCAACCAAAACATCCCCCTTTTTCGCAACTTATGGGTACCATCCTAACACTATAACCTTGTCCCACAAAACAGTGAATTCCCCTTCAGCTTTAGATTTTTCTTCCAAACTTCAAGATCGATTGAAAGTATTGAAAAAACATCTAGCTGAGGCTAAGGAATACCAAAAGAAATACTATGTTCGGAAACATTCGATTGGACCTGAATATAAAATAGGTGACTTAGTGTTACTCTCTACTAAAAACCTCAAACTTCAGGTCCCTAGCAAGAAATTGGCTAACCAGTTTCTGGGACCTTACCCTGTAGAGCAGATAATAAATCCCAATGTGGTCAAGCTCACATTACCCAAGGATTACAAGTTTCATCCCACCTTCCATATTTCATTATTGAAACCTTTTCATTCAATGACACGCACGGCAGTTGATCTTCCGCCTCCTATCTCAGTGGATCTTCAAGAGGAATTTGAAGTTGAATCAATACTGGATTCTAGGATTCGACAACAAAGATTGGAATATCTCATCAGATGGAAGGGTTATGGTCCAGAGGATGATTCCTGGCATCTTCATTCAGAAGTTCATGCCCCTCGTCTGGTGAAGTCATTTCATCATCGTTACCCCCTTAAACCTGGTCTGGAATCCCCGGGGGTGATTCCCTGAGAAGGGGGGGGGTGTGATATCCCTTTAAGACTTTCTGACTATCAGCACTTCCTCCTATTTAAGGAAGTGCTTTTCCATTACTCAGTGCCTGAAAATTAAAGTGGATTCTCTCATCCTGTGCTACTGCTCTTTCCAAGCAGTTTACTTTTCCCTTTCAGGTCATAAGTATTTTATTTTTTGAAGGCTGTTTGTATCTCAAAGTTTGCTGCACTTCTTTCCTGATACTTTTGGACTGATACTTCTAATCGTATCCCTACGCTACCGGAACTCTATCTCACGCGGCTGAAGCCGCACTCACACAAGCTGCTACCGGAACGCCGCTCTCTACTAATCTCCGGTTTAGCACTTACTCTGCTGTTATTACCGCTCTCCACGCTACACCATCGCTCCTGGGAAAACCTGGTCTTGTCACCACGCTGGTTTGGGTATCGTATTGTATACAAATCATAAGGTTTCCAAAAATAACGCTAAGAGTTTTTACTTACCTGAGGTGTATTACACTGAATTAACCTTCTCCTTGCTGGTCAATATTGCGTGTGTGCTGGAACTTTGTATATATATTTTAGAGTATTTGTGTGAGTGCGTGAAACATAAGGAAATATATTTTACCATTACTTTATCTAGAGTTGAACTCTATCACTTCATTTCTTATCCTGAATATAAAGGATTTTTTCTCAATTTTTCTTTTTTGACAATATTAATGAATCATTGCTTATATAATAGAGACTTAATAAGTATCTCTCATAAGATTTATTGTTATCATTCATAGAGGTTTAATCCATACTTTTCATTTCAATTACTAAAAGTAAATGCTCACCTTGAACATGCTAGTAGAACAAGTTATATTTACTAGCTGTTTACAAGAATAGAGCTACATTCCATTTATTTTATTTTTTATTAAATTTTCTCTGAAGTTTGGTGAGACAAAATTATCACAGGGCGGCAGATTAGGGGTTAATAATTGTAGGTAGGTAGCAGCGACATGGGGGGGCAGATTAGGGGTTAATAAATATTATGTAAGTGTCGGCGGTGTTAGGGGCAGCAGATTAGGGGTACATAGGGATAATGTAGGTGGCGGCGGTGTGCGGTCGGCAGATTAGGGGTTAAAAAAAATTAATACAGTGGCGGCGATGTGGGGGGACCTCGGTTTAGGGGTACATAGGTAGTTTATGGGTGTTAGTGTACTGTAGAGCACAGTAGTTAAGAGCTTTATGAACCGGCGTTAGCCCAGAAAGCTCTTAACTCCTGGCTTTTCTCTGCGGCTGGAGTCTTGTCGCTAGATTTCTAATGCTCACTTCAGCCAAGACTCTAAATACCAGCGTTAGAAAGATCCCATTGAAAAGATAGGATACGCAATTGACGAAAGGGGATCTGCGGTATGGAAAAGTCGCGGCTGGAAAGTGAGCATTAGACCCTTACCTACAAGACTCTAAATACCAGCGGTAGGACAAAACCAGCGTTAAGACCCCCTAACGCTGGTTTTGACGGCTAACGCAGAACTCTAAATCTAGGCCTAAGAGATTTTGTATTTCTTTCCCTTTGGAAATACTTCCCTTTTGAGATTCAACCATCATAAAGAGGCTCCTTCCAGATTGGAATACCTGGCTGATGATAAGCAGTGGCCATTGTCCTCCTCCTGAACGTCTGACTTACCTCATATGATTGAGGTTGTAGCAGGTAAGCTTACATCTATTTCCCTGATTGGGATATATCCACATTTGCATAGGTGAAGGTGGACCCTATCTTTTTCTTCACTACGAGAACTACCATACAAGTCTTTTCAATCTATAAAGCCTGTAGTTTCTGTGCATTTTGGCTTTATAGATTTTTCTCTTTACTTTATTATTTGTTACAGTGTAAGGGATACACTGCATCTATTTATAAGCAGCATGAACACTTATGTAAATATTTATATTTTTGTGCATTCTGTATATAACTGTGCATTTTGTATATAACTGTGTTTTGTATATATATATATCAAGGTTTTGCTTTTATGGACTTACACATTATTTATCTAAAAAGACACAATATACATCATTGTTTTAGGACAATCCTGTCCATACTACTTTTTGCTATTTTACCGTTGCCTATTAGCACTGGTGACTTTTTCCTTGTTTATTCATTTGTTTATTTATTTATGTATGATTATATATATATATATATATATATATATATATATATGTGTGTGTGTATATATATATATATATATATATATATATATATATATATATATATATATATATATATATATATATATATACAGTATATATATATATATATATATATGTATAGTCAAAAGTGAAAAGCACTCACCGGGTCTTATATTTTAGAAGAAATCTTTATATGCTGGTTTGAGGACGGGGGAGACCCCGCAACGTCACCTGAGTAAAGATTTCTTCTGATATATAAGACCTGGTGAGTGCCTTTCACTTTTGACTATTTGTATTACTTCTAAAGTGCACCCGAGCAGAAGTGTTTATCTTGACAGTCTCTAAGAGTGCTGCACCACCACTGATTTGTATATATATATATATATATATATATATATATATATATAGATATACGAATTGAAGAAAGGCACTCTCAGGATTTATTTAGGAAATAAATGCTTTCTTTATTTAGTAGAAACACTAATACATGGTCGACGTTTCGGCCCTCAGTTGGGCCTTCATCAGGACAAATATAATCTGTAGGTCACTTTGCCATACACCACTCTTCTTTTTTTTTTTTAAACACCATATATATATATATATATATATAAATACAGTATCTATCTATCTATCTTAAATTTCCTGGCCGCACAGGAGGCTTAGCAGTTTGGCTCCCAGGAACTGCACTAAAGTTAGTGCAGGTACTATGTGCTGAGTGCGCTAAACCTTCTGTCAGTGTGACCAAGAGCCTGGCAAGAAGAGAATAGGGTTTGGAAAATAATAAATACTGGTGAATTTCATAGGTTATTTTTCATTTTCCTTCAATTTCGTTTGTGCATTCATTTGGATATAGTTTTCATTTACAAAAACGAATATCCAAATTTGAATGTACATTTCATCAGAAAATGAATACACGTCTATTTTATATATACATATATATATATATATATATATATATATATATATATATATATATACAGGCGTACCTCAGAGATATTGCAGGTTCGGTTCCAGACTACCGCAATAAAGTGAATATAGCAATAAAGTTAGTCACACAAATGTTTTTGTATTCTAGTGCATATAAAAGTTATATTTACACTATACTGTGGTCTATTAAGTGTGCAATATCACTATGTCTAAAAATGTAATGTACAATATACATACCTTAATTAAATAATACTTTTTTGATAAAAAAATGCTAATCATCATCCGAGCCTTCAGTGAGTCAGAATCTTTTTTGCTGGTGGTGTGTATTTATAGATGTCTATATATGTGTATTCATATGGATTTATGTGTATATATGTGTATTCATATGGATTTATGTGTATATATGTGTATTCATATGGATTTATGTGTATATATGTGTATATGTTGGAAAAATGTCACAGATAGACTTGCTTGAAACAGGGTTGTCACAAACGTTAAATTGGTAAAAAGAGCAATTTCTGTGAAGCGCAATAAAGTGAAGGGCAATAAAACGAGGTATGACTGTATATGTGTGTGTATATATATATATGAAACTAGAAAATGAATGTTTGCAGGATGAGGTTAATTCATCCCTACTGTGCATGTGAAGCCTCAATAAACATCCTATGAACCGTCAGGGGAATTAGTGACGCAAAATAAGAAATTGGCTAAAGGCACTTTCTTCCTCACTTTCCTGATGTGGTGGCTAGGAGAACTAACTGAGCTTTCATTCCTTATGCAAACCATCTTTAGAAGGGAATGCTGATTGTATGACAAAAAATCTCCCTAAAAAATGCAAATCATTGAATGCTACTTTTTTATAAGAAGTCACTTTTTAATTCCTTATATATCTGGTATTTTAATTAGTTGTTTAATCAGTAGACTCGAATGACCCCACAAACAATATAAATATATTATGAGTTTCAAATAAACCTTTTTCCTGTTTTTGTGTATTTTTTTTATTTTTTTGTTATATTAACAGAAGCCTACCACTCCTCCCCAGATAGTGTATGCAATTTAAAAAAACATATTTTCTTTATTTTATTATCAGATTGTCTACAGTCTTTTTAAAGGCATACTTTCTGAGACACCATCTCCTACCCAGCATGTGCAAGAGTGCAAAATATATATGTACTGTATATGTGTTTTGTTATTGGCTGATGACTGTCACATGATACAGTCAGAGGTTGAATGCAACATAGATTGATTTTTATTATATCTGTTTTGATTATGCAGACAGAGGAACACAAGTATAGAACTGGGTTCAGTAATATGCTTGAGAACAATATTGAGAAAAGTGCAGGCATTTTTACACACACTCTATGACCTCTAGTTATGAAGCTTCGTATTTTCCTGCATTCGCCGGCCCAAAACGCTCGCCTAAGCTTGCCTAACATCGCCGCCGGGGACCTGAATATGTTGGCCAAAGTTATCAAGAAAGCTGTCAAGAAGCCGCGCACCAAGTACGGAGCGATGAGCAGCGGACTGTTGTTAACTAATCTCGCTGCTCTTCTGCTTCTTCGCATCTTTCTTGCTAGCCTGTCACTAAGCACCCACACTATACTATACTGTTTTCCCCCCTAAATCTCCGCTCCCGGAGCCCCCCCCGCAACTAAATAAACCTATTAACCCCTAAACCGCCGCTCCTGGACCCTGCCACAACTATAATGCATATATTAACCCCTAAACTGCTGCTCCCGGACCCCACCGCAACTATAATAAACTTATTAACCCCTAAACTGCCGCTCTGGGACCCTGCTGCCACCTATATTATACCTATTAACCCTTAATCTTCTGCCCCCTATACCGCCGCCACCTACATAAAGTTATTAGCCTCTATCCTGCCGATCCCGGACCCCACCGCAAATAAATTAATTGTTTAACCCCTAAACCGCCGCAACCGGAGCCCTTCCGCCACCTACATTACATTTATTAACCCCTATCCTGCCCCCCCTACACCACCGCCACCTACATTACATTGATTAACCCCTAATCTACCCACCTACACTGCCGCCACTATATTAAATGAATTAACCCCTAAACCTAAGTCTAACCCTAACCCTTACACCCCCTAACTTAAATATAATTAAAATACATCTAAATAATATTACTGTTATTAACTAAATTATTCCTATTTAAAAATAAATACTTACCTATAAAATAAACCCCAAGATAGCTACAATATAATTAATAGTTACATTGTAGCTATTTTAGGGTTTATTTTTATTTTACAGGCAAATTTGTAATTATTTTAACTAGGTACAATAGTTATTAAATAGTTATTAACTATTTAATAGCTACCTAGCTAAAATAACTACAAAAGTACCTGTAAAATAAATCCTAACCTAAGTTACAATTACATCTAACACTACACTATCATTAAATAAATTAAATTAATTAAATACAATTACCTAACATTAAATAAAATTAACTAAACATAACTAAAATGCAAAAAAAAAAAAAAATATCTAAATAACAGAAAATAAAAAAAATTACAAGAATTTTAAACCAATTACACCTAATCTAAGCACCCTAATAAAATAAAAAAAGACCCCGAAAATAATAAAATTCCCTACCCTAAACTAAATTACAAATATCCCTTAAAAGTGCCTTTTGCGGGGCATTGCCCCAAAGTAATCAGCTCTTTTACCAGCCCTTAAAAGGGCTTTTTGCGGGGCATTGCCCCAAAGTAATCAGTTTTTTTACCTGTAAAAAATATAAATACAATACCCCCCCAACATTACAACCCACCACCCACACACCCCTACTCTAAAACCCACCCGAACCCCCCTTAAAAAAAAACTAACACTACCCCATTGAAGATCACCCTACCTTGAGACATCTTCACCCAGCCGGGCACAAGCGGTCATCCGATCCATCCAGAAATCTTCCTCGAATCCGGGCAGAAGAGTTCCTCCAAGCGGCAGATGTCTTCATCCAAGCGGCATCTTCTATCTTCAATCAACAGGAGCCATCTTGAATCCAGCCGACGCGGAGCCATCCTCTTCTTATGACAGCCTAATACTGAATGAAGGTTCCTTTAAATGACGTCATCCAAGATTGCGTCCCTTGAATTCCGATTGGCTGATAGGATTCTATCAGCCAATCGGAATTAAGGTAGGAAAATCCAATTGGCTGATGCAATCAGCCAATCGGATTGAAGTCCAATCCGATTAGCTGATCCAATCAGCCAATCGGATTGAGCTCGCATTCTATTGGCTGATTGGAACAGCCAATAGAATGCAAGCTCAAACCGATTGGCTGATTGCATCAGCCAATCAGATTTTTCCTACCTTAATTCCGATTGGCTGATAGAATCCTATCAGCCAATCGGAATTCGAGGGATGCCATCTTGGATGACGTCATTTAAAGGAACCTTCATTTGGTGTTAGGATGTCGGAAGAAGAGGATGGCTCTGCATCGGCTGGATTCAAGATGGCTCCGCTCTGCTCCGGTTGATTGAAGATAGAATATGCCGCTTGGATGAGGACATCTGCTGCTTGGAGGACCTCTTCTGCCCGGATTTGAGGAAGACTTCTGGACGGATCGGATGACCGCTTGTGCCCGGCTGGGTGAAGATGTCTCAAGGTAGGGTGATATTCAATGGGGTAGTGTTAGTTTTTTTTAAGGGGGGATCGGGTGGGTTTTAGAGTAGGGGTGTGTGGGTGGTGGGTTGTAATGTTGGGGGGTATTGTATTGCTTTTTTTTTTACAGGTAAAAGAGCTGATTACTTTGGGGCAATGCCCCGCAAAAGGCCCTTTTAAGGGCTATTTGTAATTTAGTTTAGGGTAGGGAATTTTATTATTTTGGGGGTCTTTTTTATTTTATTAGGGGGCTTAGATTAGGTGTAATTAGTTTAAAATTCTTGTAATTTTTTTTATTTTCTGTAATTTAGATTTTTTTTGTACTTTAGTTATTTTTAGTTAATTTTATTTAATGTTAGGTAATTGTATTTAATTAATTTAATTTATTTAATGATAGTGTAGTGTTAGGTGTAATTGTAACTTAGGTTAGGATTTATTTTACAGGTAATTTTGTAGTTATTTTAGCTAGGTAGTTATTAAATAGATATTAACTATTTAATAGCTATTGTACCTAGTTAAAATAATTACAAAGTTGTCTGTAAAATAAAAATAAATCCTAAAATATCTACACTGTAACTATCAATTATATTGTAGCTATTTTAGGGTTTATTTTATAGGAAAGTATTTAGTTTTAAATAGGATTCATTTATTTAATTATAGGAATATTTATTTAGATTAATTTAAATAATATTTAAGTTGGGGGGTGTTAGGGTTAGGGTTAGACTTAGATTTAGGGGTTAATACATTTAATATAGTGGCGGCAGTGTAGGGGTGTAGATTAGGGGTTAATCAATGCAATGCAGGTGGTGGCGGTGTAGGGGGGGCAGGATAGGGGTTAATAAATGTAATGTATGTGGCGGCGAGCTCCGAGCACGGCGGTTTAGGGGTTAAACAATTAATTTATTTGCGGCGGAGTCCGGGATCGGCAGGATAGGGTTTAATAACTTTATGTAGGTGGCAGCGGTATAGGGGGCTGCAGATTAGGGGTTAATAGGTATAATGTAGGTGGCGGAGGGGTCCGGGAGTGGCGGTTTATGGGTTAATAAGTTTAATGTAGGTGGCGGCGGGGTCCAGGAGCGGCAGTTTAGGGGTTAATAAGTTTAATGTAGGTGGCGGCGAGGTCCAGGGGCGGCAGTTTAGAGGTTAATAAGTATAAAGTAGGTGGCGGCGGTGTAGGGGGGGCAGATTAGGGGTGTGTAGACTCGGGGTACATGTTAGGGTGTTAGGTGCAGACACTTCCCATAGGAATCAACGGGAAATCAGGCAGCAGCGAACATGAGCTCTCGCTGCTGTCAGACTCCCATTGATTCCTATGGGATCCGCCGCCTCTAGGGTGGCGGATTGAAAACCAGGTACGCTGGGCCGGAATAGTGCCGAGCGTACCTGGTAGACATTTGTTAACTTGCAAAAGTAGTCAGATTATTACATAGTAGATAAGGTTGAAAGAAGACTGAAGTCCATCGAGTTCAACCTATACAAATCTAAAATACTTACAAAAAGCGCCAGTTAAGCTTAAATAACCCCATTAAAATGTGACCCATTTAATACTAGAAATCATATCCATGAATTTTGTTTATATACAGAAATTTATCCAGACTATTTTTAAATGTACTTGCGTTCGGAACATCTGTAGTGACGTAAGCATCGATCTGTGACCAGCGGATCGTAGGTTACTTCACTAGATTCTACTTTTGCCGGGCTGTAGGGCTTGATAACTACAGCGAATCAGCCTCGCCACAAATACAATGCGGAATTCCAGCATATTTGCGGTTGACGGCTTGATAACTAGAGGCCTATTGCTCCCATTTATAAAGCTTTGGGGCTTTTCAGTGCAGGTAAGATCATGCAAGCCTGCAACCAAAAGTCAAGAAACAGTGGTTTTATGACTTCTGCTATTTAAAGTGTCCACAACCTCAAAAGTTGCAAACATCAGACAACATGGACTCATTTGTCTGGGATGACTGACAAGTCCTGCTCTTGTGCAATAGGTTGAGCAAGAGCAGGGGTTGGGGTTGCAATCCTGCAATCTTAAATTCCAGAAGGGGATTCTGCTCCAGAGGCTTCAATGTTGTGCAGAAAGGTTCTTTCTATGAAAACCTTGTCCACACAAGCATAATAAATGGGTGCCTATAAATTAATTCACTACCGGCTAGATTTAGAGTTTTGTTGGTAACGACCCACGTAGCTAACGCTGGCTTTTTTCTGGCCGCACCTTTAAAATAACTCTGGTATTGAGAGTCCACAGAATGGCTGCGTTAGGCTCCAAAAAAGGAGCGTAGAGCATATTTAACGCAACTTCAACTCTTGCTTACGGACGCGGCCAGCCTCAAAAACGTGCTCGTGCACGATTCCCCCATAGGAAACAATGGGGCTGTTTGAGCTGAAAAAAAACTAACACCTGCAAAAAAGCCGCGTTCAGCTCCTAACGCAGCCCCATTGTTTGCTATGGGGAAACACTTCCTACGTCTGCACCTAACACTCTAACATGTACCCCGAGTCTAAACACCCCTAACCTTACACTTATTAACCCCTATTCTGCCGCCCCCGCTATCGCTGACCCCTGCATATTATTATTAACCCCTAATCTGCCGCTCCGTACACCGCCGCTACTTACATTATCCCTATGTAACCCTAATCTGCTGTCCCTAACACCGCCGACCCCTATATTATATTTATTAACCCCTAATCTGCCGCCCACAACGTCGCCTCCACCTGCCTACACTTATTAACCCCTAATATGCCGACCGGACCGCACCGCTATTATAATAAAGTTATTAACCCCTAATCAGCCTCACTAACCCTATAATAAATAGTATTAACCCCTAATCTGCCCTCCCTAACATCGCCGACACCTAACTTCAAACATTAACCCCTAATCTGCCGACTGGAGCTAACCGCTATTCTAATAAATGTATTAACCCCTAAAGCTAAGTCTAACCCTAACACTAACACCCCCCTAAGTTAAATATAATTTAAATCTAACTAAATTAATTAACTCTTATTAAATAAATTATTCCTATTTAAAGCTAAATACTTACCTGTAAAATAAATCCTAATATAGCTACAATATAAATTATAATTATATTATAGCTATTTTAGGATTAATATTTATTTTACAGGTAACTTTGTATTTATTTTAACCAGGTACAATAGCTATTAAATAGTTAAGAACTATTTAATAGCTAAAATAGTTAAAATAATTACAAAATTACCTGTAAAATAAATCCTAACCTAACTTACAATTAAACCTAACACTACACTATCAATAAATTAATTAAATACAATACCTACAATTACCTACAATTAAACCTAACACTACACTATCAATAAATTAATTAAATACAATACCTACAAATAACTACAATGAAATAAACTAAAGTACAAAAAATAAAAAAGAACTAAGTTACAAAAAATAAAAAAATATTTACAAACATAAGAAAAATATTACAACAATTTTAAACTAATTACACCTACTCTAAGCGCCCTTTTAATAAAATAACAAAGCCCCCCAAAATAAAAAATGCCCTACCCTATTCTAAATTACAAAAGTTCAAAGCTCTTTTACCTTACCAGCCCTGAACAGGGCCCTTTGCGGGGCATGCCCCAAGAAATTCAGCTCTTTTTCCTGTAAAAAAACACATACAATACCCCCCCCAACATTACAACCCACCACCCACATACCCCTAATCTAACCCAAACCCCCCCTTAAATAAACCTAACACTAAGCCCCTGAAGATCTTCCTACCTCACCGGGTATCACACCGATCCGTCCTGGCTCCAATATCTTCATCTAAGCCCAAGCCGGGGCTAGACATCCAATATTCCGACGGCTGAAGAAGTCCAGAAGAGGCTCCAAAGTCTTCATCCTATCCGGGAAGAAGAGTAGATCCGGACCGGCAACCATCTTCTTCCAAGCGGCATCTTCTATCTTCATCCGATGAGGACCGGCTCCATCTTGAACCGCGGACCCACCGCGGACCCATCTTCTTCCGACGACGACTTCCCGACGAATGACGGTTCCTTTAAGGGACGTCATCCAAGATGGCGTCCCTCGAATTCCGATTGGCTGATAGGATTCTATCAGCCAATCAGAATTAAGGTAGGAAAATTCTGATTGGCTGATGGAATCAGCCAATCAGAATCAAGTTCAATCCGATTGGCTGATTCAATCAGCCAATCAGATTGAGCTCGCATTCTTTTGGCTGTTCCGATCAGCCAATAGAATGCAAGCTCAATCTGATTGGCTGATCGGATCAGCCAATCGGATTGAACTTGATTCTGATTGGCTGATTCCATCAGCCAATCAGAATTTTCCTACCTTAATTCCGATTGGCTGATAGAATCCTATCAGCCAATTAGAATTCGAGGGACGCCATCTTGGTTGACGTCCCTTAAAGGAACCGTCATTCGTCGGGAAGTCATCGTCGGAAGAAGATGGGTCAGCAGTGGAGGTCTTCAAGATGGAGCCGGTCCTCATCGGATGAAGATAGAAGATGCCGCTTGGAAGAAGATGGTTGCCGGTCCGGATCTACTCTTCTTCCCGGATAAGATGAAGACTTTGGAGCCTCTTCTGGACTTCTTCAGCCATCGGATGATGGATGTCTAGCCCCCGCTTGGGCTTAGATGAAGATTTCGGAGCCTGGAACGATCGGTCATACCTGGCATGGTGAAGACAAGGTAGGAAGATCTTCAGGGGCTTAGTGTTAGGTTTATTTAAGGGGGGTTTGGGTTAGATTAGGGGTATGTGGGTGGTGGGTTGTAATGTTGAGGGGGGGTATTGTATGTTTTTTTTTACAGGCAAAAGAGCTGAATTCTTTGGGGCATGCCCCGCAAAGGGCCCTGTTCAGGGCTGGTAAGGTAAAAGAGCTTTGAACTTTAGTAATTTAGAATAGGGTAGGGCATTTTTTTATTTTGGGGGTCTTTGTTATTTTATTAGGGGGCTTAGAGTAGGTGTAATTAGTTTAAAATTGTTGTAATATTTTTCTGATGTTTGTAAAAAAAAAATTTTTTTTTTTGTAACTTAGTTCTTTTTTATTTTTTGTACTTTAGTTAGTTTATTTCATTGTAGTTATTTGTAGATATTGTATTTAATTAATTTATTGATAGTGTAGTGTTAGGTTTAATTGTAGGTAATTGTAGGTATTTTATTTAATTAATTTATTGATAGTGTAGTGTTAGATTTAATTGTAACTTAGGTTAGGATTTATTTTACAGGTAATTTTGTAATTATTTTAACTATTTTAGCTATTAAATAGTTCTTAACTATTTAATAGCTATTGTACCTGGTTAAAATAATTACAAAGTTACCTGTAAAATAAATATTAATCCTAAAATAGCTATAATATAATTATAATTTATATTGTAGCTATATTAGGATTTATTTTACAGGTAAGTATTTAGCTTTAAATAGCAATAATTTATTTAATAAGAGTTAATTTATTTTGTTAGATTTAAATAATATTTAACTTAGGGGGGTGTTAGTGTTAGGGTTAGACTTAGCTTTAGGGGTTAATCCATTTATTAGAATAGCGGCGAGATTCGGTCGGCAGATTAGGGGTTAATAATTGAATATAGGTGTTGGGATGTTAGGGAGGGCAGATTAGGGGTTAATACTATTTATTATAGGGTTAGTGAGGCGGATTAGGGCTTAATAACTTTATTATAGTAGCGTTGAAATCCGCTCGGCAGATTAGGGGTTAATAAGTGTAGGCAGGTGGAGGCAGGTTAGGAGCCTCTAATGCTGGTTTTCACGGCTACCGCCAAACTCCAAATCTAGGCCTACATTTTTAAAAGCACAAACACATACACTCATACACAATTTTAATATCAATGTCTTTTGATATCATGTCCAACTTTGATAACCATTGCTCCTTGGCTTATAAATCCAGACAGATCTGCATGGAGAACATTTATTGCATTTTTTTTTAAATAACAATATTATGAATTCAATTATATATATATATATTTATACGGCATACAACAGAAATGAGCACACCCTTGTGCAATATCACTTAAAAGTTAAAAGATTCAAAATTGTACAGTAGGTTTTTTGCTCTTGTGTCAAATTAAAAACTAACTGTTAAAGAGACATGAAACCCAAATATTTTCTTTCATGATTAAGATAGAAAATTCAATTAAAACAACATTCCAATTTACTTCTATTATCTGGTTTGTTTCATTCTTTAGATATCTTTGTTAAAGAAATAGCGATGCACATGGGTAAATGAATCTCAAGAGGCATCTATGTGCAGCCACCAATTAACAGCTACTGAGTCTATCTAGATATGCTTTTCAACAAATGATATAAAGAGCATTAAGCAAATTAGATAGTAGAAGTCAATTTGAAAGTTGTTTAAAATGCCATGCTCTTTCTAAATCATGAAAGAAAAATTTGAGTTTCCTATCAATTTAAGTTGTACTATATTAAAAATACCAGCCCCACAGTAGGAGATCAATGCAACAAAAGTCAGTAAACCTTTCATTACTGGGATTCAAATCTTTTATTTTTTCAATACTTTATATGTCCACCTTTATTTTTTGATGGCACGCTGAATCCTCCTTGGCATGGAGAATACCAGTGTTGCACACATTTCTGGAGAGATGTTCTTCCGTTTTTCAGAAACAATTTTTTTCAGCTGCTCTTTGCTGGAGAAGTTGTGCTGCTCTACCTTTCTCTTTAAAATACTTCAAAGGTGTTCTATTGGATTCAAGTCAGATACCATACTTTGTCAGGTCATGGTTTTTAATTTTTTCACTTCTTTAGAAACTATTTTGTGATTTTGGCAGTGTGCTTTGGATCATTATCATGCTGGAATATTCCTCTTCTGCCAAGCTTCTAGAGACTGGAACTTACCTTGACAGAAAGTATTTTGGTATAGCCACAGCCATTCAAGGTGCCATCTTTAAATATCATCTCCCTGACACCTTTGCACCTCAGTGCTTCAATGTTGGAACTATGCATACACTGTAATAATCGGGGTCAAGTTCACGCCAAACATGCTTGACCCCATTTGAGCCGAACAATTTTGTGCCAAAGATGCCATCCATAGAGGTTGAGATAATGCAATGTCCTTTGCACTGTCTGAGCTGTCACCCAATCTCCAATTTCCATTGATAACCCCTCAGTCAAGTCTAAAGAACTTTCTTGTTTGTTTTTCAGAGATAGATTGTGCAAATAGCACACTGTGTTCAGGTTTATTTACTTTTGTTGCTTTGAGTATATACCAAATAATTAGAGGAAAAAGAAAATCCAAAGCAGCAGTCCAGGGTTATTCATGAAAGTTATAATAAAAGCAAACTTTTGAAACTGACCTTGCCACTTGAGCGTGACTAAAAACTTGTCCAAGAGCATCTCATTTCCCCTCTTACCCCCCTTTTTTTTCTTTTTCGCTACCCCTATTCTTACCTATCCTCTGCGCGACAGGTCTCCTTCCCTTTACCTAATATTTTTGCTCAACCAACAGGCAAACTACTCGCCTCTACTTACCATAATGTTGAAACACCCCTTCATTGTGTTACCTTTAAATTATTTACCGTTCAACAAATATATTTTTTGTGGGACCTGTTATTACTTTTTTTTTCTCTCTTACACACTGATGGACATCAACGTTTATTAGCACTCAATTCCATGTTTTTCAAAAAATGTCCGATTCTTCTACAGTAAGTAACTACCTTAATTTTGTATTCTTATATTTTTCGTTGTGTTACCCTTAGTCATATGCTACCTTTATCCTAATAATTATATAATGATAGAAGCGAATGTATGGAACTATATTGCTCATAGTTGTTTTTCTTTTCTGCCTGTTCTAATCAATGTAGTTCCATCTTTCAAAACACGGTTAAGTTACAGGATCCCACTTTGTAATACGTGAGAGTTGTATACCTATTAGATAATAATGTATATTTTGTTACCTATATACTGTTCATCTGGACATGTTAAGGAATTTGAGGGACTGTTCTCTATGGGACTCAGCTTTGGTAATTAGGCCTATCTAGACTTAAATCACATTGGAAACCGGCTGCCCATGCAGAAAAAAAGCAAACTTTTATTGTAGAGCTATTAAAATGAAAACAGCAACAGACTGTAAAAATGGGAAGCAGGAAACAACAGTCTGACTGGTTTTGGTCGTTTAGGCCGTAATCATAGACATATCAAACACACACACATGTGTCAGTATTTAAATTAAATTAAAAGCAATGTCATTGGTACATAGCAATGAGTATCCTTTGTTTGACAGATGCAACTAAATGAATAATAGTATCATATAATATACTGATTTCTGGAACAGATATCCATCAGCTGACATGCACATTAGCTAATATTTTCTAGGGAAAATTAGTGGCCTTAAATACACATATGCATTAATACATGAGATAATATAAATAATGTGTATAGCTAGCTCTCTAATGTATAATGCAATATTAAGGAGCAAAATAAACTATATACATAAAGAAAATAGTCACCCAGACAAGATCAATTTACATGACTAGGCATACATGAATAACTAGGTTGATACCCCACATACTAGTGATATTAAATTATATCATATTACTGTATTGATAGAGGTGATCTTCCCATATGGTCTACTTAATAGGACAATTTCCTCAAGATAACACACGTATATACATTTATCTATAGAACAATTCCCCAGTGTTATGTATGTAAAAGAATCCTCACATATTACAAAAAATCTAGAAACATAAGGCAAGAGTGGAAAACAATTATAGACGATTGTAGATGATTACCCTAAGTGTTTATACTGCACAGAGTATACCTTGAACAACAGGTAGAATGCGTTTAGAACCTACATATTAATAAAAATAAAAGTATATATATATATCATTATATATATATATATATATATATATATATATATATATATATGTATACATATATGGTTCAATACATTAACATAGTACCCATTATTCCCAGTGTTTACCTATGCCAATATTGAACTCGGAATTGAATCTTGGAGGCATAGGATCCGAAACTTATCTCCGCCTCTTGGGGGTCTCAAAATCAATTCTATTGCCTGCCATCTGAGTGTAAAGACATTACCTTGGTGGATCTCAATAAAATGTTGACTGAACATGCTCTTTGCCCTGCTATATATGACAGGTGTTTTTTGATCCATTTACCCACCTCCCTTGTCATCCTACCAATATACTGGTGGGAACATGCATTAAGTAAATGACAAATTTACTTCTGCAGTTAATGCATCCCCTAGTAACAAAAGACTCAGATGGATCGATAGAATGTGACGTGTCAGTGACATGTACATGCTCACATGACTTACATGACCTCTTCCCACATCTGACAGTGCCTTTAAAGCCCATCCAAGAACTACCAGATCTATCTTCTTTTGATAAACTGGGGGATAAAATGTTTCCAAGTGATGAACTTTTTCTATATACATATCTGCAGCCCTGTCGAGCTGTATCCCTGAGTTGTTTGTCGCCAATAAGGATGGGTAAATTCCTTCTGACTATGTTGCAAACCCTCTCATATTAGTTAAAGAAGATGGTCACAAATGTTGGCCTTTCAACATTGTTAGAAGAAAGCTCAAAACGTCTTTTAGGCTTGCTATTCAGAAGGGTATTTCTGTTCATATCTTTCACTTCCATAAAAGCATTTTCAACTATATGCTTCAAATAGCCTCTAGATAGCAAGCCGCCAGTCAAATCCCTACTCTCTTTCAGAAAAGTGCTCTCTAAAAAGCAATTATGCTTTAACTGCATAAATTGCCCCTTGGCAATACCTTTAAAAACATGTTTAGGGTGTTTATTGCGGGTGTGCAAAAGGGTATTGCCTGAAATAGGCTTCCTGTAGAGGGATGAAATAACACACTTATTTGAGGGATCTGCTTTCAGTGTAATGTCCAAAAAAATAATATTTGACTTATGCCACTCAAATATAAATTTGAGCCCCACTCCATTACTATTTAGATAATCCACAAAATTACTGGCGGTAGACTGATAAGATGTCTAAATGATCAAAAGTCATCTATGTATCTCACATATTTGACTATGTGAGACACATAGGCGTTGTCTGCTCCATAGAAGTGGAACCGCTCCCACCAACCCATAAAGAGGTTGGCATAGGAGGGGGCAAACTTTTCCCCATTGCGGTTCCATGTCTCTGGAGGTAGAATTACCCTGAAAACATAAAATAAATGATGCTCCAGTAGGAACTTAATTACTCTAACCAAAAACCCTTTTAATTCAGTAGTCAAATTTGTGTAGGGGTCCAAAAATAATTCAATTGCCTCTAATCCAAAAGTATGTGGGATCGAGGAATACAGGGACACAACATCAACCGTCATTCAACTGTATTCCTGGCTCCATACAGTGTTTTCCATCTTGGCTAATGTGTGAGTAGTGTCCCTAAGATAGCTGGGAAGCTTACAGACTAGAGGCTGTATAAACTGGTCAACCCAGTTCGAGAGGGGTTCTAAAATGGAGCCGATACCTGCAACTAGTGGTCTCCCATTGATACCTCTCAAACCCTTATGCACCTTAGGGAGATTGTGGTAGATGGGTGGTATTGGGTTCTCAACCAAAAGATATCTCAAAGTTATCTGATCAATCAGGCCCATCTCAACACCATCATCCACAAGATGCCTAAGTTGTTTCTTATACATCTCTGTGGGTTCCCTAGATAAAAGTAGGTATGTGCCTTTATCACTGAGCTGTCTCAGAGCTTCGTTTTAAATACAAGTGTTTGTCCAATTCGCTACCTCCTTTGTCAGAGCATTTAATTACAATGTTTAGGTTATTCTGTAATCTAGAGATAGCTTCTCTTCTCTCCTCTAGACAAATTTAGGTGGTGTGTCTGTGTACCCTCTGACAGTTCCTTTAAGTCTTCTATTACCCTTTTATGAAAAACTTCTAGGGACTAGTTTGTATTGGGTGGACATTAGATCTATTATGCAGACTAACTTGTATAGCATTCTCTTTGGCATGTTATTTTAAATCAGATCCTAACATATTTTCCAGTGAGGTTAAAGTAGGTTGAATATTGTAACTACTTTGAGGTCTCTCATCTGTGAAAAAATATTTCTTAAGAGTAAGATCCCTTACTAGCTTGTTCCCGTCCAGTATAGTCTGAAACAGATCGAAATCCTGTGAGGGTACAAACCCTAAACCATAGCTTAAATCTTTTGTTTCTTTTTCAGAAAGCTGGTATGAAGAGAGATTAATAATAGTGTTTATTGAGGTTTGTCCTTTTCCCTCCCCAGCTGGTACCTCAGCAACTAAGACAGAAGTCTTAAACCCAAAGGAAAATTGCCAGCTACTTAGAACCTGTAGTCTCCCTAACTCAGTTCCACAAGGAAAAAAGGCCCCATGGAAACGAGGGTGCAGAGGACGTAGTACAGCCATCAAAAAGGCAAAACTACAGGGACTAAGTAAAGGCATTTTCAACCTTTTCTCTCACACTCTGTCAAATGACGAGATTAGAGTGTTAGGTAAAGGTCTGTCGTTCAGTCCTTCCAATAAACACAATACATTTAATCTTTTCGTAGATCTTAATAGATTTACTCAAAAATTATCATTACAAAAATACTTGGCTGAAAATAAATTTAAAGATGACTCTAGGTTGATAGATGATATGGATATTAGATTACGTGGCGACAATATTCCAGTGTATGAACCAGATACCCTTATTGACCAATTACGTGATGGTTTCATTCAAACACATTTCAAGAGCAAATCCATTTTTTATCCAAGACCAAGTAACAATGCACATATTGAAATTTTGGAAGATTTGGTGAGTGAAGACTTCAATTTGATCCCCAAAAACTTAATAGGGAGACCAAATCTATACCCTAATAAAAAAAGAGCTCTGGAATCTTTAAAGAATGATAACAGTCTAGTGATTAGACAGGCCAATAAGGGTGGAGTGATTGTCCTGCAGAATTTAGATGATTATCTCAAAGAGGCCAGGAAGATTCTGCAGGATGATTCCTACTATATACACCTAGATGGTGATCCTACTAGTCAGTTTTTGGCTACCCTTAAGGGGATTATTGACTTTGCATATGGAAAAGGCATGGTATTGAAAAAAGAAAGAGAATATTTAGTTCTCAAAGAACCTAACCATGCCTTCTTTTACCACCTACATCCATAAGGACCCCATCTGCCCCCCTGGTCATCCCATCATAGCCGCCATAGGAAGTGTGACAGATAATGTCTCCTCCTATGTGGACTTTTTCTTACAAAAATATGTACTGGGTCTAGATTCCAGTATTAGGGATTCTTCAGACCTTATTAATAAACTAGAAACACTTGAAATTCCTCAAGAACATTTGTGGATAACTTGCTATGTCCAGGCCCTATACTCTAATATTCCCCATAATATTGACAGTATCTGGGTTTCTGGAGAAAGATTGGTATATACTTAAGGCCCAAAAGCAATTCATTCAACAACTGATATCTTTCATCCTGAGACACAATTATTTTGTCTATCAGGATGAATTTTACCTCCAGATAAAGGGGACTGCCATGGGTACCAGGTTTGCCCCGAGTTATGTTAACCTGTTTATAGTGGCATTTGAACAGGAATACATCTATGATTCCATTTTTGGGGCAAACCTGGTATTCTATGGCAGGTATATAGACAATCTTATTTTTGTCTGGAGAGGTAATGACGAATCAGCTACCTCTTTTGTAAGTCACTTTAACAGTAATAAAAGAGGATAAAAATGTACTCGCTGTATTAACCAAAATGCAAAACTTTTTCTTAACCTTGACCTAAAATTCAATCATGATAGAAATGTTATCAGTACTACCCATTTCAAGACTGTTGATTGTAACAGTTATTTAGATTTTGCAAGTAATTACTACTACCCCTGGAAAAAAAATGTCCCATATTGGCAATTTAAAAGAGTGAGGAGGAACTGTAGTACCATTCAAGATTATGAAGTAAAGAGTCTATCGGCTAGATTTAGAGTTTTGTCGGTAAAGACCCGCGTAGCTAACGCAGCTTTTTTTCCTACCGCTGCTTCCAAACAACGCTGGTATTGAGAGTTGTCTGAGTGGCTGCGTTAGGCTCCAAAAAGGGTGCGTTGAGCCTAATTTAGCTCCACTTCAACCCTCAATACCAGTGTTGCTTACGGTAGCGGTAAGCTGGCAAAACGTGCTCGTGCACGATTCCCCCATAGGAAACAATGGGGCAGTTTGGGCTGAAAAAACCCTTAACACCTGCAAAAAAGCAGCGTTAAGCTCCCCACGCAGCCCCATTGTTTCCTATGGGGAAACAGTTTCTAAGTCTGCACCTAACACCCTAACATGAACCCTGAGTCTAAACACCCCTAACCTTACACTTATTCACCCCTAATCTGCCACCCCCGCTATCGCTGACACCTGCATTATATTATTAACCCCTAATCTGCCGCTCCGGACACCGCCGCAACCTACATTATACCTATGTACCCCTAATCTGCTGCCCCTAACATCGCCAACCCCTCTATTATATTTATTAACCCCTAATCTGCCCCCCCAACTTCGCCGCTACCTTACCTACACTTATTAACCCCTAATCTGCCGACCGGACCTTGCCGCTACTCTTATAAGGTTATTAACCCCTAAACCGCCGCACTCCCGCCTCGCAAACCCTATAATAAATAGTATTAACCCCTAATCTGCCCCCCCAACGTCGCCGCCACCTAACTTCAAGTATTAACCCCTAATCTGTCGACCAGACCTCGCTGCTACTGTAATAAATGTATTAACCCCTAAAGCTAAGTCTAACCCTAACCCCCCCTAAGTTAGATATAATTTTAATCTAATGAAATAAATTAAATCTTATTAACTAAAGTATTCCTATTTAAAACTAAATACTTACCTGTAAAATAAACCCTAATGTAGCTACAATATATCGAATAATTATATTGTAGCTATTTTAGGATTTATATTTATTTTACAGGCAACTTTGTATTTATTTTAACTAGGTACAATAGCTATTAAATAGTTAATAACTATTTAATAGCTACCTAGTTAAAATAATTACAAAATTACCTGTAAAATAAGTTAACACAATTAAACCTAACACTACACTATCAATAAATTAATTAAATAAATTACCTACAATTACATACAATTAAATAAACTAAACTAAATTACAAAAAAAACCCCACTAAATTACAAAAAATAAAAAAGATTACAAGAATATTAGGCTAATTACACCTACTCTAATCCCCCTAATAAAATAAAAAAGCACCCCAAAATAATAAAGGTCCCTACCCTATTCTAAATTAAAAAGTAACCAGCTCTTTTACCAGCCCTTAAAAGGGCTTTTTGCGGGGCATGCCCCAAAGTAATCAGCTCTTTTGCCTGTAAAAAAAATACAACCCCCCAACATTAAAACCCACCACCCACATACCCCTACTCTAACCCAAACCCCCCTTAAATAAACCTAACACTACCCCCCTGAAGATCTCCCTACCTTGAGTCATCTTCACCCAGCCGGGCCGAAGTCTTCATCCGATGGGGCAGAAGAGGACATCCAGACCGGCAGAAGTCTTCATCCTATCCGGGCAGAAGAGGACATCCGGACCGGCAGACATCTTCATCCAAGCGGCATCTTCTATCTTCCTCCATCCGGAGTGGAGCGGAGCCAACTTCTTCCCAGCCGACGCGGATCCATCCTCTTCAACCGACGCCTACTCGCCGAATGAAGTTTCCTTTAAATGACGTCATCCAAGATGCCGTCCCTCGAATTCCGATTGGCTGAGAGGATTCTATCAGCCAATCGGAATTAACGTAGGAAAAATCTGATTGGCTGATTGAATCAGCCAATCAGATTGAGCACGCATTATATTGGCTGATCGTAACAGCCAATAGAAAGCGAGCTCAATCTGATTGGCTGATTCAGCCAATCAGATTTTTCCTACCTTAATTCCGATTGGCTGATAGAATCCTATCAGCCAATCGAAATTCGAGGGACGCATCTTGGATGACGTCATTTAAAGGAACCTTCATTCAGCGAGTAGGCGTCGGTTGAAAAGGATGGATCCATGTCGGCTGGAAGAAGATGGCTCCACTCCGCTCTGGATGGATGAAGATAGAAGATGCCGCTTGGATGAAGATGTCTGCCGGATGTCCTCTTCTGCCCCATCGGATGAAGACTTTGGCCCGGCTCTGTGAAGACGACTCAAGGTAGGGAGATATTCAGGGGGGTAGTGTTAGGTTTATTTAAGGGGGGTTGGGGTTAGAGTAGGGGTATGTGGGTGGTGTTTTTAATGTTGGGGGGGTTGTATTTTTTTTTCTACAGGCAAAAGAGCTGATTACTTTGGGGCATGCCCTGCAAAAAGCCATTTTAAGGGCTGGTAAAAGAGCTGGTTACTTTTTAATTTAGAATAGGGTAGGGACCTTTATTATTTTGGGGGGCTTTTTATTTTATTAAGGGGCTTAGAGTAGGTGTAATTAGCCTAATATTCTTGTAATCTTTTTTTATTTTTTGTAATTTAGTGTTTGTTTTTTTTGTAATTTAGTTTAGTTTATTTAATTGTATGTAATTGTAGGTAATTTATTTAATTAATTTATTGATAGTGTAGTGTTAGGTTTAATTGTAACTTAGGTTAGGATTTATTTTACAGGTAATTTTGTAATTATTTTAACTAGGTAGCTATTAAATAGTTAATAACTATTTAATAGCTATTGTACCTAGTCAAAATAAATACAAAGTTGCCTGTAAAATAAATATAAATCCTAATATAACTACAATATAATTATTTGTTATATTGTAGCTATATTAGGGTTTATTTTACAGGTAAGTATTTAGTTTTAAATAGGAATACTTTAGTTAATAAGATTTAATTTATTTTGTAAGATTAAATTTATATTTAATTTAGGGGGGTGTTAGGGTTAGGGTTAGACTTAGCTTTAGGGGTTAATACATTTATTGTAGTAGTGACGAGGTCCAGTCGGCAGATTAGGGGTTAATACTTGAAGTTAGGTGGCGGCGATGTTAGGGAGGGCAGATTAGGGGTTAATACTATTTATTATAGTGTTTGCGAGGCGGGAGTTTAGGGGTTAATACATTTATTATAGTAGCGGTGAGGTCCGGTCAGCAGATTAGGGGTTAATAAGTGTAGGTAAGGTAGCAGCGACATTGGTGGGGGGGGGGCAGATTAGGGGTTAAAAAAAAATATGTAGGTGTCGGCAATGTTAGGGGCAGCAGATTAGGGGTTCATAGGGATAATGTAGGTGGCGGCGATGTGCGGTCGGCAGATTAGGGGTTAAAAATATTTATTATAGTGGCGACGATGTGGGGGGACCTCGGTTTAGGGAAACATAGGTAGTTTATGGGTGTTAGTGTAATTTAGAGCACTGTAGTTAAGAGCTTTATAAACCGGCGTTAGCCATAAAGCTCTTAACTACTGACTTTTTTGGCGTTAGGAGTCTTGTCGGTAGAGGCGGGTCTACCGCTCACTTCAGCCAAGACTCTAAATACCGGCGTTAGGAAGATCCCATTGAAAAGATAGGATACGCAATTGGCGTAAGGGGATCTGCGGTATGGAAAAGTCGCGGCTTGAAAGTGAGCGTTAGACCCTTTCCTGCTTGACTCTAAATACCAGCGGGCAGCCAAAAGCAGCGTTAGGACCCCTTAATGCAGCTTTTGACGGCTAACGCAGAACTCGAATATAGGCGTAATTTGGGAAAAAAGATTACAGGAAAAAGGATGTCCCGTTAAAATCACTAAAGTTGGGTATAAAAAAGCAAAGAATGACAATAGGGCGTATTATTTTACCATTAGAAAGGAGAAAAATTCCAATAAGAACAATCAAAAGAATAAAACTATGCTTATAACACAATATAACTATAACCATGACAAAATAAGACAAATAATAAACAAACATTGGAAAATCCTTGAAAAAGACCCAATTTTAGCGCTGTGGAATCTGTTGGCGCTCTACAAATAACCAATAATAATAATAATAATAATAATAATAATAATAATAATAATTTTAGGAGATTTAATAGATGAAAAGCCGCTGCTGGTCTTCAAAAAGGCACTGATCCTGTCAGGAACATTGCTCCTTCTAGGACCCAGAGAATCTTGCAATCAACAACTTGCAGCTTGCCTATAAAAACCGCCCCAAACCAATATTCTTTGCTTAGTAATTTGGTGTACAAGGCTACCCTTTTTCCCTGAGCCTATTATTATTGAAAATAACATTGTTCTTTAAACTTCTCTCTCACAGGAACTTTACAACAACTTTGTATCACAGTCATCTGGATTTCAGCCAAGCAATAAACAGTAATTCAGAAGCTGGACACGCAAATCAAAATAAATGAACTGCTGAGCAATAGTGATGTCGTGAACTTAAAATTTTCCGTTGGCGAACGTCCGCAACTGTTCGCGAACGGGCTAACCGTGCAAACTGCCATTGACTTCAATAGGCAGGCGAATTTTAAAACCCACAGGGACTCTTTCTGGCCACAATAGTAATGGAAAAGTTGTTTCAAGGGTACTAACACCTGGACTGTGGCATGCCGGAGGGGGATCCATGGCAAAACACCCACGTAAAATAACATAGTTGATGCAGAATCTGGTTTTAATCCATAAAGGGCATAAAGCACCTAACATTCCTAAATTGTTTGGAATAACGTGCTTTAAAACATCAGGTATGATGTTGTATCGATCAGGTAGTGTAAGGGTTACGCCCGCTTCACAGTGACAGACCAAACCGTTTAACGCACCGCAAACAACCGCAAACAGTCCATTTGCCCAACTGCAAACTCCCTATTTGCACAAGGTTGGATACCAAGCTAGCCATGTCCCGTTCCTTGTCCTCACTGATGTCATTGAAGGTCTCTTCCTCCACCCAGCCACGTACAACACCAAGTGTCCCCAAAAGGTGACAACAAGCCCCCTGGGACGCCTGCTGTGTTTGGTCTTCCACCTCCTCAAAGCTACTTCCTCCTCTGACTCCTCTTCTTCAGACTCCTCTCTCTGCATTGCCTCTCTCTGCGTTATTATAAGGTGAGTTAAGTAGTACTATTCTTATCAGTTTAATCCCTGTTCAGTCCCCTATCAGGGGACTTGTATATGGCATGGATTTTAGGAACCGGGAGATGGAAAAAGATGCTTGGTCGGTCCTCCTACTTCAAATTTGGGGCACTGCGCGTGCAATCGTGGCCGGACTTTTAGCCGACGTACATTTGGCCGATGGACATTTGGCCGACGGACCTTTGACCGAAACACAAGTGGCTGTCAGATAACAGTCTGGCCACGAGATGGATAGATTTGATAGATAGATAGATAGATAGATAGATAGATAGATAGATAGATACATAGATTTGATAGATAGATCAATAGATGCAATAGATACATTTGATAGATACGATAGATAGATCGATTTGATAGATAAATAGATAGATTTGATAGATAGATAATTTTCCAGACAGAGAATTACAAGACGTGCAGTCTGTGACCCATGGTAAGGTTCCCAGAGGCAGTTGAGGCGCCAGGGGACGTGTATATGGCATGGATTTTAGGAACCGGGAGATGGAAAAAGATGCTTGGTCGGTCCTCCTACTTCAAATTTGGGGCACTGTGCGTGCAATCTACTGTGCCACCAGATATGAGTGGTGTGTTAATCAGTACTATTCTGATCAGTTTAATCCCTGTTACGTCCCCTATCAGGGGACGTGTATATGGCATGGATTTTAGGAACCGGGAGATGGAAAAAGATGCTTGGTTGGTCCTTCTACTTCAAATTTGGGGCACTGCGCGTGCAATCTAATGTGCCACCAGATAGGAGTGGTGTGTTAAGTAGTACTATTCCTATCAGTTTAATCCCTGTTAAGTGCCTTTTTTTGGTTTGGTTTTTGAAGCCACAGTGCAGCACCAGAGGCCAGAACAATTTGGCATGTACACATGCCTGAAAAATTAGGTATTGTTGCAGCCGCTGCGAAAAAATGATGTTTGTTTCCCAGGCAGAAAGTGCCCTAAAACATTGTGGCTTGAACCCTAGTTGGTGGCGGAAAAGTCACGCAAGTCATCCGGCATTCAGAGATAAAATACAGCAGCGTGTGGACCATTTTTAGCCCAAGGCAGCTCATCTCATCAGGCCTTTTTTACTCGAATGTATCACCCAATGTCAGTCCCTTCGGGATCCATCCCTCATTCATCTTAATAAAGGTGAGGTAATCTATACTTTTTTGACCTAGGCGACTTCTCTTCTCAGTGACAATACCTCCTGCTGCACTGAAGGTCCTTTCTGACAGGACACTTGAAGCGGGGCAGGCCAGAAGTTCTATTGCAAATTGGGATAGCTCAGGCCACAAGTCAAGACTGCACACCCAGTAGTCAAGGGGTTCATCGCTCCTCAGAGTGTCGAGATCTGCAGTTAAGGCTAGGTAGTCTGCTACCTGTCGGTCGAGTCGTTCTCTGAGGGTGGACCCTGAAGGGCTGTGGCGATGCATAGGAGTTAAAAAGCTCTGCATGTCCTCCATCAACAACTCGTCTGTAAAGCGTCCTGTCCTTGCCGGCGTGGTCGTGGGAGTCGGAGGATTACTTTCACCTCTTCCCCTGTTAGATTCCCGTTATGCTGTGACATCACCCTTATACGCTGTGTAAAGCATACTTTTTAATTTATTTTGGAACTGCTGCATCCTTTCCAACTTGTGGTAATTCGGTAACATTTCAGGCACTTTATGCTTATACCGGGGGTCTAGTAGCGTGGACACCCAGTACAAAAAAAAATGGTATGATGTCACTGATGGTGCCTTCGTTTCGACTGACTATGCTGTCCTAGCACCCTGGTCACACAAATAATCGTTAACAGCTTTTTCTTGTTGGAGCAGGCGGTCAAACATTAGGAGTGTTGAATTCCGTGTCGGGCTGTCGCAAATCAAGCGCCTCACTGGCATGTTTTTTCACCGCTGGATATCGGAAAAGTGCACCATGGCCGTGTAGGAATGCCTCAAATGGCCACACACCTTCCTGGCCTGCTTCAGGACGTCCTGTAAGCTTGGGTACTTATGCACAAAGCTTTGTACGATCAGATTACACACATGTGCCATGCACGGCACATGTGTCAACTTGCCCAATTTCAATGCCGCCACCAAATTACTTCCATTGTCAGAAACCACTTTGCCGATCTCCAGTTGGTGTGGAGTCAGTCACTGATCCACCTGTGCGTTCAGGGCAGACAGGAGTGCTGGTCCGATGTGACTCTCTGTTTTCAGGCAAGTCAACCCAAAGACGGCATGACACTGCCGTATCCGGGATGTGGAATAGTACCTGGGGAGCTGGGGGGTGCCGTTGATGTGGAGCAAGACGCAGCAGCAGAATCGGACTCAGCCGAGGAGGTTATGGAAGAGGATGGAGTAGGAGGAGTAGAGTAGGTAGCAGCAGGCCTGCCTGCAAGTCATGGCGGTTTCACCAACTCCTCCTCTGCAGAGCCACACATTCCATGCTTGGCAGCTATCAGCAGGTTTGGACCCTTGCCCCAACACTGTGTGCCAGACATGCCATTACTTCCTTTCGCACAATCAAGTACAGGTTGGGGATTGCCTTTTGTGCAAAGAAATTTTGGCCGGGTACCTTCGACTGCGGTGTCCCAATAGCTACAAATTTTTTGAACGCCTCAGACTCCACCAGCTTGTATGGTAAAAGCTGTTGGGCTAAGAGTTCAGACAAGCCAGCTGTCAGACACCGGGCAAGGGGGTTACTTTGGGACATTGGCTTCTTACGCTCAAACATGTCCTTGACAGACACCTGACTGTGGGCAGATGAGCAGGAACTGATCCGGAAGAGAGACGGAGTGGCGGATGGTTAAGAGGGGGCAAGGAGGACATGGCTGAAGATGCTGGACCAGGAGGAGGATGTCGGCTTTGAGTTTGTGTGCTGCTTCTACTCATGTGTTGATCCCATAGGTGTTTGTGATGTGCGATCATGTGCCTTCGCAAAGCAGTTGTACCTAGGTGGGTGTTGGACTTCCCACGACTCAGTTTCTTTTGGCACAGGTTGCAAATGGCATCACTGTTGTCAGAGACAGACACATAAAAAAACACTGCTGAGCTCTGCGATGACGGCATTCTGGTGGGGGCAACAGCATGCGTTGATTGGCGTGCTGTCTGGCTGACCCCGGGTGCCGATGCATGCTCTCTGACTGTGCCACTAACTCCTTGCGACGACCTCACCCTGCTTCCAACTCGTCTCCTCCTCCTCCTCTCTGTCTCCCCATCTGAACTTTCCCCCTGTTCTTCTTCTCTTCTAGCGGGCACCCACGTGGCATCCACAGATGCATCGTCATCATCAACTGCTTCACTTGAATCTGACAAATCAACAAGGGAAGCGGCAGTGGGTACAACATCATCATCATCACACGTACATCCATGTCTGTAATGCTGTCTGACTGAGACATATCACTGTTATCTACATCCTCTGTCAATGATGGTTGAGCATCACTCATTTCTTCCAACTGATGTGTCAATAACTCCTCTGACAGATCAAGTGAAGCGGCTGTGGTGCTAGTGTTGGTGGTGGTGGCAGGCGGGCGAGTGGTAACTTGAGAGGTGCCCGAAGATAAGCTGGAGGACGATGGTACGTCAAGGTTTGGAGTGGAAGCTATAGAAGATTGGGTGTCCTGTGTTATAAAGTCAACTATTTCCTCAGAACTTTTCGAGTTCATGGGGCGTGGCCTCTGAACACTGGGCATTATTCTAGTGCCAAAGGGAATCACAGCACCACGACCACAACGGCACCTGCGGGGTGGCCTGCCTCTGCCTGTCATTTTTTTTTAAATGTACACTTACGCTACTATTAAACAAGATATGAGTGGTGGCACTGGGCAAGTGGGCACAGTATACGCTGTGAGCCTGGCACACACGCTGGCAGGTAGGCAACTGCAATTAGATTACACTAGCAGACTGATGTTTCACTGTCAAAAAAGTTTATTTTTTTTTAAATTTACACTACTGTTACACCAGATATGAGTGGTGTGGCACTGGGCAAGTGGGTCTGGCACACACGCTGGCAGGCATGCAACTGCAATTAGATTACACTAGCAGACTGATGTTTCACAGTCAAAAAAGTTTTTTTTTTTTAAATTACACTACTGTTACACCAGATATGAGTGGTAGCACTGGGCAAGTGGGCCTGGCACACACACTGGTAGGCAGGCAACAGCAATTAGATTACAGAAGCAGACTGATGTTTCACAGTCAAATAAGTTTATTTTTTTTTAAATTTACACTACTGTTACACCAGATATGAGTGGTGTGGCACTGGGCAAGTGGGTCTGGCACACATGCTGGCAGGCAGGCAACTGCAATTAGATTACACTAGCAGACTGATGTTTCACAGTCAAAAAAGTTTTTTTTTTTTAATTTACACTACTGTTAAACCAGATATGAGTGGTGTGGCACTGGGCAAGTGGGTCTGGCAAACACGCTGGCAGGCAGGCAACTGCAATTAGATTACACTAGCAGACTGATGTTTCACCGTCAAAAAAGTTTTTTTTTTTTAAATTTACACTACTGTTACACCAGATATGAGTGGTAGCACTGGGCAAGTGGGCCTGGCACACATGCTGGCAGGCAGGCAACTGCAATTAGATTACACAAGCAGACTGATGTTTCACAGTCAAAAAAGTTGTTGTTTTTTATATTTACACTACTGTTACACCAGATATGAGTGGTGGCACTGGGCAAGTGGGCCTGGCACACACGCTGGCAGGCAGGCAACAGCAATTAGATTACACTAGCAGGCTGATGTTTCACAGTCAAAAAAGTTTTTTGTTTTTTTAATTTACACTACTGTTACACCAGATATGAGTGGTGGCACTGGGCAAGTGGCTTGGCAGGCAGGCAACTGCAATTAGATTACACAAGGGAAAAAAATGATGTTCTAGCCCTAAAAAGGGCTTTTTGGGGTGCTGTGCTTACAGCAGAGATCAGATAAGTCCTTCAGGACTGTAGTGGACACTGAATACACTAACCTATTAAATAACCAGCAGCTACACTGTCCCTACTCTCACAGCACCCCAAAAAGCCCTTTTTAGGGCTAGAACATCATTTTTTTCCCTTGTGTAATCTAATTGCAGTTGCCTGCCTGCCAAGCCACTTGCCCAGTGCCACCACTCATATCTGGTGTAACAGTAGTGTAAATAAAAAAAAAAAAAAACTTTTTTGACTGTGAAACATCAGTCTGCTATGCTTACAGCAGAGATCAGATAAGTCCTTCAGGACTGTAGTGGACACTGAATACACTAGCCTAGCTATCAATTTCCCTATTAAATAACCAGCAGCTACACTGTCCCTACTCTCACTAACAATGCAGCTTCGGAATGAATCTAAAATGGCTGCTGTTCAGGAGCTTGGAGGGTCTGGGAGGGAGGGTCTGCTGCTGATTGGCTGGAATGTGTCTGCAGACTGTGAGATACAGGGTCAATGTTTACTTAATGATGATGAATAGGGAGCGGATCGAACATCGCATATGTTCGCCCGCAGCGGCGAACGCGAACATGCTATGTTCACCGGGAACTATTCGCCGGCGAACTATTCGTGACATCACTACTGAGCAAACCGCAAGTATTAAAGTACATGTACTAAAGCAAGTAATATAGGAAGAACTTTCACTCTATAGCTTGTGTTAATACTTATGCTACCATAAGAACTTATCACTGAGTACATGGCTTTAATCCATATTGTATCACCCTATGTCAGCTGAAAGGAAGCTGACACTCCTCCCAGCACCTAACCGGAACTTCCACAGAACAGACTGAGCATTCTATCAGCTTTGCCACACTACAAGTGCATGAGAAGAAAAGGTAAAACCTAACTCTGCAATTTTAAAAGCATTGGTATAAGAAGTTACCAACATATGTTTGCAGTAATCAGAAAGCACAAGCTTATTATTTAAAGTGGTACTCTGCATGTGACGCTATACGATTTAAGAGACTATACTACACTTGCATCTTAAATTCTGAAAGCACAAGCTTATTATTTAAAGTGGTACTCTGCATGTGACGCTATAAGATTTAAGAGACTATACTACACTCGCATCATAAATTCTAAAGCTTACTTATGTAACTGAGAGCATTCCTTTAATCCATTTAAACATTACTTAACCCTTAACGGCACAAATTGGGGTGAGGCAATATCAGCAACTAAACTATCACTATTAGGTGTGAATTTCACTAAGCCATAGTGTCATTCCTTAATTATAGTGAAACAAAACAACTTTTAGTATATTTAGATCTGTGAATTGAATTCCTTCATTAACATTATATTGAAAGCCTGACAGATCCTAGCAAAGCGGTTAAACACACTAAGACTATTACTACTACTATCACATCCAATCGTCATAGGAATAAAAAGGGAGCCTAATGTGGCATTAGGAGGTGTAAAATGTGTGCCTATATTGAACATGGCAAATCTGCATTCCGATTGTCTGTCACTAATAAGATCTATCCCATAGTTGGCAATATACCTTGTGTGTCCAGCAATGTGATATACCTTCTATCTGGCATTTGTGGGATTCAGTACGTAGGTCGCACCTGTAGGCACTGAGCCACAGATAGTCAGAGCACTATCGAAACATGGAAAATAATTTCAAATTACATAGGCCTAGATTTGGAGTTCGGCGGTAAAAGGGCTGTTAACGCTCCGCAGGCTTTTTTCTGGCCGCACCATAAAATTAACTCTGGTATCGAGAGTTCAAACAAATGCTGCGTTAGGCTCCAAAAAAGGAGCGTAGAGCATTTTTACCGCAAATGCAACTCTCGATACCAGAGTTGCTTACGGATGCGGCCGGCCTCAAAAACGTGCTCGTGCACGATTCCCCCATAGGAAACAATGGGGCTGTTTGAGCTGAAAAAAAACCTAACACCTGCAAAAAAGCAGCGTTCAGCTCCTAACGCAGCCCCATTGTTTCCTATGGGGAAACACTTCCTACGTCTGCACCTAACACTCTAACATGTACCCCGAGTCTAAACACCCCTAACCTTACACTTATTAACCCCTAATCTGCCGCCCCCGCTATCGCTGACCCCTGCATATTTTTTTAAACCCCTAATCTGCCGCTCCGTAAACCGCCGCCACCTACGTTATCCCTATGTACCCCTAATCTGCTACCCCTAACACCGCCGACCCCTATATTATATTTATTAACCCCTAACCTGCCCCCCACAACGTCGCTGACACCTGCCTACACTTATTAACCCCTAATCTGCCGAGCGGACCTGAGCGCTACTATAATAAAGTTATTAACCCCTAATCCGCCTCACTAACCCTATCATAAATAGTATTAACCCCTAATCTGCCCTCCCTAACATCGCCGACACCTAACTTCAATTATTAACCCCTAATCTTCCGATCGGAGCTCACCGCTATTCTAATAAATGGATTAACCCCTAAAGCTAAGTCTAACCCTAACACTAACACCCCCCTAAGTTAAATATAATATTTATCTAACGAAATAAATTAACTCTTATTAAATAACTTATTTCTATTTAAAGCTAAATACTTACCTGTAAAATAAACCCTAATATAGCTACAATATAAATTATAATTATATTATAGCTATTTTAGGATTAATATTTATTTTACAGGCAACTTTGTAATTATTTTAACCAGGTACAATAGCTATTAAATAGTTAAGAACTATTTAATAGTTACCTAGTTAAAATAATAACAAATTTACCTGTAAAATAAATCCTAACCTAAGTTATAATTAAACCTAACACTACCCTATCAATAAAATAATTAAATAAACTACCTACAATTACCTACAATTAACCTAACACTACACTATCAATAAATTAATTAAACACAATTCCTACAAATAAATACAATTAAATAAACTAGCTAAAGTACAAAAAATAAAAAAGAACTAAGTTACAGAAAATAAAAAAATATTTACAAACATAAGAAAAATATTACAACAATTTTAAACTAATTACACCTACTCTAAGCCCCCTAATAAAATAACAAAGCCCCCCAAAATAAAAAATTCCCTACCCTATTCTAAATTAAAAAAGTTACAAGCTCTTTTACCTTACCAGCCCTGAACAGGGCCCTTTGCGGGGCATGCCCCAAGAATTTCAGCTCTTTTGCCTGTAAAAAAAAACATACAATACCCCCCCCCCAACATTACAACCCACCACCCACATACCCCTAATCTAACCCAAACACCATTAAAGAAACCTAACACTAAGCCCCTGAAGATCTTCCTACCTTGTCTTCACCATACCAGGTTCACCGATCCGTCCTGGCTCCAACATCTTCATCCAACCCAAGCGGGGGTTGGCAATCCATAATCCGGTCCAGAAGAGGCTCCAAAGTCTTCCTCCTATCCGGCAAGAAGAGGACATCCGGACCGGCAAACATCTTCTCCAAGCGGCATCTTCGATCTTCTTCCATCCGGAGCGAAGCGGCAGGATCCTGAAGACATCCAGCGCGGAACATCCATCCGGACCGACGACTGAACGACGAATGACTGTTCCTTTAAGGGACGTCATCCAAGATGGCGTCCCTCGAATTCCGATTGGCTGATAGGATTCTATCAGCCAATCGGAATTAAGGTAGGAATTTTCTGATTGGCTGAGTGAATCAGCCAATCAGAATCAAGTTCAATCCGATTGGCTGATCCAATCAGCCAATCAGATTGAGCTTGCATTCTATTGGCTGTTCCGATCAGCCAATAGAATGCGAGCTCAATCTGATTGGCTGATTCAGGGCTGGTAAGGTAAAAGAGCTTGTAACTTTTTTAATTTAGAATAGGGTAGGGAATTTTTTATTTTGGGGGGCTTTGTTATTTTATTAGGGGGCTTAGAGTAGGTGTAATTAGTTTAAAATTGTTGTAATATTTTTCTTATGTTTGTAAATATTTTTTTATTTTCTGTAACTTAGTTCTTTTTTATTTTTTGTACTTTAGCTAGTTTATTTAATTGTATTTATTTGTAGGAATTGTGTTTAATTAATTTATTGATAGTGTAGTGTTAGGTTAATTGTAGATAATTGTAGGTAGTTTATTTAATTAATTTATTGATAGTGTAGTGTTAGGTTTAATTGTAACTTAGGTTAGGATTTATTTTACAGGTAAATTTGTTATTATTTTAACTAGGTAACTATTAAATAGTTCTTAACTATTTAATAGCTATTGTACCTGGTTAAAATAATTACAAAGTTGCCTGTAAAATAAATATTAATCCTAAAATAGCTATAATATAATTATAATTTATATTGTAGCTATATTAGGGTTTATTTTACAGGTAAGTATTTAGCTTTAAATAGAAATAAGTTATTTAATAAGAGTTAATTTATTTCGTTAGATAAATATTATATTTAACTTAGGGGGGTGTTAGTGTTAGGGTTAGACTTAGCTTTAGGGGTTAATCCATTTATTAGAATAGCGGTGAGCTCCGATCGGAAGATTAGGGGTTAATAATTGAAGTTAGGTGTCGGCGATGTTAGGGAGGGCAGATTAGGGGTTAAAACTATTTATGATAGGGTTAGTGAGGCGGATTAGGGGTTAATAACTTTATTATAGTAGCGCTCAGGTCCGCTCGGCAGATTAGGGGTTAATAAGTGTAGGCAGGTGTCGGCGACGTTGAGGGGGGCAGATTAGGGGTTAATAAATATAATATAGGGGTCGGCGATGTTAGGAGCAGCAGATTAGGGGTACATAGGGATAACGTAGGTGGCGGCGATTTGCGGTCGGAAGATTAGGGGTTAATTATTTTAAGTAGCTGGCGGCGACGTTGTGGGGGGCAAGTTAGGAGTTAATAAATGTAATACAGGGGTCGGCGGGGTTAGGGGCAGCAGATTAGGGGTACATAAATATAACGTAGGTGGCGGTCGGCAGATTAGGGGTTAAAAATTTTAATCGAGTGGCGGCGGTGTGGGGGGACCTCGGTTTAGGGGTACATAGGTAGTTTATGGGTGTTAGTGTACTTTAGGGTACAGTAGTTAAGAGCTTTATGAACCGGCGTTAGCCAGAAAGCTCTTAACTCCTGCTATTTTCCGGCGGCTGGAGTTTTGTCGTTAGAGCTCTAACGCTCACTTCGGAAACGACTCTAAATACCGGCGTTAGAAAGATCCCATTGAAAAGATAGGCTACGCAAATGGCGTAGGGGGATCTGCGGTATGGAAAAGTCGCGGCTGAAAAGTGAGCGTTAGACCCTTTAATCACTGACTCCAAATACCAGCGGGCGGCCAAAACCAGCGTTAGGAGCCTCTAACGCTGGTTTTGACGGCTACCGCCGAACTCCAAATCTAGGCCATAGTGTCTCTAGACATTACCATTTGAAGCATCAAGGCAATTTGGAGTGCTTCACTATTTTGACCATTAAATTAATTGAAAAATCTCATTTATATAATCAATTCTATAGGCTGAAACAAAGAGAGACTTACTGGATCCACAAGTTTAAAACTTTTCATTCCTCTGGTCTCAACATGAATGTGGATCTGGCGGCTTTCCACTGACTCGGCACTTATTATCTACATATCAATGAGTAGATTATTAGAATCATGCATTGGTTTTGATTGCTGTTATTTGCTGACACTTATTAATTTTCATATATAGTTCTTTTGATAGATAGCAATGAATTGTTTTCACTATTATATGTTGGGGATTGGCCCTTACTGACTCTTCCCTACACTTCTGATACATTTACACACTTACATACATTCATCTCTCACTATATTTATATGTTGCCATATATGTCCTAACATTTGGCAATTGAGCACTGTTGCGATTTATGTACTTTATTTATTGTAATATTTAATATTGTAGTATGTCACCCTATTGGTGATTGACATTTTTTCCCATATTTTTATATCACTTTATACATTATCTCAAATGTACTACTCAACACATATTTTCATTTTTATTATTACACATTTTTTAAATAGAATAAAGATTCACAGTCACAGTATGTATTTGGTAACTGTATTATCTAAATGTTTACATATTAGCAAAAGACTACCAATAAGTATCCATTTCAGATATTGTTAGGGATTCAATTTACTTTACCATTTACTCTTGTGATTTTTGTTATAACTGACGTGTTCTGATTGATACTTTAGACTCAAGATTATATATGTGACCATCTGCACTCATATCATTGTGGGTCTGCAGCACCCATAGGAGATGTAGTTTTGCTGTGTACGTTCACCATTTGCATTAAAGAAATGCCATGATTTATTACAGTCTAGGCATTTACCATTTGCAGATATGGTGCATGCATTGCAAAGCATTAATCCACAATTACATTTAAGATATGGGTATTTCAATGTTGTACAAATTTTGTATAAGTATGGTACAAATCTGTCTAATCACCTCTTTTCTATCACCTATATGTATTAGCCTGTAGTATACAGAAGGGGTTAGAGGCGGGCTCTTCAGAGGGGGGCATGTATTGATGCCCTTTGGTGATTGGGTGAAGGAGGGTACCCAAAGGAGCGTGTGGTGTTTAAAGATTGCAGCCTGATGAAACGGCATATGTAGCCGAGAAATGCATTGCTGTTTCTACAGTTTTTATACTTTAATAAAACAATTTTTATTATTATCCACGCTCCTTGTTCAATATTTGATCTGGGTGATTTCCCGGACTCTGATTGTGCTCCTATTGGACGCTGGGATTTGTTGATCGCACTGCATACTCTTTCTGATGTGGCTAGCAAGATCCATTTTGATTCGTGGATGTCTTCTCATGTGACTGACCGAGTGTTTCCCAGAGTGAGTCTGCAGAGCGACTGAGTGGTCTCAGCTTGCTGTCTATAGCCTGGTTTCTCAACAGCCGGGCCGTGGCCCAGTACCGGGCCGTGATAGCCCTGCTGGTGGGCCCTGACCTGTCATGCCCCCACTGCACACACTTACCCCACTGCACACCAGGGGCAGACTGAGACCAATCAAGGCCTCAGGAAAACTGTCTCACACTGACCCAAATGTATTCAAATTTATGCAAATGAACATGGTAGCCTCCCTGCCCTAATCAAAACAGGCCCATCAACCTCCAGAGCCAGGACACCCAACATTATGGGCCAAAGAAAGGGCCCCCAACCTCCAGGGCTAGACCTCACACTCCATGGCCCTCACAGCGACAGACCCTCGGCAGGACCCCCCACACTCCAGGCCCCCCTCTAAACCCACACTGAACTGCTTAGTTACTGATAGGGCAAATCCCTGCTGCTTATATATATATATATATATATATATATATATATATATATATATATATATATATATATATATATATATATATATATATATATATGCATATAATCTATCTACCGGGCCCTGGACATGTCCAGCTAAAATTTACCGGGCCTTGAGGTCACTTTGGTTGAGAACCACTGGTCTATAGCACTGTGTGGTTTCAAAATTTGTGAGTTGCCATTTGTCTGTTCTTCTATGTGCTTGGGATATAAGTTATCACACTATTAGGTGCCTCTCTCTTGTTTTCCAGAACTTATCATATTATCTACCATCTTTTGGAGTGCTGCCTTACAACTTCGAAATCCATTGTGGGAAGGGTCAGCCTATTGGTGGATTATACCCTGGACTCTCTTATATTGTGAATTGTCTCACTAAACATTTATAGCATACTGTTATCTGTGCACACCTCTCTTAGGCCTAGATTTAGAGTTTGGCGGTAGCCGTCAAAACCAGCGTTAGAGGCTCCTAACGATGGTTTTTACCGCCCGCTGGTATTTGGAGTCAGTCAGGAAAGGGTCTAACGCTCACTTTGCAGCCGCGACTTTTCCATACCGCAGATCCCCCTACGCCATTTGCGTATCCTATCTTTTCAATGGGATCTTTCTAACGCCGGTATTTAGAGTCTTGGCTGAAGTGAGCATTAGAAATCTAATGACAAAACTCCAGCCGCAGAAAAAAGTCAGTAGTTAAGAGCTTTCTGGGCTAATGCCGGTTTATAAAGCTCTTAACTACTGTGCTATAAAGTACACTAACACCCATAAACTACCTATGTACCCCTAAACCGAGGCCCCCCCACATCGCCGCCACTCTATTAAAATTTTTTAACCCCTAATCTGCCGCTCCGTACACTGCCGCCACCTACGTCATCCCTATGTACCCCTAATCTGCTGCCCCTAACACCGCCGACCCCTATATTAAATTTATTAACCCCTAATCTGCCGCCCCCGCTATCGCTGACCCCTGCATATTATTATTAACCCCTAATCTGCCGCTCCGTACACCACCGCAACCTACGTTATCCCTATGTACCCCTAATCTGCTGCCCCTAATACCGCCGACACCTACATAATATTTATTAACCCCTAATCTGCCGCCCCCAACGTCGCCGCCACCTACCTACACTTATTAACCCCTAATCTGCCGACCGGACCGCACCGCTACTATAATAAATGTATTAACCCCTAATCCGCCTCACTCCCACCTCAATAACCCTATAATAAATAGTATTAACCCCTAATCTGCCCTCCCTAACATCGCCGACACCTAACTTCAAGCATTAACCACTAATCTGCCGACCGGAGCTCACCGCTACTCTAATAAATTTTTTAACCCCCTAAAGCTAATTCTAACCCTAACCCTAACACCCCCCTAAGTTAAATATAATTTTTATCTAACGAAATAAATTAACTCTTATTAAATAAATTATTCCTATGTAAAGCTAAATACTTACCTGTAAAATAAACCCTAATATAGCTACAATATAAATTATAATTATATTGTAGCTATTTTAGGATTAATATTTATTTTACAGGCAACTTTGTATTTATTTTAACCAGGTACAATAGCTATTAAATAGTTAATAACTATTTAATAGTTACCTAGTTAAAATAATTACAAAATTACTTGTAAAATAAATCCTAACCTAAGTTGCAATTAAACCTAACACTACACTATCAATAAATTAATTAAATAAACTACCTACAATTATCTACAATTAAACCTAACACTACACTATCAATAAATTAATTAAATACAATACCTACAAATAAATACAATTAAACAAACTAACTAAAGTACAAAAATAAAAAAGAACTAAGTTACAAAAAATAAAAAAATATTTACAAACATTAGAAAAATATTACAACAATTTTAAGCTAATTACACCTACTCTAAGCCCCCAAATAAAATAACAAAGACCCCCAAAATAAAAAAAAATGCCCTACCCTATTCTAAAATTAAAATAGAAAAGCTATTTTACCTTACCAGCCCTGAAAAGGGCCCTTTGCGGGGCATGCCCCAAAGAATTCAGCTCTTTTGCCTGTAAAAATAAAAAATACAATACCCCCCCAACATTACAACCCACCACCTACATACCCCTAATCTAACCCAAACCCCCCTTAGATAAACCTAACACTAAGCCCCTGAAGATCTCCCTACCTTGTCTTCACCACGCCGGGTTCACCGATCGATTCAGAAGAGCTCCTCCGATGTCTTGATCCAAGCCCAAGCGGGGGGCTGAAAATGTCCATGATCCGACTGTTGCAATTATATCCACCAAACCAGTTGCCACCTCCAAAAATGGAAGACCAATATTCCCAAAGGTCAAATGATGAGGATTAGAAAGAATTGCTCAGATGACGGGAAATGGAGGGAACAGTCAAAGATTATAAAGAAGAGATTCCTAGAAAGGGGGTATGAAGAGAATACCCTAGACAAAACCATAGAAGAAATTGAGAACATGGACAGGAAACCGATGTTACAATACAAATCAAAGAAAAAATGTGAAGAAACTACAGGATTGGAAGTACCATTCATAACCGAATACAGTGAGAATCGATTCCTAATTGAAAACATCATAAGAAAAAATTGGCACTATTTAAAGGAAGACAACATTATTGGAAAAGACCTGAATGAAACACCCAGGTTCATTTATAGGAAAACAAAGAATTTGAAAAGCATCCTCGCACCAAGTGTCCCAAAAACATCAAAAAATAGAACAAATGACGTTTTAGGTAATCAACTAAAAGGTTTTTTCCCATGTCACGTATGCAAAGCGTGCAAACATGGTAGAAAAACAAGGACTTTTAAATCTAGAACAACAGGAGAGGTTTTTAATATAAGAGACATGATTAAATGCCAAGATAGTGGCATTATATATTTAATAGAATGTGGATGTGGACTTCAATACATAGGTCAAACCTCCAGGAAACTTAAAGACAGGATAAGAGAACACCTGCTACAGATCAAGTGAAAAAAGGAGGATTTTCCCTTATACAAACATTTCAAAGAAGTCCACAACAGTTCTAACAAAACTCTTAGATACATGGGAATAAGCAAAATTAAGAAAAAATGGAGAGGAGGGGACTTTGAAAAGTCACTTCTGAGAGAAGAGTCCAAATGGATTTTTAATTTGGACTGCATATTCCCAAAGGGTTTTAATGGTAATACAGAAATATTACATCTACTATAAACAAAACCATAACCCTGTCTTATAAATCCCTGTTTTATACCTCCTGCTTTTTATCTCCAAATTTAAAAAAAAAAAAATGTTGTGTTCATTTTTTAAGTCCAAAACTTTAAAAAATTGACTTACACCAATTTTATAACTGTCTGGTATATTTTTAAATATATTTTTACATATATTTTTACATTCTTATATATTTATATCTTTGAGATAAGGACCTCCTTATAGACAGAAACTCCAAACCTTCTATGAATTCACTTATTGTAATTTATAGTGAGTTTTTTATCACCATGTCTATTAGTGTTATTAACCATCATTTAAATTGTATCCAGTTTTATTAATGTTTTAACCATCACTCTATGAATGAACGATCCGATGAGCTAAACATCACATGTGGCTACAATAAAGATTTTTAGGACGTTGAATATTTAAAATATTTTAAAATATGTTATACAAGATTTTAAGTTTCAAAATTTTCTGTACCATATTAAGACTTTTTTATGTACCAAATATTCATAAGGATTTTATATGGATTTTTATATGGAATTGTATATGTATTTTATATCAATTCGGTATATAAGTTATGAATGTAATTAGGTCTAAGGCTATGCAGATGCAATTTTATGGATGTATTTTAACTAATGGTTTTAATAGATACATCGTAATTTTATTTATACTTCCCCTTATAACAGTGTAAGATTGTATGGTTTTAACAAGAATGTAACTCAGTTTCGAATTAGGAACATTATTATGTTAAAGGATCGTATCAGTTTTGATAGAACATAGATCATTAATACCTGTGGCTATACAATGTAAGGTAATGTAACTCCCGATGAGGGACTTGAGCCATTATACCGCCTTAGGGATTTCATTCCCTCCAGTTGATAAACAAAGAAAACGAAACTCCGGAAGTGACGTCATACGTAGAACGCCACTTCCGGTTTCGTTTTGAATTACAACCGAGATCCGATCGCGAGATCCGACAGAGGACCATAGATAGCGATGCATGAACACAGTAGCATATATCCGGTATAGTAAACATCTGGATCAGCAAAATAGCCATTACATTTCCGGGTCCAAATGGACCAATGGCAATAGCGCATTTTTGGCGCGCAAAATCCTTTGGCGGTTTTTTGGGACAAACGGCCTATATAATAAGACAAGGGACCTATTAGAGCCTTACCAGTCTTGAGAAAGATCCAGTAGGATTGAAACGCGTAGACAATACACTGGTATACACGGCTCAGGTCCCCATCCGGTGAGTTTTTTACCATATAGCCATAATATCTACTACAGTATTGCACTATGTATTTTATGTTTTATTTAGGACAATGAAGATGTTTTAAAATCGCACTAAAAGGATCATTAAGAACATTAGGACAAACACCAATAATTACATCCCAAAAGAGGATATAAAGTGGACACATATCACTTGGAAGAAATTTGGATATTCACAGCAAGAGACTTTTTGTTATATATCTCACACATTATATAGACTATTTTTTGCATCTTTATAAAATATTTTTTAAGAATTTTTCTAAAAATTTTTTTTTTCATTTTTTTCACATTTTTTCACATTTTCTACAGATATTTTTCACAAGGAGATTACATTTTTGATTTTTGTAGGTGCACACCTATTTTATTTTTGATCTATTTTTGATACATTTTTTGATTGATTGTTCATTCACTATATCATTGTTTCACATGTGAGAATTTGCACTATATATCTATAAATGTAATTATATCACTTAGAAGCTTGATCATTATTCAGGAGTACGAATATTGATCAGAGTCAATGACTAACATCATTGTCTTTTATTATATTTTTTACTTTAAATCTTTGTTACAATAAATATGTACATCTTTTAAGGTTGGCTCACTTAGAAGTCTTTGGGATTATCCTTGCCTCTACTTAGCAGAGACCCCTATTTTTAGGTTATCTCAGCGCTCCTTATAGCTACCATTTTCATGATCTGACTGAAGTCTTCATCCAAGCGGGAGCTGAAGAGGTCCATGATCGGGCTGAAGTCTTCATCCAAGCGGGAGCTGAAGAGGTCCATGATCGGGCTGAAGTCTTCTATCAAGCGGCATCTTCAATCTTCTTTCTTCCGGATCCATGTTCATCCCGGCGATGCAGAACATCCATCTTCACCGACGACTTCCTGACGAATGACGGTTCCTTTAAGGGACGTCATCCAAGATGGCGTCCCTCGAATTCCGATTGGCTGATAGGATTCTATCAGCCAATCGGAATTAAGGTAAGAAAATTCTGATTGGCTGATGGAATCAGCCAATCAGAATCAAGTTCAATCCGATTGGCTGATCCGATCAGCCAATCAGATTGAGCTTGCATTCTATTGGCTGATTGGAACAGCCAATAGAATGCAAGCTCAATCTGATTGGCTGATTGGATCAGCCAATCGGATTGAACTTGAATCTGATTGGCTGATTCCATCAGCCAATCAGAATTTTCCTACCTTAATTCCGATTGGCTGATAGAATCCTATCAGCCAATCGGAATTGAAGGGACGCCATCTTGGATGACGTCCCTTAAAGGAGCCTTCATTCGTCGGTAGTCCGTCGGTAAAGAAGGATGTTCCGCGTCGGCGGGATGAAGATTGAAGACCCTGCTTGGAAGATGACATCGCCGGATAGAAGACTTCTTCAGCGCCTCTTGGAAGATGACATCACCCGGATGGAAGACTTCTTCAGCGCCGACTGGAGGATCACTTCATCGGATGGAAGATTTCTTCAGCGCCCCTTGGAGGATAACTTCGGCCGCTCCGGATGTCCACTTCGGTTCCATTGCTGCTCGGCTGAGTGAACACGACTCAAGGTAGGATGAAGACTTCAGTCGGATCATGGACATCTTCAGCCCCCCGCTTGGGCTTGGATCAAGACATTGGAGGAGCTCTTCTGGATCAATCGGTGAACCCGGCGTGGTGAAGACAAGGAAGGGAGATCTTCAGGGGCTAGTGTTAGGTTATTTTAAGAGGGGTTTGGGTTAGATTAGGGGTATGTGGGTGGTGGGTTTTAATGTTGGGGGGGTGGTTGTATTTTTCTTTTACAGGCAAAAGAGCTGAATTCTTTGGGGCATGCCCCACAAAGGGCCCTTTTAAGGGCTGGTAAGGTAAAAGAGCTTTGAACTTTTTTAATTTAGAATAGGGTAGGGCATTTTTTTATTTTTTGTAACTTAGTTATTTTTTATTTTTTGTACTTTATTTTATTTATTTGTAGGTATTGTATTTAATTAATTTATTGATAGTGTAGTGTTAGGTTTAATTGTAACTTAGGTTAGGATTTATTTTACAGGTAATTTTGTAATTATTTTAATTAGGTAGCTATTAAATAGTTATTAACTATTTAATAGCTATTGTACCTGGTTAAAATAATTACAAAGTTGCCTGTAAAATAAACATTAATCCTAAAATAGCTACAATATAATTATAATTTATATTGTAGCTATATTAGGGTTTATTTTACAGGTAAGTATTTAGCTTTAAATAGGAATCATTTATTTAATAAGAGTTAATTTATTTAGTTAGATTTAAATTATATTTAACTTAGGGGGGTGTTAGTGTTAGGGTTAGACTTAGCTTTAGGGGTTAATACATTTATTAGAGTAGCGGTGAGATCCGGTCTGCAGATAAGGGGTTAATAAGTGTAGGTAGGTGGAGGCGACGTTGGGGGCGGCAGATTAGGGGTTAATAAATATAATATAGGGGTCGGCGGTGTTAGGGGCAGCAGATTAGGGGTTCATAGGGATAACATAGGTTGCGGCGGTGTACGGAGCGGCAGATTATTGGTTAATAATAATATGCAGGGGTCAGCGATAGCGGGGGCGGCAGATTAGGGGTTAATACATATAATATAGGGGTCGGCGGTGTTAGGGGCAGCAGATTATTGGTTCAGAGGGATAACATAGGTTGCGGCGGTGTACGGAGCGGCAGATTAGAGGTTAATAATAATATGCAGGGGTCAGCAATAGCGGGGGCGGCAGATTAGGGGTTAATAAGTGTAAGGTTAGTGGTGTTTAGACTCGGGGTTCATGTTAGGGTGTTAGGTGCAGACTTAGGTAGTGTTTCCCCATAGGAAACAATGGGGCTGCGTTAGGAGCTGAACGCTGCTTTTTTGCAGGTGTTAGGTTTTTTTTCAGCTCAAACAGCCCCATTGTTTTCTATGGGGGAATCGTGCACGAGCACGTTTTTGAAGCTGGCCGCGTCCGTAAGCACCGCTGGTATTGAGAGTTGCAGTGGCGGTAAATATGCTATACGCTCCCTTTTTTGGAGCCTAACGCAGCCCTTCTGTGAACTCTAAATACCAGCGGTATTTAAAAGGTGCGGGGGGAAAAAAGCATGCGTAGCTAACGCACCCCTTTGGCCGCAGAACTCTAAATCTAGCCGTTAGATCCTTACATCTTGTTGTAATTTGAACTCTTTTTTGTTTGCTTATCACTATATAGATGCTTTTTAACTTTTACAAGTATTTTTTGCTTTGTTTTTATAGTAGAAACTCTTTCACATAAATACCTTCAAAGTGCTTGTGACTTTCAGTCAAGAATGCTCATTCGACCCTGCAGTATGAATAGCGATCCACTTCTAATTTAGGCCTATGTGTTTAACTCTTGCAAATGGATTAAACACATAGAAAAAGTTATCTCCAGAGCAAAATGGATAATAAGACAACAAAGTACATTTGAAAATAGAAAGGAAATTAAAAGTATATTAAAATGACATGCTCTATCTGAATCATTTGAGTTTGTCGTGCCAGGAAAGACTGAGACGAGAAGTGCAAAAATAATCACACCTTTATTATTAGCAAAAAATAATAAAAAGTCCACAAGTCAAATAACAAGTCAGGAGTCAAAACCAGAGCTGGTAGTCAGATGAGCCGAACCAGGAGCCAAAGCGAATAGTCAGACAAGCCATCAGCAACAAGGAAAACAGCAGAGTCAGGAACAAGCCAGGGATCAGGAACCAGGAAGGACATCAGGCAGTCAGGTAATACACAGGAACTCTCACAAACAGGTCTGAGACATTGCAAAGGCAAAGCATACTGAACAGAGGCACTTTAAATAATAAGTGATGACATCACAATTCTGAGACTGCATCCTGTCTCACACGGATGATGCACACCAGTGTGGCCATAAAAGAAAGTGCAGGAAATGAGCAGCATCCCCCAAAATGCACCATAGTCAGGAAGAGAGGTGAGTAAAATGGCTGCCAGCAGCACATGGCAAACAAATCAGGGAAAAACCCTGAAAGTACGTACGTCTGGGGTTTTGCTGTTTCTCTCGTTCAGAGAAGGATTGCCTGGTATTTCGGGGCTGGACTGTACTGTGAAGTCAGGATCAGACTGATATGCTTCTGGAAAGTTTTTCTCTGTGAAAGGCACATGTTGAGCAAAAAGAGGCTGCTTCTTGGGTGGTAAATAGCCATAGAACAAGCTATTATGCTATTATTCATTTCCAGGTTGAGCGCTTCTCTCTTTTTATTTATGCAAATTATGACATTTTGGGAAGTCTCCCTAAGTGTGATGCGGGAATCCAGACGTGGACCCGTTGCTCAGTGTGCCTAGAGGGATATGGCTGCACCTCACTGACGAGGCCCACAATAGGCCGAAACATACGTCTGGGGTTTTGCTGTTTCTCTCGTTCAGAGAAGGATTGCCTGGTATTTCGGGGCTGGACTGTACTGTGAAGTCAGGATCAGACTGATATGCTTCAGGAAAGTTTTTCTCTGTGAAAGGCACATGTTGAGCAAAAAGAGGCTGCTTCTTGGGTGGTAAATAGCCATAGAACAAGCTATTATGCTATTGTTCGTTTCCAGGTTGAGCGCTTCTCACTTTTTATTTATGCAAATTATGACATTTTGGGAAGTCTCCCTAAGTGTGATGCGGGAATCCAGACGTGGACCCGTTGCTCAGTGTGCCTAGAGGGATATGGCTGCACCTCACTGACGAGGCCCACAATAGGCCGAAACGTACGTCTGGGGTTTTGCTGTTTCTCTCGTTCAGAGAAGGATTGCCTGGTATTTCGGGGCTGGACTGTACTGTGAAGTCAGGATCAGACTGATATGCTTCAGGAAAGTTTTTCTCTGTGAAAGGCACATGTTGAGCAAAAAGAGGCTGCTTCTTGGGTGGTACATAGCCATAGAACAAGCTATTATGCTATTGTTCGTTTCCAGGTTGAGCGCTTCTCTCTTTTTATTTATGCAAATTATGACATTTTGGGAAGTCTCCCTAAGTGTGATGCGGGAATCCAGACGTGGACCCGTTGCTCAGTGTGCCTAGAGGGATATGGCTGCACCTCACTGACGAGGCCCACAATAGGCCGAAACGTACGTCTGGGGTTTTGCTGTTTCTCTCGTTCAGAGAAGGATTGCCTGGTATTTCGGGGCTGGACTGTACTGTGAAGTCAGGATCAGACTGATATGCTTCAGGAAAGTTTTTCTCTGTGAAAGGCACATGTTGAGCAAAAAGAGGCTGCTTCTTGGGTGGTAAATAGCCATAGAACAAGCTATTATGCTATTGTTCGTTTCCAGGTTGAGCGCTTCTCTCTTTTTATTTATGCAAATTATGACATTTTGGGAAGTCTCCCTAAGTGTGATGCGGGAATCCAGACGTGGACCCGTTGCTCAGTGTGCCTAGAGAGATATGGCTGCACCTCACTGACGAGGCCCACAATAGGCCGAAACGTACGTCTGGGGTTTTGCTGTTTCTCTCGTTCAGAGAAGGATTGCCTGGTATTTCGGGGCTGGACTGTACTGTGAAGTCAGGATCAGACTGATATGCTTCAGGAAAGTTTTTCTCTGTGAAAGGCACATGTTGAGCAAAAAGAGGCTGCTTCTTGGGTGGTAAATAGCCATAGAACAAGCTATTATGCTATTGTTCGTTTCCAGGTTGAGCGCTTCTCTCTTTTTATTTATGCAAATTATGACATTTTGGGAAGTCTCCCTAAGTGTGATGCGGGAATCCAGACGTGGACCCGTTGCTCAGTGTGCCTAGAGAGATATGGCTGCACCTCACTGACGAGGCCCACAATAGGCCGAAACGTACGTCTGGGGTTTTGCTGTTTCTCTCGTTCAGAGAAGGATTGCCTGGTATTTCGGGGCTGGACTGTACTGTGAAGTCAGGATCAGACTGATATGCTTCAGGAAAGTTTTTCTCTGTGAAAGGCACATGTTGAGCAAAAAGAGGCTGCTTCTTGGGTGGTAAATAGCCATAGAACAAGCTATTATGCTATTGTTCGTTTCCAGGTTGAGCGCTTCTCTCTTTTTATTTATGCAAATTATGACATTTTGGGAAGTCTCCCTAAGTGTGATGCGGGAATCCAGACGTGGACCCGTTGCTCAGTGTGCCTAGAGGGATATGGCTGCACCTCACTGACGAGGCCCACAATAGGCCGAAACGTACGTCTGGGGTTTTGCTGTTTCTCTCGTTCAGAGAAGGATTGCCTGGTATTTCGGGGCTGGACTGTACTGTGAAGTCAGGATCAGACTGATATGCTTCAGGAAAGTTTTTCTCTGTGAAAGGCACATGTTGAGCAAAAAGAGGCTGCTTCTTGGGTGGTAAATAGCCATAGAACAAGCTATTATGCTATTGTTCGTTTCCAGGTTGAGCGCTTCTCTCTTTTTATTTAAACCCTGACAGTACCCTCCCCTCAACGACTCCTCCCCACGGGAGGACACAAGGCTTATTGGGGAAACGGGCATGGAAGGCACAGAGGAGGGTGGGAGCATGAACATCAGAGAAGGGAACCCAAGAATGCTCCTCCGGACCATAGCCCCTCCAGTGAACCAAATACTGTACACGGCCCCTGGACATACGAGAGTCAATAATGCTGCTGACCTCATACTCCTCATGGTTGTCAACAAAGATAGGATGGGAATGAGGCAACACAGTGGTAAACCGATTACAAACCAATGGTTTCAAGAGGGAGACATGAAAAACATTGGAGATGCGCATAGTAGGAGGAAGGTCAAGAGCGTAGGCCACAGGATTAACCCATCGGAGTATTAGAAAAGGACGAACATAACGGGGAGCCAATTTATTGGAAGGCACACGAAGGTTCAAGTTGCGGGAGGACAGCTAAACTCTCTCACCAACCTTGTAGGAAGGCGCGGGCAGACGCCTATGATCAGCCTGGAATTTTTGGCGCTGCATAGAACGATGAAGGCAATCCTGAATCTGCGCCCACAAGGAACGGAGTTGCCGGAGATGCTCCTCCAAAGCTGGAATATGAATCAGGCAACAAGGATGGTTGAAACCCATAATTCGCCATGAACGGGGATAACTTGGAGGAAGCATTAATAGCACTATTACGAGCAAACTCTGTCCAAGGTAACAGTTCAGACCAATTATTGTGGTGATCTGAGACATAGTAATGGAGGAACTGTTCCTGAGCTTTATTAGACCGTTACGCAGCCCCATTGGATTGAGGGTGATATGCCGAGGAGAAGGAAAGCTGGATCCCCATTTGAACACAAAAGGAACGCCAAAATCTGGAGACAAACTGGCTACCCCGGTCCAACACTATCTCCTTGGGTAACCCATGTAAATGGAAGACCTCCTGGGCAAAAATTGAAGCACGTTTCTGAGCGGTAGGCAGCTTCATCAAGGGAATGCAATGTGACATTTTAGAAAAACGGTCAAACACTATAAGGATAACAGTATTGCCATTGGAAACAGGGAGCTCAACAATGAAGTCCATGGAAAGATGTGTCCAAGGATGCTCACCATTAGCAATAGGTTGAAGAAGACCCACAGGAAGACGTTGAGGAGTCTTATTCTGTGCACAAACTGAGCAGGAGGCAACATACGCAGCAACATCAGAACGAAGATCTGGCCACCAGAATTGTCGAGTGACAGACCAAATCTGTCAGCTCTGTCAGAGGGAAACGCCTGAGGTAACATCTCAAAGTAAATGCCCACCTGGTTCAAAAACCCTCTGCACTGAATAGGATCACCTCCATATCACTGAGGTAGAGGTGCAGAACCGGACATGCTCTGCCAATATTTGCGCGGGTTTGGTATCCTATATACAGCGTAACTTAGAAGTTACTCGCGTATATTTCTGCCTTCGCCCGTCGTTTTTTGGCCCATAGACTGACATACAAAACACGCGCAGTTTGGTATCCAATATACGGCTTAAGGACTTACGCGCGCAGATTTCAGAAAATATACTCCATTCTCATCTCGCCACAAATTGAAGGCGCTGCAACCCTTGCACTGACTTAGAAACCAACGTAACTCTCTAAAGGCCTAACAAGTGCATGCTTAACAACATACATATCAGCAGCTTGATCACAAATAATTAACCTCTTCAAAGCATTTATTATTCCTGCCCCTGCAAGTTTGTCAAACCAATCACAAAGGGGTCAATCATGGGGCACAAGGGGTCATCATGGGGCACAAGGGGTCATCATGGGGCACAAGGGGTGCTTGAAGCCCTACAATCCCCTGTTGTTCTGTCTACACATGCTGATTCTATAGTTGCTGCTGAGGTCCATGGTGGGTGATGGTGCTGCCCCTGCTGCAGCTGGTCATCAAATTACATACTGCGGAGTTCCACTGCATGTAAGTGAAACTACTACATCCCACCCCCATTCCCTTAACCACCCTAATTACTGAAAATTACATGTTTTGGTCACTATGATTTATTGACTATCATTTTGAGGAATGAAAATGGATGTTTATACCTTATGTTCACACCTTCTGTAAAAACATTATTATTTAGATATATATACCCATGTGCAGGGATAGGCAAGGTGTCCTTCACTAAAAGTCTTTACCTTAGAAAATTTCCACCACAGCCTTGGCTCGTGCCTATCCCTGCACATGGGTCAATTTCTTTTGGATGTGAGAAACCTTGATTTACATCTTAAAAGTGAATATCACTATATGTACCCTTCATACACAACTATGTGATGTGGTTTAGAGAACATGAAAATGTCATAAACATGATGATATTACCTTTTCTGGGCCATTTCCACACAGGCCTTATTATATTTTTCAAAAATATTAGTGTACTAAAACACCCCTCACATGGATGTGGATGACAATTATATGGTAAATAACAGAGGACAAGATTTAGGATGAAATATAACAATATTTTTTTTTTTAGGCTTCTTAGATGAGGGGGCTGAGGTACCTGGAGTGGCTCTCCTGCCTCTCCTGGGTTGTGTGGATTCAGAGGATTTCTGCAGGAGTGCTGGCCACAGATGAGAGGCTGGAGGCAATGTTCCACTGGTGTGTGAAATGCTCCACCAACACACCCAACAGTTGGTTTTGTTCCCGCCATCTGTTGTCACTCTGCATCTGCATGTCCGAAATAACTCTCAGCATCTGAGATTGGTTCTGGACGATACCACTTAAAGATGCTGCCATGTCCCATAGCAGCTCAATGGAACGCTGTAGTGAAGTCTGTTGGCTCCTGTAAAACCTGCGTTGGTCTCTCTGCATTCTCTCGCAGGTTGATGTGAGCCTCTCGCAGGTTGATGTTTGCCTCCTCTGGAGGGCAATGTATTCGTCGCCCAGGGCAGAAGTCAGAGGATCTAAAGGCTCTTCACCAGCAGGGATTCTAGGCGCAGGTTCACCTGTAGCTGCTGTTGCATCTGGAACAATGCTAGCTGGTGCCTCATAAGGAACTATGCTGGCTGGTGCCTCATCAGGAACTATGCTGGCTGGTGCCTCAGGAGGAACTATGCTGGCTGGTGCCTCAGGAGGAACTACGCTGGCTGGTGCCTCAGGAGGAACTATGCTGGCTGGTGCCTCAGGAGGAACTACCACAGCTATATGCTCCTCTTCATATGCTGGAGCTCTTCCAAGGGAAGCGGATGGTGGAGCTCTCCGGATGGACTGGTAGTCCCATTGACGACTGGTGTGCGACCACTCAGCCTGACCAGTTTGTATGTCCTGGTGGTACAAGTCCTGACTGGCCTGATATTGGGGGGGGTAAAGACATCTACCCTTTGGGGATGCCTTGGCTGCCCCTCATAACCAAAGGAATAGTCCTCCGGCCAGGGCTCCTGCCAGGGCTCCTCTTCAAATCTTGGGGGCATGACATATGGGTCCTCAAAAGAGGCAATCCAACCCACCTCATGCCTGGGAGCATACTCTTGATGTATTCTCTGTACCGGTGGTTGAGGTGGAGGCATTCTCTGTACCGGTGGTTGAGGTGGAGGCATTCTCTGTACTGGTGGTTGTGGTGGATGCATGCCCCTTTGCACCCTGGCGACTGGAGGTTCTGTGGAGGAGTCAAATGATGAGAGTGATTAGTACAATCATATATATGTCCATGTGGGTATACAATGTACATTGATACATGCTAGGGCCTATACTCATTCTCATGTCAAACTCTATAACATGCATGTGCACATTGTGATTTGTGATATGAGGGTTTTTAATATGCAAAGTATACATGTATGTGTTTCATACAATAGTTCTGTGTACATGTCAGTGATGGAGAAAATGTGTTCTTTAAGTGACACTATGGTCTCTCAATTTCCTTTAACCTTGATGTAGGCACATAACGTGCTTTCTTGAGCTAAAAGTATTGTGATGGTGAAAGTGTCCATTTACTGAAAACTCTACATGTGGCTTGTGGCCTGTGTTACTCTGAGACATGTTAGTATTTCACTATTCCACCTCATATCATGAATTTCAATGTGTTAAGTAGCATTAAATGGACATTAAACCCATTTTGATTCTTTCATGATTCAGCTAGAGCATGCAATTTTAAACAACTTTGTAATTTACTTCCATTACCTAATTTGCTTCATTCTCATGATATTCTTAGCTGTAAAGCATATCTAGATAGGCTCAGAAGCTGCTGATTGGTGGCTGCACATCAATGCCTCATGTGATTGGCTCACCCATGTGCATTGATATTTAATAAACAAAGAATAACAAAATAATGAGGCAAATTAGATAATAGAAGTAAATTGGGATGTTGTTTAAAACTGTATTCTCTATCTGAATAATGACATAAAAAGCTTTGGTTTAATGTCCCTTTAATGTGAAATCTAATTGTAGATGTTTTTGTTAGTAGGCCAAATACCATGCTCCTCATTGTGTACATGAATGTGTGACATTAAAGGATGTTATATCTCAAATACATATAATACTGGTGTGTGGGATGTTACTGACCAGCATGCTGTGCTGATGTTGCAGTCCCTGAGTCACGAGCCCCTGGAAGTCCACGGACTGCTGTGATGCTCAGGGACCTTCGAATGAGCTCCTGCCACTCATTATATTCTGCCTCCTAGTGAGGACCACCGCCTGTTCCCCTCTGCTGCATGGCTTCTTGGCCCATTTTTTCGCCCTAGCTCTCCCTGTCATCCTCAAACTACACACACTCACACACTCACACTCACTCCCACTTCAATCACACACAATCACAACCAAACACTCAGCCTAGCACACTGTAAAAGATAAATAAAATGTGTGAGGTGTTAGAAAAAAAAAGTGTTGTGTATTTTGTATATGTGTGTATGCAAAATGTGTGCAATATGTAAAAAAAAAGTGTAAGTAAATGTACAGGCTTACCAATCCAACAATCCGACCTAAGTAACTTAATGAAATGCTCCTCTCTCACTACTCTTACCACTAATCTCTCTACTCACTGTAGTGTGCTGTAGCTCCAAGAACCAACCAAACACACTAAAGAAAATGGCCGCTGCGCATGGGTTTATGTATGAATTTTGAATGGCGTAATTACGTGGCACATCTTTTAGAACTGGCCGTTTGTTTTTTATGAATCGTAGCCTAATTTGCATAAAACTACACTTTATTGAGACTTTACGTGAACAAAATACTGGCGTAAGTACTTGCGACAACTAAAATGTGTATTTGCGCACATTTTAGTTGATCGCAGGTTTTTCCTACTTACGCCAGTTTAGCATCTGACGGCGCAGTATATTGAATAGGTTGAGTTGCAAGGTGAAATTACGGGCGGCGCGGGTTCCCTCGCTTGCGCCGAAAACTACGCCGTATATCGGATCGCGCCCCAGAAGCACATTTCAGTGGAGCTCAGAACACAACTTTCACAAGGCTTGGCAAATAGGAGCAACTGTTTTAACCCCATTAATCCAGTGAATCAATTTGATTGCATTAAAGTGATTTGAAATGTAGTAAGGTCTATAACCATATGAAAACTTTACTTTAAAATAACATAATTAAAAAAAAAAAATACTCTTTTTGTCTCTTTTTATTTTGCTGTTTGCAATGTTAATCTCATACAGTAAATTTATAGCCGGAAAAACTACTTTGTACGGAAAGATGAAAAATATTAATCTTCTTCACTGGAAGATTTGATACAATTTATGCTTTTGTCAAGAACAAAGAGTCTGGATTCAGTTATATGAGATCTATTTTAAGCTCAGAAACTTATTCACTAGGCTATTCCCAAAGCTTTTATTTTGTCCCTACATATGATAGGGAGTTGTTAAATTGATATTACTTGTACATTTTATAATATAATCCCTGAATCTCAATGTAGCTTATAATGTTCTTTCTCACTTATTGGAGAGCCAGGGACATGGTATGTCTCTCAGCTGTATGCTCATTTGTCAGGTATATGAATTTATCACTAAGGTTTAGTGCAGCACATAATACTTTACTCCTCTCATTTTTCACCTTTTCTGCCTGCTTAAAGGGATAGGAAAGTCAAAACTAAACTTGCATGTTTTAGATAGATGTAAATTTAGGACACTTTTAAATGTAATTCTATTTTCAAATGTGCTTCATTCTCTTGTTGAAAAATAATGCATACACATATATAGCACTAGTGGGAGCTAGCTGCTGATTGTTGCCTGCACAGACTTGTCTCTTGTGATTGGCTAACTAGATGTGTTCAGCTAGATTCCAGTAGTAGTAGTGCAATTCTGTTTCTTCAGCAAAGTATAACAAGAGAATGAAGCAAACTTGATATTGAAGCACATTGGAAAGTTTTTTAACCCCTTCACCCAATCGGACATATATACGGTATATACGTTGTGCGGCACTTTGCCTATCGTACTGCATGACATATATATATGTCCTAGGTTCAGGAAGCTTCAGGCATCTGCCACATATGGAGCAGGGGCACGATCGGTTCTCTGGCTCCATATGAGGGCAGGTGCCTGGTCGCTACAGATGGTGACACTGTGTGTGTCACTGTCTGTAACGATTTTTTTCTGGTGACAGCGGGAGGTGTGGGTGGGTGGTGGGGGAGGGTGGCTCAGCAGTGGAGTGGGGAGGAAAGGGGATAGAGTGGAAGGGCTCTACGTTACAGAAAAAAAAAATGAAGGCACAGAGAGGAATGGGGCAACTACATTACAGAAAATTGAATGTGGGGATGTGGGGTGCCCTAACAAAGGATCTTGGGAGGGGGGATTTGGGGGGAACAGCTGCCAGTACCTAAGATAGCAGCTAATAGGTAGAGGTGGAGGTTTGGAGAGCTGTTTGGGGGATCAGGGAGGATGGGGGTAAGAGGGAATCCTACACTGCAGAAAATATAAAAATATGTATATATATATTTAAAAAAAAAAAAAAAAAAAACCTTACATTTTCATACTGGCAGATTGTCTGCCAGTATCTAAGATGGTGATGACCAGTGGGGGGGTGGGGGTAAGGGAGGGATAGAAAGCTGTTTGGGAGGGATCAGGGGTTGGGAAGTGTCAGATGGGAGGGTAATCTCTACACTAAAGCTAAAATTCAACTTTTACGCTACCTAATTAACCCCTTCACTGCCAGGAATAATAGAAGTGTGGTGCGCAGCTGCATTTAGAGACCTTCTAATTACCAAAAGGCAATGGCAAATCCATATAGAAAAAGACCGCTGCTCCATAACTTGTCCACCTGCTCTGAGGCTGTGGACATCAATCTGCCCATTCCTAGATGATCGGGCTGATTGACACCCCCTGCTAGCGGCCGATTTGCAGTGAATCTGCAGGGGGAGGCATTGCACAAGCAGTTCACTAGAACTACTTGTGCAATGCTGTCTGCATTTATCGATGTGCGGCGGACATGATACGCTACATCATATCATGTTCGTCCGCACTTTAATAAATTGGCCCCTTCATGTTTGATATAAGTATTTGGTTAATTAATACAAAAGGACTATAAAAGAGAGATGAAGAGAGCTTCAATTAATTTAGACCATAATTCCATCCAATATGGCATCATAAGCTATTTTCAGTTTGTTTTGCTTATGCTCAAATGCAGTGTTCCATTTTTAAATTTCTTGGAATACTTGGTAACAAGTCAAAAAGAACAGTGTGGGATCTCTTTACCTGTCAAATGTGATAAGTGAAATGTTGGTCTGTAAATGTGTTGAAAAGTATAGTGATTTTGGATATGTCTATTAACCCAAGTATAGGATTATCTTTGATTCAATAATGAATTTTTGGGGTCAATAAGCAATGGAAAATGTATTTTTTTTATTTCCCGGCAAGTACTTGATAGATTGTGATTAGCTTCTAAGTGTTTCCCCATGCAGATGTGTTAAATAGTTCCAGCGCAGCAATGCGCTACTGGGAACTAGCTTCGCCCATCTGGTTAGACAAGAGGCATATGTGCATAGTCACTCATCACCAGCAGTAGTGCTTTGCTGCTCCTGAACTTACCTAGGTATGCCAAAGAATGACAAAGGAAAAAACACAGTTTGATTGTAAAATTGCAGGTCTTTTAGGAGGAATTTATGAAACTGAGAGAATGTTTTTTGAGTATGATCGTTAATATAAACACCAGTGTTCACTCCCTCTGTACTAGCTAAAGTCATAGGTATTTATCAAATTTAAAACTGGAGGGGGGCGGAGCCAGCTACAGTATTGAGAAGACGTGTTTTAACATAGCTCCTGCCATAGCTGATTGCAAAAGCATTTAAAATTAATATTACTGCCTTCATTATTGTGCTGCAGATTTCTGCACACATTTGAGCACTTTTTGAGTCCAAAAAACTTAGGAGCTGGATACTTTCACTGATCCATTAATGAGGGGCCTGTAGATCGAGATGGACAGACCAGCCACGGCCTACCCTCCTGCAACATCTGGAAGCCGCAAGTGAATGTTGGAAGTTCGGAGATATCAGAGGCTTAACCTGGGACCTGGCGACTTCCCTGACCATCAACGGCTGTAAGAGGAAACAGTAGTTTGTCTGTGTAGGAGGTGTCAGCCATTTGCACTGCACTCCGATCTCTACTATCCAGCGGCACTTACCGAACAGGAAGGTCCCTCTCTGGAGAATACCTCTGAACATTGGATATCCCGTGGGGTCTGGAGGCCGTGAGAGACTGTAGGCGATGATCTCAAAGCCTGAAGCGGCAGGAACGTAAAGAGTGCCATTTTAAAATTGGCTATTGAGAGCATGGCGAATATCTATGTGGCACTGCAAGTCTTCCTGGAAGAATTTGAGGATAGGATGTCCAGAGGATTTGATCTCCTCCTGTCTCTCATGGCGGACACACACACAGAGCTGGCTATAGAGATGGCAATACCTGTAACCCCTTGTGAAGAACCTTACTTAAGTTTTCTCCCATCTATATGTAAATAGGTTCTTATGGACCTAACATGAGAAATATTGTTGTGTTCACTTGTATATTCTTTATTCGTTATTACCTATAAACAACATATTCCTATAATCTTAATCTGGTTTCCTGGATTAACTGAAGATTTTCTAGACTAATAGTTTTACTAATATATATGTTACTACAAATGTTCTATGTTAATATCCAACAATGCTTACACTGGTAGCTGAGGATTCTTCTGGCACAACATATTTATCATTTTAATGTATCTGATGGTGGCTGTCGCTGACTCAGATTAACTTCGGTGCCCTCCTTGTACTTTATATTTTGATACTGTATGTAGAATCCAAGCTTGCCACTACTTCATACATACTGAAACTGGACTTTTCGCTATTAGCTCCATTAGCATGTCTTCACTGGTTGATTACAGTCTCTGTTTCCTTGAACGGACCTGTCTGTTTGGAGGACACTACGAACTTATAAATTTTTTTTGAGGTGGCTGGTTTGACATGTCATGTTGGTCTCTTGTGTGATGATGTCTCTATAAGATGTTTTGCATTGATTTTCCTTTTCTAAAGACATAAGTATTTTGCAACCCGTCTGATGTGACTGTTTGTATATGCCATTTTCACCTCAACAAAAATAAAAAATTTGAAAAAATTAAAATTTAAAACTGGAAACTTTCAAATCAATTTCTGATACTAATGTCATCAAATTTATGATACATTTCTCTCCCCAAATGTTCAAATTTATTAAAAATTCTTTATTGTCATTCAAATAACAAAGCGTATGTACTTGTCATGTAATACTAAAGTAAAAGGAATACATCATCACGGCTGGAATTATATTATCCTCTGATTATTATAGCGCAGAGTACATTTATCTGAGCTTGTATCATTGCAACAAGATGGCAGAGAGTGATTTTAGCAGACCCAAAAGTGGACATAATGTTCAATTTACTATTTAGCAGAATGAAGTTTTAGTGGACAAGATACTTCAACATTAAATTATGATGTTCTCCTCAGGCATAAGCAGAGGGTGACCACAAATGCCCATAAGATGTTTTTGTGGGATGAAATTAGCTGTGCAATATCAGCAGTACGTTTTCCAGATATAAAAATTATTACCAAGTCAAAATATACAAAAGAAAAGATGGCAGCTTGTGTGATAGGCAGAGGGCTACCAATGCCATCTGATCTTCTAAATGATGAAAAACAGGTGTTGGCCAGATTGGCCCCTGTGATTCAGATTATTATCCAGGTGAGTATCATTATTTTATTTTAATACTGCACCCTAAAGCAGATATGAAGATTTCTAATTTAAACTCTGTATACATTTTTTTATTTTATTATTATTCCATGTTATTTTTTTTTTTTATCGTTTACGGCTACTATTATGGCACGCAAGTAACTGGATAGTCCTTTGTTAAAGAGTAATCCATTCTTTACAGGAGATGGTGACAATTGGCCATAACTTTAGAGAGGACCACTAATGTTATGCAATTGTTTGGATGTTATTTAAATGGCAGAATTCAACTAGAGAAGCAAAAATTAGATTTGGAAAGTAAAGAAATTAAACATTTAGAGCAGAGGTTGATATGTTAAGAAATGTTGTGGAATGTGTAACACAATATTTGAGTAGATTGGCATCCTCTGTAGAATCACCAACCTCTAAAAGACCACAAACAGAGCAATCATCAACCAATGTTATACCTTTTATTGTTATAGAAAAGTTTTATTTTTTACAGTTTTAATTCTCTCTCTCTCTCTCTCTCTCTCTCTCTCTCTCTCTCTCTCTCTCTCGCTAGATATATAAATATATAAATTATATATATATATATATATATATATATATAAATATATATAAAAGGTAAGTGATTTGAGTCCAGCACCATAGGTTTTGTAAAATTTCTCTCCAACCTGTGTGCTCGTTACCAAGGAGTATCAGCCAAACTCCAGCATACACAGTCCATGTAGAAAACAAGGTAACAGCACCACAGTACAAAAAATCTTCTTTTATAGGTGAAAAATCTTTATTTGCGGTATAGCAACCATTAAAAGCAATGTTTCGGACCTACATGGTCTTTAATCATGGTGCTGTTACCTTGTTTTCTACATGGTCTATAAATATATATATATATATATATATATATATATATATATATATATATATATATATATATATATATATATATTTATTGATTGGAGTAGCCGTGTTAGTCCAGAGATTTAGATATCAAAATAACAAGAGTATTGCATTGAGTAATGATACTTTTTTATTGGACTAACTATACATTAATAAGATGACAAGCTTTCCCAAGACACTCTTGTTATTTTGATATATATATATATATATATATATATATATATATATTTATATAAATATATATATATATTTAAATAAAGTTTTATCTTTCAAAAAAGATACGATTTTTATTATTTTGTAAAATACAAAAATAAATTAAATTCATTTTGACTTAGACTATTTTTCGTTTTATGTAAAACAGGTTACCAAATGTACAATGTTGTTTATCAAAGCAAACCTTCTAAAGTTTTTTTATTAATCACTATAAATCAGTAAAAATGTAATCTTTCTTTTAACATAACTAAAATAAATTTAATAATAAACCAAAAACATTTTATAATGCAGTGTCAAGATATTACTAATATTATGTCAAAATATTTTACTCAACAATTATCCTTATAGAGTTTTACATTGTTGAAGAACAATTGCTATAATATTTCCAATGTCCACTGTCATCTTCATAATTATTTTTTCTAAACTTTCTTCAATAACTGAGGTGGTGTAAGTGTCTCTGGATCCTATCCAATAACATCGGTATGACAACTAAAAAAGAAAAAAAAGTTTACATTTGTAAGGGACATTCTACCATAGTTTTACTTTTAGCAAAAAATATAGCCCCTTTTTTATACACTCACAATTTGTTCATAACTAATCACATTCTATTAATATACTTTTTAACATCTGTGAGTAACCGCGAATATAAACTTCTGCAGACAGCACCATCATATATCATATATAAATACAAAGCTTTAGTGTAATTACTGCTTAATCAAAAACAACTTGATATGATTTAGCACAGTGTTATTTGTATGATATTCAAGAAATTGTATTGTCTAGATTAGTGATGTCGCGAACAGTTCGCCGGAGAACAGTTCCCGGCGAACATAGCTTGTTCACGTTCGCCGCTGCAGGCGAACATATGCGATGTTCGATCTGCCCCCTATTCATCATCATTGAGGAAACTTTGACCCTGTATCTCACAGCCTTCAGACACATTTGAGCCAATCAACAGCAGACACTCCCTCACAGACCCTCCCAGCTCCTGGGCAGCAGCGATTTTAGATTCATTACGATCCTACTTTCTTAGTGAGAGGAGGTTTTGTGTTGCTGCTGCTGACATTATAGTGAAATAAATAGCTAGGATAGTGTATTTAGTGTCCACTACAGTCCTGAAGGACTTATCTAATCTCTGCTGTAAGGACAGCACCCCAAAAAGCCCTTTTTAGGGCTAGAACTTCAGTCATTTTTTTTTTTAATTTTATTTGCATTTGCCTGGCTTTCAGCCTGTGTGTGAGGCTCACAGCATATACTGTGATTAGTGCCAACACTGATATCTGCTTAACATTAGTGTAAATTTAAACAACAAAACTTTTAAATCATTTTGCTACTGTAATCTAATTTCATTTTCTATCAGGCCTGTGTCTCAGGCTCACACAGCATATACTGTGGTTAATTGCTCTGTGCCAGCCACCACTCATATCTGCTTAACATTAGTGCAAATTTAAACAACAAAACTTTTAAATCATTTTGCTAGTGTAATCTAATTTCATTTTCTATCAGGCCCGTGTGTCAGGCTTACACAGCATATACTGAGGTTAATTGTTGTGCCAGCGACCACTCATATCTGCTTAACATTATTGTAAATTTTAAAAAAAAACTTTTAAATCATTTTGCTAGTGTAATCTAATTTCATTTTCCATCAGGCCTGTGTGTCAGGCCCACATCATATAGTGTGATTAATAGCTCTTTTTTCCACCACTTATATCTGGTGTAACATTAGTGTACATTTTTTTTAATTTTTTTTTTTTACATCAGTCCTCTTCTAGTATTATTTAATTTTAGTTGCCAGGCCAGCCTGGCTGCCATTAGTGCCAGCCTGTGTGTCAGGCTGCCAGCATATACTGTGCCTACTTCCATCCACAGTGCCAGTCCACCACTCCTATCTGGTGTAACATTAGTTTAAATTTTGTAAAAAAAAAAACTTTTACATCAGTCTTCTAGTGTTATTTAATTTTAGTTGCCAGGCCAGCCTGCCACTAGTGCCAGCCTGTGTGTCAGGCTGCCAGCACATACTGTGCCTACTTCTATCCTAAGTGCCATCACTCCTTTTACATCAGTCTGCTATTGTTATTTAATTGCAGTTGCCTGTCTGCCAGCGTGTGTGCCAGGCCCACTTTCCAACTAGTGCCGCGAATCATATTTGCTATAACAGTAGTGTAAATATTTTAAATAAAAACTTTTTTGACTGTGAATCATCAGTCTGCTAGTGCAATTGAATTGCAGTTGCCTGCCTGCCAGCGTGTGTGCCAGGCCCACTTGCCAACTAGTGCCACCAATCATATTTGTTATAACAGTATTGTAAATATTTAAAATAAAAACTTTTTTGACTGAGAAACATCAGTCATCTAGTGTAATCTAATTGCAGTTGCCTTCCTCCCAGCGTGTGTGCCAGGCCCACTTGCCAACTAGTGCCACCAATCATATTTGTTATAACAGTAGTGTAAATATTTTAAAAATATATTTTTTGACTGTGAAACATCAGTCTGCTAGTGTAATCTTATTGAAGTTGCCTTCAATGTATCTATCTATCAAATCTATCTATCTCGTGGTTGTGCAAATGGACTGTTTGCTGTTTGCGGTGCGTTACACGGGGAGTTTGGTCTGTCACTGTGAAGCGGGCATAACCCTTACACTACCTGATCGATACAACATACCAACATCATCATACCTGATGTTTTAAAGCACGTTATTCCAAACAATTTAGGAATGTTAGGTGATTTAGGCCCTTTATGGGTTAAAACCAGACTCTGCATCAACTATGTAATTTTCTGTGGGAGTTTTGCCATGGATCCCCCTCCGGCATGCCACAGTCCAGGGGTTAGTCCCCTTGAAACAACTTTTCCATCACTATTGTGGCCAGAAAGAGTCCTTGTGGGTTTTAAAGGTCGCCTGCCTACTGAAGTCAATGCCGGTTCGTGAAAATTTGCGGAAGTTCGAGTCCGCCGTTCGCGAACCTAAATTTTTAGGTTCGCGACATCACTAGTCTAGATGTGAGATGCTGAAAAATTGAATTGATTAAATATATATTATTCAGAGGTTTATTAACATTCGGGGCAAGATTACTGTTTATTTCTTTTATCTAAATAGCTTTTTCAGGAGCATATTGAAGAGGACCTCCTGATACATCCAAACATTGAAAACAACTTTTAAGAATTCCAAAGGTCCTCTTGATAACACTCCTTGTAGTTTTGTGGGCCTCATTGTACCTCATCTCTGTTCATATTCTAAGGATATTGACCGGCATGAGTAACTAATTTTGGTTACTCATGATTAATGCCTTGAGTAATGATACTTTTTATTAGACTAACTGTACATTAGTAATATGTATTTAGAATAAAAATGACATTATCATGTATGCAAAGCACATTGGACTGTTAAATATGTACAGTAAATATACAGTAAAATAAATACATACATATGCACACACATCAATATATCCTGTATATATATATATATATATATATATATACACATACATATTTATACATGTACATGTATGTATATATACAATATAGCTCTTTGCAGTCAAACACCTTGTCACATACCATATACCTTTTCACCCTTATAACTTTTTAAAATATTTATATGAAGATTAAATGCAAGGTTCCCCCTTATATAGGGGTGCCCTTGCATTTCTATTGGCTCATTTTGGAATTCCAAAGTTTCATTCTATTGGCTGGGCACCTCTATATAAGGGCAACCTTGCATTAAATCCTTTAGGCCTAGATTTGGAGTTTGGCGGTAGATGGGCTGTTAACGCTACGCGGGCTTTTTTCTGGCCGCACCATAAAATTAACTCTGATATCGAGAGTCCAAAAAAATGCTGCGTTAGGCTCCAAAAAAGGAGCGTAGAGCATTTTTACCGCAAATGCAACTCTCGATACCAGAGTTGCTTACAGATGCGGCCAGCCTCAAAAACGTGCTCGTGCACGATTCTCCCATAGGAAACAATGGGGCTGTTTGAGCTGAAAAAAAACCTAACACCTGCAAAAAAGCAGCGTTCAGCTCCTAACGCAGCCCCATTGTTTCCTATAGGGAAACACTTCCTACGTCTGCACCTAACACTCTAACATGTACCCCGAGTCTAAACACCCCTACCCTTACACTTATTAACCCCTAATCTGCCGCCCCCGCTATCGCTGACCCCTGCATTATATTATTAACCCCTAATCTTCCTCTCCGTAAACCGCCGCAACTTACATTATCCCTATGTACCCCTAATCTGCTGCCCCTTACACCGCCGACCCCTATATTATATTTATTAACCCCTAACCTGCCCCCCACAACGTCGCTGCCAGCTACTTACAATAATTAACCCCTAATCTGCCGACCGCAAAGCGCCGCCACCTACGTTATCCTTATGTACCCCTAATCTGCTGCCCCTAACACCGCCGACCCCTATATTATATTTATTAACCCCTAATCTGCCCCCCTCAACGTCGCCGACACCTGCCTACACTTATTAACCCCTAATCTGCCGAGCGGACCTGAGCGCTACTATAATAAAGTTATTAACCCCTAATCCACCTCACTAACCCTATAATAAATAGTATTAACCCCTAATCTGCCCTCCCTAACATCGCCGACACCTAACTTCAATTATTAACCCCTAATCTGACGACCGGAGCTTATCGCTACTATAATAAATGGATTAACCCCTAAAGCTAAGTCTAACCCTAACACTAACACCCCCCTAACTTAAATATAATTTACATCTAACGAAATTAATTAACTCTTATTAAATAAATTATTCCTATTTAAAGCTAAATACTTACCTGTAAAATAAATCCTAATATAGCTACAATTTAAATTATAATTATATTATAGCTATTTTAGGATTAATATTTATTTTACAGGCAACTTTGAAATTATTTTAACCAGGTACAATAGCTATTAAATAGTTAAGAACTATTTAATAGTTACCTAGTTAAAATAATAACAAAATTACCTGTAAAATAAGTCCTAACCTAAGTTATAATTAAACCTAACACTACCCTATCAATAAATTAATTAAATAAAATACCTACAATTACCTACAATAAAACCTAACACTACACTATCAATAAATAAATTAAATACAATTCCTACAAATAACCACAATTACATAAACTAACTAAAGTACAAAAAATAAAAAAGAACTAAGTTACAAAAAATAAAAAAATATTTACAAACATAAGAAAAATATTACAACAATTTTAAACTAATTACACCTACTCTAAGCCCCCAAATAAAATAACAAAGACCCCCAAAATAAAAAAAATCCCTACCCTATTCTAAATTAATAAATTTAAAAGCTCTTTTACCTTACCAGCCCTGAACAGGGCCCTTTGCGGGGCATGCCCCAAGAAAATCAGCTCTTTTGCCTGTAAAAAAAAACATACAATACCCCCCTCCCAACATTACAACCCACCACCCACATACCCCTAATCTAACCCAAACCCCCCTTAAATAAACCTAACACTAAGCCCCTGAAGATCTTCCTACCTTGTCTTCACCTCAACAGGTATCACCGATCTGTCCTGGCATCCGGTGCTGAAGAGGTCCAGAAGAGGCTCCAAAGTCTTCCTCCTATCCGGCAAGAAGAGGACATCCGGACCGGCAAACATCTTCATCCAAGCGGCATCTTCGATCTTCTTCCATCAGGTGCGGAGCGGGTCCATGTTGAAGCAGCCGACGCGGATCCATCCTCTTCTTCCGGCGTCTCCCGACGAATGACGGTTCCTTTAAGGGACGTCATCCAAGATGGCGTCCCTCGAATTCCGATTGGCTGATAGGATTCTATCAGCCAATCGGAATTAAGGTAGGAATATTCTGATTGGCTGATGGAATCAGCCAATCAGAATCAAGTTCAATCCGATTGGCTGATCCAATCAGCCAATCAGATTGAGCTCTCATTCTATTGGCTGTAACGATAAGCCAATAGAATGCGAGCTCTATCTGATTGGCTGATTGGATCAGCCAATCGGATTGAACTTGATTCTGATTGGCTGATTCCATCAGCCAATCAGAATATTCCTACCTTAATTCCGATTGGCTGATAGAATCCTATCAGCCAATCGGAATTCGAGGGACACCATCTTGGATGACGTCCCTTAAAGGAACCGTCATTCGTCGGGAGACGCCGGAAGAAGAGGATGGATCCGCGTCGGCTGCTTTAACATGGACCCGCTCCGCACCGGATGGAAGAAGATAGAAGATGCCGCTTGGATGAAGATGTTTGCCGGTCCGGATGTCCTCTTCTTGCCGGATAGGAGGAAGACTTTGGAGCCTCTTCTGGACCTCTTCAGCACCGGATGCCAGGACGGATCGGTGATACCTGGTGAGGTGAAGACAAGGTAGGAAGATCTTCAGGGGCTTAGTGTTAGGTTTATTTAAGGGGGGTTTGGGTTAGATTAGGGGTATGTGGGTGGTGGGTTGTAATGTTGGGGGGGGTATTGTATGTTTTTTTTTACAGGCAAAAGAGCTGATTTTCTTGGGGCATGCCCCGCAAAGGGCCCTGTTCAGGGCTGGTAAGGTAAAAGAGCTTTTAAATTTATTAATTTAGAATAGGGTAGGGAATTTTTTTTATTTTGGGGGTCTTTGTTATTTTATTAGGGGGCTTAGAGTAGGTGTAATTAGTTTAAAATTGTTGTAATATTTTTCTTATGTTTGTAAATATTTTTTTATTTTTTGTAACTTAGTTCTTTTTTATTTTTTGTACTTTAGTTAGTTTATGTAATTGTAGTTATTTGTAGAAATTGTATTTAATTTATTTATTGATAGTGTAGTGTTAGGTTTTATTGTAGGTAATTGTAGGTATTTTATTTAATTAATTTATTGATAGGGTAGTGTTAGGTTTAATTATAACTTATGTTAGAACTTATTTTACAGGTAATTTTGTTATTATTTTAACTAGGTAACTATTAAATAGTTCTTAACTATTTAATAGCTATTGTACCTGGTTAAAATAATTACAAAGTTGCCTGTAAAATAAATATTAATCCTAAAATAGCTACAATGTAATTATAATTTATATTGTAGCTATATTAGGATTAATTTTACAGGTAAGTATTTAGCTTTAAATAGGAATAATTTATTTAATAAGAGTTAATTAATTTCGTTAGATTTAAATTATATTTAAGTTAGGGGGGTGTTAGTGTTAGGGTTAGACTTAGCTTTAGGGGTTAATCCATTTATTATAGTAGCGATGAGCTCCGGTCGTCAGATTAGGGGTTAATAATTGAAGTTAGGTGTCGGCGATGTTAGGGAGGGCAGATTAGGGGTTAATACTATTTATGATAGGGTTAGTGAGGCGGATTAGGGGTTAATAACTTTATTATAGTAGCGCTCAGGTCCGCTCGGCAGATTAGGGGTTAATAAGTGTAGGCAGGTGTCGGCGACGTTGAGGGGGGCAGATTAGTGGTTAATAAATATAATATAGGGGTCGGCGGTGTTAGGGGCAGCAGATTAGGGGTACATAAGGATAACGTAGGTGGCGGCGCTTTGCGGTCGGCAGATTAGGGGTTAATTATTGTAAGTAGCTTGCGGCGACGTTGTGGGGGGCAGGTTAGGGGTTAATAAATATAATACAGGGGTCGGCGGGGTTAGGGGCAGCAGATTAGGGGTACATAACTATAACATAGGTGGCGGTCGGCAGATTAGGGGTTAAAAAAATTTAATCGAGTTGCGGCGATGTGGGGGGACCTCAGTTTAGGGGTGCATAGGTAGTTTATGGGTGTTAGTGTACTTTAGGGTACAGTAGTTAAGAGCTTTATGAACCGGCGTTAGCCCAGAAAGCTCTTAACTCCTGCTTTTTTCCTGCGGCTGGAGTTTTGTCGTTAGAGCTCTAACGCTCACTTCAGAAACGACTCTAAATACCGGCGTTAGGAAGATCCCATTGAAAAGATAGGATACACAATTGACGTAAGGGGATCTGCGGTATGGAAAAGTCGCGGCTGAAAAGTGAGCGTTAGACCCTATTTTGAGTGACTCCAAATACCGGCGGTAGCCTAAAACCAGCGTTAGGAGCCTCTAACGCTGGTTTTCACGGCTAACGCCGAACTCTAAATCTAGGCCTTAGTTTGCTGTGGTGACAGCATGAAGACGGATTAGGTGAAAAATCAAAAGAGGACTGCCCAAGAGGACCGCAATGCACCATTGGGGAACCACAGCCAGAGGACCACCGATGCCATGGACCGGCTGCTGCCCCCCAAAAAAGCCGGACTCAAGATGGTGAGTAAAAACTTTGGGGTTTAGCGTTAAGTTTAGTTTAAGGTTGTTTTTTTTTTTGCAAAAGAGCATAATCACTTTTTTATGCAAAAGTATTTTTTAAGCAAAATTTTAGATACATTTTTAAGACAGATGGGGTTTTTTTTTGTTGGGGAGGTTATTTAATTTTGATATGTTTTTTTTTTTTAGCTGTGCTTTTTTTCATGGTACTTTAGTCTTAGTATATGGCTATTATTGCTAGTTTTATTTTTTTTAATGGTAGTGTTTTTTATTTTATGTAACTTAGGGGGTCTTAGGTTAGGGGTCTTGAGGGGTTAGCTGTTTGGGGGTTAAGTAGTGTAGGGATTATTGCGGTGGGCTAATGGCAGTTTAGGGATTAAGTAGTGTATGCGGTTACTTCAGTGGGGGTTGTCACAGTTTAGAGGTTAATAGGTTATGGTGTTTATTTTGGTGGAAGTTGTGGTTGTTTAGGGGTTAATAGTGTATGGCATTAATATTGATGAGGTTATGGCAGTTTAGGGGTTAAAATATGTAGTGGAGTAGTTTGCAATTGGGGGATGTGGTGGATTAGGGGTTTATAGTTTAGCAGGGTTAAAATATTAGGGAAATGTGGCAGTTTAGGAGTTATTATAGTAAGGGGTTTATTGTGGTGGCTGTTAGGATGCAAGTGTAACTTTGCTGCTTCATTAAAGTCAATTGGGTGAATATATCACAAATGCGATATCCTGTGGTTAACTTTTTGCACACGCCGGGTTTCGTGCAAACACCACATTTTTACTTTCAACTTGTAGTAGAAGTGCTACCCGATGCGTGCCAAAAAATTAACCTCTAACGAAGTTAACACACGAGCAAAAGCATTAAATACCACTACACTTTTAATCTAGCCCTAAATGTCTATACTGATGTTTGTTTGTTTATACATAATATATAAATCTACATGCCTGTAATGTACAAACTTAAACAATATATAAAGAGACATATTTTTTTTAAAACACAAAACCTGTTGCCCAGCACTATTGTGCTCCTTGTAGTACTTCCTGTTTCTAACTTTTAATGGTGATTGCAATGATGTGCATTCTGCACAGAGAGTTGCCTTATTCTTTCACCACTAGCAATTTCCAGCACTTGAACTGACTATTTTCTATGCATTTTCTCTGTCCTCTGGCAGACTTTATCAAGAATTACCTTATACTATATTTAGTTGGGTAATAACTTTAATTGATATGAAATTTCCACAAATTAACAGTTAATCAAATCAAATAGTTAAGAGATTGTTCAGAACAGGCTATATAGTACTAATGTTAAATATAAAATAATAATAATAATAATAACTACATCAACAATAAAGTATATAAATAAAAAATACTGGTACATTATTAATTTATATTACATTTATTTAATTAATACATTTCACTTATTTTTTTAATTCCATCATAAATATTTCTCTATAAAAATTCATCAAAATTCATTCAAAATTCAACATAAAGTCATACATCCTATAAAAATACATCTTTCTTTTTACGATAACTAATAAGGACATGGGATACTGCATTATTATAATTATAATAATAAAAAAACTACATCATGGTTCTTATGATGTTTGGCTTTTCTAGTCTACAAAAAAGCCTTATTATGCAAAGAAAAATGATCTTGTTATTTTTTATAATCCTCTTTGTCCCTTTTATTTACTTGATGTGTTTCTAATTTATTTTTCTGTTTTTATCAATTTATTTGACATAGTAATTTATTTTCTTTTTGTTTATGTAGCATAACTTTATCTTTAAGAATATCAGTTTTAGTTTGGAGTTTTCCTAAAAGAGATTTTCTATAATGTAATTAATTTGATTAATTTAAAGGGATAGGAAGGTCAAAATTTAACTTGCATGATTCAGATAGAGCCTGTCATTTTAAGACACTATGAAATTCACTTATATTTTCAAATATGCTTTATTCTCTTGGTATCCCTTGTTGAAAAAGAATATGCACATATCTCACACTAGGGGGAGCTACTGCTGATTGGTGCCTGCACACATTTGTCTCTTATGAATGGCTAACTTGATGTGTTCATCTAGCTGACAGTAGTGCAATGATGTTCCTTCAGCAAAGGATAAGAAGATAATGAAGCACATTTGATAACAGAAATAAGTGGAAAGTTGTTTAAAGTTGTATGTTCTATCCAAATAATGAAAGAAAATTTTGGGGTTTCCCATCCCTTTAATAGAAAACTCATATAAGGTATTTTAGCCCTAAATGTCTATACTAATGTTTGTTTGTTTATACATAATATATAAATCTACATGCCTGTAATATACAAACTTATACAACTATAAAGAGAAATATTTTTTTTTATTATTGTCTCTGTTAAAACACAAAACCTGTTGGCCAGCACTAATACTTCATCATAATACTGTATATGAAGCAGTATTATAAAGACTACACATCCCATTGTGCTCCTTGTAGTACTTCCTGTTTCCAACTTTCAATGGTGATTGCAATGATGTGCATTCTGTGCAGAGAGTTGCCTTATTCTCTTCACCACTAGCAATTTCCAGCACTTGAACTGACTATTTTCTATACATTTTCTCTGTCCTCTGGGAGACTTTATCAATATTTACCTTATACTATATTTAGTTGGGTAATATTTCTTTTCAGTTAACAGCATACATGCGCCTAGATTTAGAGTTCTGCGGCCAAAGGGGTGCGTAGCTAACGCTGGCTTTTTTCTGGCCGCACCTTTTAAATACCGCTGGTATTGAGAGTTCACAGAATGGCTGCGTTAGGCTCCAAAAAAGGAGCATAGAGTATATTTAACGCAACTTCAACTCTCGATACCAGCGGTGCTTACGGACGCGGCCAGCTTCAAAATCGTGCTCGGGCACGATTCCCCCATAGAAAACAATGGGGCTGTTTGAGCTGAAAAACCTAACACCTGCAAAAAAGCCTAACGCAGCCCCATTGTTTGCTATGGGGAAACACTTCCTCCGTCTGCACCTAACACTCTAACATGTACCCCGAGTATAAACACCCCTAACCTTACACTTATTAACCCCTATTCTGCCGCCCCCGCTATCGCTGACCCCTGCATATTATTATTAACCCCTAATCTGCCGCTCCGTAAACCGCCGCTACTTACATTATCCCTATGTACCCCTAATCTGCTGCCCCTAACACCGCCGACCCCTATATTATATTTATTAACCCCTAATCTGCCCCCCTCAACGTCGCCTCCACCTGCCTACACTTATTAACCCCTAATCTGCCGAGCGGACCGCACCGCTACTATAATAAAGTTATTAAACCCTAATCCGCCTCACTCCCGCCTCAATAACCCTATAATAAATAGTATTAACCCCTAATCTGCCCTCCCTAACATCGCCGACACCTAACTTCAAACATTAACCCCTAATCTGCCGACTGGAGCTCACGGCTATTCTAATAAATGTATTAACCCCTAAAGCTAAGTCTAACCATAACACTAACACCCCCCTAAGTTAAATATAATTTAAATCTAACTAAATAAATTAACTCTTATTAAATAAATTATTCCTATTTAAAGCTAAATACTTACCTGTAAAATAAATCCTAATATAGCTACAGTATAAATTATAATTATATTATAGCTATTTTAGGATTTATATTTATTTTACAGGTAACTTTGTATTTATTTTAACCAGGTACAATAGCTATTAAATAGTTAAGAACTATTTAATAGCTAAAATAGTTAAAATAATTACAAAATTACCTGTAAAATAAATCCTAACCTAAGTTACAATTAAACCTAACACTACACTATCAATAAATTAATTAAATAAAATACCTACAATTACCTACAATTAAACCTAACACTAAACTATCAATACATTAATTAAATACAATATCTACAAATAAATACAATGAAATAAACTAACTAAAGTACAAAAAATAAAAAAGAACTAAGTTACAAAAAATAAAAAATATTTACAAACATCAGAAAAATATTACAACAATTTTAAACTAATTACACCTACTCTAAGCCCCCTAATAAAATAACAAAGACCCCCAAAATAAAAAATGCCCTACCCTATTCTAAATTACAAAAGTTCAAAGCTCTTTTACCTTACCAGCCCTGAACAGGGCCCTTTGCGGGGCATGCCCCAAAGAATTCAGCTCTTTTGCCTGTAAAAAAAAACACATACAATACCCCCCCCCCAACATTACAACCCACCACCCACATACCCCTAATCTAACCCAAACCCCCCTTAAATAAACCTAACACTAAGCCCCTGAAGATCTTCCTACCTTATCTTCACCATACCAGGTTCACCGATCGATCCAGAAGAGCTCCTCCGATGTCTTGATCCAAGCCCAAGCGGGGGGCTGAAGATGTCCATGATCCGGATGAAGTCTTCATCCAAGCGGGAGCTGAAGAGGTCCATGATCCGGCTGAAGTCTTCTATCAATGGCATCTTCAATCTTCTTTCTTCCGGATCCTTGTTCATCCCGCCGACGCGGAACATCCATCTTCACAGACGACTTCCCGACGAATGATGGTTCCTTTAATTGACGTCATCCAAGATGGCGTCCCTCGAATTCCGATTGGCTGATAGGATTCTATCAGCCAATCGGAATTAAGGTAGGAAAATTCTGATTGGCTGATGGAATCAGCCAATCAGAATCAAGTTCAATCCGATTGGCTGATTCAATCAGCCAATCAGATTGAGCTTGCATTCTATTGGCTGTTCCGATCAGCCAATAGAATGCAAGCTCAATCTGATTGGCTGATCGCATCAGCCAATTGGATTGAACTTGATTCTGATTGGCTGATTTTCCTACCTTAATTCCGATTGGCTGATAGAATCCTATCAGCCAATCGGAATTCGAGGGACGCCATCTTGGATGACGTCCCTTAAAGGAACCGTCATTCTTCAGTTGGACGTCGTCGGAAGAAGATTGGTCCGCGCTGGAGGTCTTCACGATGGAGCCGTTCCTCATCGGATGAAGATAGAAGATGCCGCTTGGATCAAGATGGTTGCCGGTCTGGATCGCCTCTTCTTCCCGGATAGGATGAAGACTTTGGAGCCTCTTCTGGACCTCTTCAGCCACAGGATTATGGATCGCCAGCCCCCGCTTGGGTTGGATGAAGATTTTGGAGCCAGGACCGATCGGTGATACCCGGTGAGGTGAAGATAAGGTAGGAAGATCTTCAGGGGCTTAGTGTTAGGTTTATTTAAGGGGGGTTTGGGTTAGATTAGGGGTATGTGGGTGGTGGGTTGTAATGTTGGGGGGGTATTGTATGTGTTTTTTTACAGGCAAAAGAGCTGAATTTCTTGGGGCATGCCCCGCAAAGGGCCCTGTTCAGGGCTGGTAAGGTAAAAGAGCTTTGAACTTTTGTAATTTAGAATAGGGTAGGGCATTTTTTTATTTTGGGATCTTTGTTTTTTTATTAGGGGGCTTAGAGTAGGTGTAATTAGTTTAAAATTGTTGTAATATTTTTCTAATGTTTGTAAATATTTTTTTATTTTTTGTAACTTAGTTCTTTTTTATTTTTTGTACTTTAGTTAGTTTATTTAATTGTAGTTATTTGTAGGTATTTTATTTAATTCATTTATTGATAGTGTAGTGTTAGGTTTAATTGTAGGTAATTGTAGGTATTTTATTTAATTTATTTATTGATAGTATAGTGTTAGGTTTAATTGTAACTTAGGTTAGGATTTATTTTACAGGTAAATTTGTAATTATTTTAACTTTTAGCTATTAAATAGTTCTTAACTATTTAATAGCTATTGTACCTGGTTAAAATAATTACAAAGTTACCTGTAAATAAATATAAATCCTAAAATAGCTATAATATAATTATAATTTATATTGTAGCTATATTAGGGTTTATTTTACAGGTAAGTATTTAGCTTTAAATAGGAATAATTTATTTAATAAGAGTTAATTTATTTTGTTAGATTTAAATTATATTTAATTTAGGGGGTTGTTAGTGTTAGGGTTAGACTTAGCTTTAGGGGTTAATACATTTATTACAGTAGCGGCGAGATTAGGTCGGCAGATTAGGGGTTAATAATTGAAGTTAGGTGTCGGCGATGTTAGGGAGGGCAGATTAGGGGTTAATACTATTTATTATAGGGTTATTGAGGCGGGAGTGAGGCGGATTAGGGGTTAATAACTTTATTACAGTAGCGGTGCGGTCCGCTCGGCAGATTAGGGGTTAATAAGTGTAGGCAGGTGGAGGCGACATTGAGGGGGGCAGATTAGGGGTTAATAAATATAATATAGGGGTCGGCGGTGTTAGGGGCAGCAGATTAGGGGTACATAAGGATAACGTAAATAGCGTCGCTTTGCGGTCAACAGATTAGGGGTTAATTATTGTAGGTAGCTGGCGGCGACATTGTGGGGGGCAGGTTAGGGGTTAATAAATATAATATAGGGGTCGGCGGTGTTAGGGGCAGCAGATTAGGGGTACATAAGTATAACGTAGGTGGCGGTCGGCAGATTAGGGGTTAAAAAAAATTAATCGAGTGGCGGCGATGTGGGGGGACCTCGGTTTAGGGGTACATAGGTAGTTTATGGGTGTTAGTGTACTTTAGAGCACAGTAGTTAAAAGCTTTATAAACCGGCATTAGCCTAGAAAGCTCTTAACTACTGACTTTTTTCTGCGACTGGAGTCTTGTCGTTAGATTTCTAACGCTCACTTCAGCCACGACTCTAAATACCGGAGTTAGAAAGATCCCATTGAAAAGATAGGATACGCAAATGGCGTAGGGGGATCTGCGGTATGGAAAAGTCGCGGCTGAAAAGTGAGCGTTAGACCCTTTAATGACTGACTCCAAATACCAGAGGGCGGTAAAAACCAGCGTTAGGAGCCTCTAACGCTGGTTTTGACGGCTACCGCCCAACTCTAAATCTAGGCCATGGACCTTCCCTCCCTAAAATGAGATGCACTCAAAACATTCTAAAATAAGTACTATTGTTAAAACACAATACAGCATGACAAACATAATAATATCTTTAATTGATATGAAATTTCCACAAATTAACAGTTAATCAAATCAAATAGATAAGAGATTATTCAGAACAGGCTATATAGTACTAATGTTAATTATAAAAAATAATAATAATAACTACATCAACAATAAAGTATATAAATAAAAAAATACTGCTAAATGATTACTTTATATTACATTTATTTAATTAATAAATTCTGCTTATTTTTCTTAATTCCAACCTAAATATTTCTCTAAAAAGAATAATGGAAGACATTACATCTAAATTAAATAAGTAAATTTCCCTTATTTTTTTAATTCCATCATAAATATTTCTCTATAAAATTCAACATAAAGCCATACATCCTATAAAAATACATCTTTCTTTTTACGATAACTAATAAGGACATGGAATACTGCATTATAATAATTATAATAATAAAAAAACAACATTATGGTTCTTATGATGTTTGGCTTTTCTAGTCTACAAGAAGCCTTATTATGCAAAGAAAAATGATCTTGTTATTTTTATAATCCTCTTTGTCCCTTTTATTTACTTGATGTGTTTCTAATTTATTTTTCTGTTTTTATCAATTTATTTAACATACTAATTTATTTTCTTTTTGTTTATGCGGTGTAACTTTATCTTTAAGAATATCAGTTTTAGTTTCAAGTTTTCCTTAAAGAGATTTTCTATAATGTGTAAGTAATTTTATTAATTTAAAGGGATAGGAAGGTCAAAATTAAACTTGCATGATTCATATAGAGCATGTAATTTTAAGACACTTCACTTCTATTTTCAAATATGCTTTGTTCTCTTTGTATCCCTTATGAAAAAAAGATAGGCACATATCTCACACTAGTGGGAGCTACTGCTGATTGGTGCCTGCACATATTTGTCTCTTATGATTGGCTAACTTGCCTTAAAAAGCAGCATTGAGAGGCCCCAACGCTGCTTTTTAACGCCCACTGGCATTACGAGTCTGGCAGGTACAGGTGTACCGCTCACTTTTTTTCAGCGACTCGAAAAACCACTTACGTCAATTGCGTATCCTATCTTTTCAATGGGATTTTCCTAACGCCGGTATTATGAGTCTTGGAAAAAGTGAGCGGTAGGCCCTCTCCTGTCAAGACTGTTACCGCATTTAAAAGTCAGTAGTTAAGTTTTATGGGCTAACGCCGTAACATAAAACTCTTAGCTAAAGTGCTAAAAAGTACACTAACACCCATAAACTACCTATTAACCCATAAACTGAGCCCCCCCCCCCACATCGCAAACACTTAAATAAAATGTTTAACCCCTAATCTGCCGACCGGACATCACCGCCACTTTAATAAATATATTAACCGCTAAACCACCGCACTCCCGCCTCGCAAACACTAGTTACATTTTATTAACCCCTAATCTGCCGTCCCTAACATCGCCGACACCTAACTACATTTATTAACCCCTAATCTGCCATCCACAACGTCGCTGCCACTATATTAAATTTATTAACCCCAAAACCTAAGTCTAACCATAACCCCAACACCCCCCTAACTTAAATATAATTTAAATAAATCTAAATAAAATTACTATAATTAACTAAATTATTCCTATTTAAAACGAAATACTTACCTATATATCAGGTTCCTTGGTTATTTGAATCACAACTGCAGAGTCTAAATAAATTATATTTGTTTCACAACTGAAGTACAGGCTATTATATCAGCATAGACTGTTTTACTCAGGGTGATTTTTATAAGGAAGGGCAGTAAGTCTTTATATGGTTATATATTATTGTTATACCATATAAATATTTAGAGGCTGAAAGTAAGTATTAGTATTAATAACAACTTTTGACATTAGTTGTGCTCAAACCCAAATGAGAGAGATAGTGTTCATTGTAATAAGCACTGAAGCATGAGAGATGTGAGACACACAGACTGCAGCTGCTGACAGGGGCGTGACCTGCTGCGAGACACAGCACACAGAATAATGCTTGCAGCGTGGATATCTGAACACAGACCAGTGATTGCAATAGGTGCTGTGAGACACGCTGAGTTGTAAGGAGCTGTATGGCACGCTGAGATAAATGAAGCTGTGTGACGTCACGTAAAGTCCGTTACTGTCCGGTATGAGAATGTATCAAAGAAAGTTCATAGAATTAAATGAAACATACGTTGCAAACATAGTAATATCTGAGAGAAAAAGTCAATTTAGATAAGTTCAAGAGAAAACATGAAATTTGTAATTAGCCGTTACTTAAGGCATCCAAGGTAAATTAGATTTGATACAAATACCGTAGCGGTAGTAGATAGAATCCTCCTGTTGGAAATTAAATAGCAATTCCTGTAGAGATGTGGAGTTGAAATAAATTAATACTTCTTGGAATAGCAAACTTCAGGATGAATGAGACTAGTTGTTATTAGTCCGTTTATGAGACCAAACTGCAGCTGGTATTTGTAATCCCAAATGTTAAAGTAGTAGAAGTAATCTTCTTTTGATAAGTATATAGCTTATAAGAAACAGAGCACTGGTTTCTGCAAACAATACTCAACAACTAAGCACTTGTTTGGGGCGGGGTGATGCCTTAAGTACAGGTGAGGAAGGTGAGTTGAGGCAAAAAGTAAAAGCAGGACTGGAATCCTTACAGATCCCCCCCCCTCAAGCAAGCCGACCACGGGTTGAAATTTAGGTCTACTTGGATAGCGTCTATGGAAACGAGCAATAAGCTTCGGAGCATTAATGTGTGCATGAGGTTCCCAAGTGTCATCCTCTGGGGCGAACCCTTTCCATCGGACCAGATACTGTAATTCTCCATTATAATGTCTTGAGTCCAAAAGATCATAAACTTCATAGACATCAGTGCCCAATTGAATAGGAGAAGGGGGTAGAAGAGGTACATCAGGCTTCTCTCCCAAGTAGGGTTTCAGTAATGATACATGGAAAGTTGGGTGGATGGGTAAAGAATCAGGTAGGTCAAGCCGGACGGCATTTTCATTGATGATGTGTAGAATTCTGAATGGGCCAAGGAACAACCCAGCCAATTTTTTACTTGGTAAGTGCATTTTAATGTTTTTGGAAGATAACCAAACATAGTCCCCTATGGAATATTTCGGAGAAGCTCTACGACGTAAATCATAAAATTTCTTCTGAGAAGCCTGAGCTTGTTTGATGTTATCACGTAAGTGTAGGAAATTTTCAGCTATGTTTTGTGTTAACACATCAACAGATGGTGAGTCATGTGTAGAGGTCGTTTGGATAGTGAATCTTGGATTAAAACCATAATTGCCGAAAAAGGGAGAGTAATTTGTAGTGCTGTTAATGGTATTATTATAGGCAAATTCAGCCATAGAGAGAAAAGAAGTCCATTTATTTTGATGATATGAGCAATAGCAACGTAGATATTGCTCAAGCCACTGATTGAGTCTCTCAGTTTGGCCGTTAGTCTGAGGGTGGAAGGCTGTGCTTAACCTTTGATCGATTTGGAGTGCTTTAGTGAGTGCTTTCCAGAAGCGTGAGGTGAATTGGGTTCCTCTATCAGTAGTTAAAATGGAGGGTAACCCGTGGTATCGTACAATGTGGTTTAGAAATAAGTATGCTGTTTCAATGGAAGTGGGTAACTTGTGATAAGGAATAAAATGTGCCATTTTAGTAAAATGATCTGTAACAACTAAAATGGTAGTTTGTCCAGAACTAGGTGGTAAATCAACTATAAAATCCATTCCCAAATGAGACCAAGGAGATTCCGGTACTTCCAGAGGAATTAAATAGCCATAGGGAGGTCTCCTTTCTGGTTTTGATACTGTACAGGTTGTACAATGTTGTATATATTCCTTTATACTGGTTTTCATCGATGGCCACCAGTAACTTCTGGAGATGAGCTCATGTGTACGTTTGATACCTGGATGACCAATTAGTGGAGGGTCATGATGATCTTTGATTATTTTCTGTCTGAAACGTTCTGGAATAACATAATTTATGCTTACCTGATAAATTCCTTTCTTCTGTTGTGTGATCAGTCCACGGGTCATCATTACTTCTGGGATATAACTCCTCCCCAACAGGAAATGCAAGAGGATTCACCCAGCAGAGCTGCATATAGCTCCTCCCCTCTACGTCAGTCCCAGTCATTCGACCAAGAATCAACGAGAAAGGAGTAACCAAGGGTGAAGTGGTGACTGGAGTATAATTTTAAAAGATATTTACCTGCCTTAAAAACAGGGCGGGCCGTGGACTGATCACACAACAGAAGAAAGGAATTTATCAGGTAAGCATAAATTATGTTTTCTTCTGTTATGTGTGATCAGTCCACGGGTCATCATTACTTCTGGGATACCAATACCAAAGCAAAAGTACACGGATGACGGGAGGGATAGGCAGGCTCATTATACAGAAGGAACCACTGCCTGAAGAACCTTTCTCCCAAAAATAGCCTCCGAAGAAGCAAAAGTGTCAAATTTGTAAAATTTGGAAAAAGTATGAAGCGAAGACCAAGTTGCAGCCTTGCAAATCTGTTCAACAGAGGCCTCATTCTTAAAGGCCCAAGTGGAAGCCACAGCTCTAGTGGAGTGAGCTGTAATTCTTTCAGGAGGCTGCTGTCCAGCAGTCTCATAGGCTAAACGTATTATGCTACGAAGCCAAAAAGAGAGAGAGGTAGCAGAAGCTTTTTGACCTCTCCTCTGTCCAGAATAAACGACAAACAGGGAAGAAGTTTGGCGAAAATCTTTAGTTGCCTGCAAGTAGAACTTGAGGGCACGAACTACATCCAGATTGTGTAGAAGACGTTCCTTCTTTGAAGAAGGATTTGGGCACAAGGATGGAACAACAATCTCTTGATTGATGTTCCTGTTAGTGACTACCTTAGGTAAGAACCCAGGTTTAGTACGCAGAACTACCTTGTCTGAGTGAAAAATCAGATAAGGAGAATCACAATGTAAGGCTGATAACTCAGAGACTCTTCGAGCCGAGGAAATAGCCATTAAAAACAGAACTTTCCAGGATAACAATTTTATATCAATGGAATGAAGGGGTTCAAACGGAACACCCTGTAAAACGTTAAGAACTAAGTTTAAACTCCATGGCGGAGCAACAGCTTTAAACACAGGCTTGATCCTAGCTAAAGCCTGACAAAAGGCCTGGACGTCTGGATTTTCTGACAGACGCCTGTGTAACAAGATGGACAGAGCTGAAATCTGTCCCTTTAATGAACTAGCTGATAAACCCTTTTCTAAACCTTCTTGTAGAAAAGACAATATCCTAGCGATCCTAACCTTACTCCAGGAGTAACCTTTGGATTCGCACCAGTATAGGTATTTACGCCATATTTTATGGTAAATCCTTCTGGTAACAGGCTTCCTAGCCTGTATCAGGGTATCAATAACCGACTCAGAAAAACCACGTTTTGATAAAATCAAGCGTTCAATTTCCAAGCAGTCAGCTTCAGAGAAGTTAGATTTTGATGTTTGAATGGACCCTGTATCAGAAGGTCCTGTCTTAGAGGTAGAGACCAAGGCGGACAGGATGACATGTCCACTAGATCTGCATACCAAGTCCTGCGTGGCCATGCAGGCGCTATTAGAATCACTGATGCTCTCTCCTGTTTGATTTTGGCAATCAATCGAGGAAGCAGCGGGAAGGGTGGAAACACATAAGCCATCCCGAAGTTCCAAGGTGCTGTCAAAGCATCTATCAGAACCGCTCCCGGATCCCTGGATCTGGACCCGTAGCGAGGAAGTTTGGCGTTCTGGCGAGACGCCATGAGATCTATCTCTGGTTTGCCCCAACGTCGAAGTATTTGGGCAAAGACCTCCGGATGAAGTTCCCACTCCCCCGGATGAAAAGTCTGGCGACTCAAGAAATCCGCCTCCCAGTTCTCCACTCCCGGGATGTGGATTGCTGACAGGTGGCAAGAGTGAGACTCTGCCCAGCGAATTATCCTTGATACTTCCATCATTGCTAGGGAGCTTCTTGTCCCTCCCTGATGGTTGATGTAAGCTACAGTCGTGATGTTGTCCGACTGAAACCTGATGAACCCCCGAGTTGTTAATTGGGGCCAAGCCAGAAGGGCATTGAGAACTGCTCTCAATTCCAGAATGTTTATTGGAAGGAGACTCTCCTCCTGATTCCATAGTCCCTGAGCCTTCAGAGAATTCCAGACAGCGCCCCAACCTAGTAGGCTGGCGTCTGTTGTTACAATTGTCCAGTCTGGCCTGCTGAATGGCATCCCCCTGGACAGGTGTGGCCGATAAAGCCACCATAGAAGAGAATTTCTGGTCTCTTGATTCAGATTCAGAGTAGGGGACAAATCTGAGTAATCCCCATTCCACTGACTTAGCATGCACAATTGCAGCGGTCTGAGGTGTAGGCGTGCAAAAGGTACTATGTCCATTGCCGCTACCATTAAGCCGATCACCTCCATGCATTGAGCTACTGACGGGTGTTGAATGGAATGAAGGACACGGCATGCATTTTGAAGCTTTGTTAACCTGTCTTCTGTCAGGTAAATCTTCATTTCTACAGAATCTATAAGAGTCCCCAAGAATGGAACTCTTGTGAGAGGAAAAAGAGAACTCTTCTTTTCGTTCACTTTCCATCCATGCGACCTTAGAAATGCCAGAACTAGCTCTGTATGAGACTTGGCAGTTTGAAAGCTTGAAGCTTGTATTAGAATGTCGTCTAGGTACGGAGCTACCGAAATCCCTCGCGGTCTTAGTACCGCCAGAAGGGCACCCAGAACCTTTGTGAAAATTCTTGGAGCCGTAGCCAATCCGAATGGAAGAGCTACAAACTGGTAGTGCCTGTCTAAGAAGGCAAACCTTAGATACCGGTGATGATCTTTGTGGATCGGTATGTGAAGGTAAGCATCTTTTAAATCCACTGTGGTCATGTACTGACCCTTTTGGATCATGGGTAAGATTGTCCGAATAGTTTCCATTTTGAACGATGGAACTCTTAGGAATTTGTTTAGAATCTTTAAATCTAAGATTGGCCTGAAAGTTCCCTCTTTTTTGGGAACCACAAACAGGTTTGAGTAGAACCCTTGTCCTTGTTCCGACCGCGGAACCGGATGGATCACACCCATTAATAACAGATCTTGTACACAGCGTAGAAACGCTTCTTTCTTTATCTGGTTTGTTGACAACCTTGACAGATGAAATCTCCCTCTTGGGGGAGATAATTTGAAGTCTAGAAGGTATCCCTGAGATATGATCTCTAGTGCCCAGGGATCCTGAACATCTCTTGCCCAGGCCTGGGCGAAGAGAGAAAGTCTGCCCCCCACTAGATCCGGTCCCGGATCGGGGGCTTTCGGTTCATGCTGTCTTTGGGGCAGCAGCAGGTTTCCTGGTCTGCTTGCTCTTGTTCCAGGACTGGTTAGGCTTCCAGCCTTGCCTGTAACGAGCAACAGCTCTTTCCTGTTTTGGTGCAGTGGAGGTTGATGCTGCTCCTGTTTTGAAATTCCGAAAGGGACGAAAATTAGACTGTCTAGCCTTAGCTTTGGCTTTGTCTTGAGGTAGGGCGTGGCCCTTACCTCCTGTAATGTCAGCGATAATTTCTTTCAAACCGGGCCCAAATAAAGACTGCCCCTTGAAAGGTATATTAAGTAATTTGGACTTAGAAGTAACATCAGCTGACCAGGATTTTAGCCACAGCGCCCTACGTGCCTGTATGGCGAATCCTGAGTTCTTAGCCGTAAGTTTGGTTAAATGTACTACGGCCTCCGAAATGAATGAATTAGCTAGTTTAAGGACTCTAAGCCTGTCCGTAATGTCGTCTAGCGTAGATGAACTAAGGTTCTCTTCCAGAGACTCAATCCAAAATGCTGCCGCAGCCGTAATCGGCGCGATACATGCAAGAGGTTGCAATATAAAACCTTGTTGAACAAACATTTTCTTAAGGAAACCCTCTAATTTTTTATCCATTGGATCTGAAAAAGCACAGCTATCCTCCACCGGGATAGTGGTACGCTTAGCTAAAGTAGAAACTGCTCCCTCCACCTTAGGGACCGTTTGCCATAAGTCCCGAGTGGTGGCGTCTATTGGAAACATCTTTCTAAATATTGGAGGGGGTGAGAACGGCACACCGGGTCTATCCCACTCCTTAGTAACAATTTCAGTTAGTCTCTTAGGTATAGGAAAAACGTCAGTACTCGCCGGTACCGCAAAGTATTTATCCAACCTACACAGTTTCTCTGGTATTGCAACGGTGTTACAATCATTGAGAGCTGCTAAGACCTCCCCTAGTAATACACGGAGGTTCTCCAATTTAAATTTAAAATTTGAAATATCTGAATCCAATCTGTTTGGATCAGAACCGTCACCCACAGAATGAAGCTCTCCGTCCTCATGCTCTGCAAGCTGTGACGCAGTATCAGACATGGCCCTAGTATTGTCAGCACACTCTGTTCTCACCCCAGAGTGATCACGCTTGCCTCTTAGTTCTGGTAATTTAGACAAAACTTCAGTCATAACAGTAGCCATATCTTGTAATGTTATCTGTAATGGCCGCCCAGATGTACTAGGCGCCATAATATCACGCACCTCCCGGGCGGGAGATGCAGGTACTGCCGCGTGAGGCGAGTTAGTCGGCATAACTCTCCCCTCGCTGTTTGGTGAAATTTGTTCACATTGTACAGATTGACTTTTATTTAAAGTAGCATCAATACAGTTAGTACATAAATTTCTATTGGGCTCCACCTTGGCATTGGAACAAATGACACAGATATCTTCCTCTGAGTCAGACATGTTTAACACACTAGCAATAAACTTGCAACTTGGTTATAACCTTTTTTAGTAAAAACGTACTGTGCCTCAAAGAGGTACTAAACGATTAAATGATTAAATGACAGTTGAAATAATGAACTGAAAAACAGTTATAGCATCAAACTTTAAAACAACACAACTTTTAGCAAAGGTTTGTTCCCATTAGTAAAATAACAATAATTAAATTTGACATAAAAATTACAGAGCGACGTTTTTATTCACAGTCAATATAAAATTCTCACAGCTCTGCTGAGAGAATCTACCTCCCTCCAAAGAAGTTTGAAGACCCCTGAGATCTGTCAGAGATGAACCGGATCATGCAGGAAATATAAGAGTAACTGACTGGAATTTTTTGATGCGTAGCAAAGAGCGCCAAAAACGGCCCCTCCCCCTCACACACAGCAGTGAAGAGAAACGAAACTGTCACAATTAAAAGCAAACAACTGCCAAGTGGAAAATAATGCCCAAATATTTATTCACTCAGTACCTCAGCAATGTAAACGATTCTACATTCCAGCAAAAACGTTTAACATGATAAATACTTATTAAAAGGATTAGTGACTTTTAACAGAGTAGTTCCGGTGAAATACCATCCCCAGAATACTGAAGTGTATACATACATGTCATTATAACGGTATGGCAGGATTTTCTCATCAATTCCATTCAGAAAATAAAAACTGCTACATACCTCAATGCAGATTCATCTGCCCGCTGTCCCCTGATCTGAAGCTTTTACCTCCCTCAGATGGCCGAGAACAGCAATATGATCTTAACTACTCCGGTTAAAATCATAGTAAAAAACTCTGGCAGATTCTTCCTCAAACTCTGCCAGAGAAGTAATAACACGCTCCGGTGCTATTGTAAAATAACAAACTTTTGATTGAAGTCATAAAAACTAAGTATAATCACCATAGTCCTCTCACACATCCTATCTAGTCGTTGGGTGCAAGAGAATGACTGGGACTGACGTAGAGGGGAGGAGCTATATGCAGCTCTGCTGGGTGAATCCTCTTGCATTTCCTGTTGGGGAGGAGTTATATCCCAGAAGTAATGATGACCCGTGGACTGATCACACATAACAGAAGAAATATAGTTTAGAACCATGAAAGTAAAAACCATTCTGGAGGCTTAGGCTATCTAGTAGGGTTTGGTCTTCTGAAGATAGATCAGATTGGTATTCCTTATCCTGTTGAGATAGGATAGCAAGGAATCGAGTAGGGGGAAGAATGCTAGTAGGAGAGTCTTCTTGTATAGGTCTTGAATCTCGTCGAGAGAGTGCATCTGCCTTCCCATTTTTTGATCCCGGCCTGTACATGATTTGAAAATTGAAACGACTAAAGTAGAGACTCCATCTCACTTGACGTCCAGATAAAGTTTTGTTATTTTGTAGATATTCCAAATTCCGGTGATCCGTGTAAATCACTATAGGTAGGGAGGTACCTTCAAGAAGATGTCTCCAGAATTCAAAGGCTCTTTTAATGGCTAGAAGTTCCTTGTCCCCAATGGAATAATTGATCTCTGCTGAAGTCATAATTTTTGAATAGAACCCAACTGGGTGTAGTGGTTCTGTAGGAGACTGTCTTTGGGAGAGGACAGCGCCAAGAGCATAATCTGAAGAATCCACCTCTAGGGTATATTGAAGGTTTGGATCAGGATATTTCAGAATGGGAGCAGATGAAAAGGAATTCTTCAGGAAGCTGAACGCATCATCCTGTTCTTTAGTCCACTGGAAAGAGCAATTAGCACTAGTTAATTTAGTCAGAGGTTTTGCAATTTTTGAGAAATTGCGAATGAACTTTCTGTAATAGTTACTGAAGCCAAGAAACTTTTGTAGTTCTTTCCGTGTTGAAGGTGTGGGCCATGATTTTACTGCTTCCACTTTGTTATCTTGCATTTGAATCCCATTTGGACTGATGGAGTAACCCAGGAACTCTATTTTGTTGCTGTGGAAAATACATTTTTCCAATTTGGCGTATAGCCGATGGACTTGGAGTCTTGCTAAAACCCAACTAACATGTTTGATATGTTCTTCTAGATTTGTGGAATAGATTAGAATGTCATCTAGGTAGACAACAACACATGTGTCAAGGAGATCATGGAAAATGTCATTAATAAAGAACTGGAAAGTTGCGGGTGCGTTAGTTAAGCCGAAGGGCATAACTAGATATTCAAACAACCCATACCTAGTTCTAAAAGCGGTAAGCCACTCATCCCCCTCTCGGATACGCACTAAATTGTACGCCCCTCTCAAATCTAATTTAGTAAAAATCTGAGCATGCCTGAGTCTTTCTATGAGTTCAGGAATGAGGGGGAGAGGGTATCGTTTTTTTATGGTTATTTTGTTCAATTGTCTGAAGTCAATGATAGGCCGAAGAGATTGGTCTTTGTTCCGCACAAAAAACATTCCTGCACCAGCAGGAGAAACCGAAGGACGGATAAACCCTTTCTTTAGATTTTCATCTAGGTAAGTCTTTAGATTATCCAGTTCTGGTTGACTAAGTGGGTATAAATGTCCAATAGGTGGTGTGGTTCCAGGTTTCAGTTCAATAGGGCAGTCATAGATTCTGTGTGGGGGAAGGGTATCTGCTTCCTTCTTACTGAAGACTTCAGAGAACTGCTTGTACATTTCTGGTATCAGAGTTTCTGATGTGGAGGATAAACTGTGAAAAAAGGTTCTATGGCAAGTCTATTGACAGAAATCAGAATTTAATTGAACATTTAAGGATTTCCAATTAATATCAGGTTCGTGTAGCTGTAACCAAGCTAGCCCAAGTACTATTGGGAATAATGGAGAAGTGATTACATCAAAAGTGAGATGTTCATGATGTGTTTTTAATGTGGTGACAGAGAGCGGGATGGTGTGATGTGTAATTGGCCCTGATGATATCTCAGAGCCATCAACCACACGAAGGAAAATAGGAGACAACTTTTTTATCAATGGTATTTTATTATTTGAAACCAGAGAACTGTCAATGTAGTTTCCTTGTGCTCCTGTATCCAAGATGGCTGGAATGGTCAATTGCTTATTTGCCCACTGTAGAGAAAGAAGTAAAGAACAATGAAGAGGGTTGTTATGCTTTGACTGGAGAGAAAGATTGGTATGGTACTTACTCTTCTTGTTCTGTGGCAAAGAGGGGCAATCCTTTAAAGTATGAGATGAGGATGCGCAATACATGCAGAGGCCTCTAGTCTTCCTTCTGATGCGTTCTTCAGGAGTTAGAGGTCCTCTAATAAAACTTATATCCATTGCTTCAGCACCAGTTGAACCAGTATGAGGACTGTTAGAAGTGGAATGATTTAGAACCTTATCCTTCTTGTAAACTATTTCAGGGTATTGACGTTCAAATCTTCTTTCACGTAATCTCCTATCAATTTGCCTGCTGAGCTTCATAAGGCCTTCCAATGTTTCAGGTAACTCAGTTCGGGCTAATTCATCTTTTACTGCGTCAGAGAGTCCAAGCCTGAACTGTTTTTTTAAAGCAATGGTGTTCCATTGAGAGTCAATAGAATATTGCTTGAATTCTGTTATGTAACATTCAACAGGTTTGATACCTTGTTTTAAGTTCCTCATCTTTTTATCAGCAGTATACTGTAGGTTAGAATCATAGTATAATTCATCCATGATATCCAGAAAAGATGAAAAAGATGAGAGAACAGCATTTTTTGTCTCAAAGAGAGTGTCTGCCCAAATGCGAGGTTCACCTCTTAAATAGCTTATCATTGTAAGGACTTTAACCCTATCATTTGGGTATGTTCTAGGTTTAAGGGTGAAATTAAGCAGACAAGCATTTTTAAATTGACGGTATAAATTCCTATCTCCATTGAAAAAATCTGGAGGTGCAATAAATGGTTCTGACAGATTGTCAGGAAGGCTCTGTTTAGTAGAGACAGTGTCTTTTATTACTTTTCTTAAAGTTTCATTTTCTAATTGTAACTCTCTAAAGGCTTGACTAAGTTGGTCAACTCTTTGTGTTAAATTATAAACAATTTGAGGAAGCTCTGCTGGATCCATTATTTATGGCTTAGTTGTTATATCAGGTTCCTTGGTTATTTGAATCACAACTGCAGAGTCTAAATAAATTATATTTGTTTCACAACTGAAGTACAGGCTATTATATCAGCATAGACTGTTTTACTCAGGGTGATTTTTATAAGGAAGGGCAGTAAGTCTTTATATGGTTATATATTATTGTTATACCATATAAATATTTAGAGGCTGAAAGTAAGTATTAGTATTAATAACAACTTTTGACATTAGTTGTGCTCAAACCCAAATGAGAGAGATAGTGTTCATTGTAATAAGCACTGAAGCATGAGAGATGTGAGACACACAGACTGCAGCTGCTGACAGGGGCGTGACCTGCTGCGAGACACAGCACACAGAATAATGCTTGCAGCGTGGATATCTGAACACAGACCAGTGATTGCAATAGGTGCTGTGAGACACGCTGAGTTGTAAGGAGCTGTATGGCACGCTGAGATAAATGAAGCTGTGTGACGTCACGTAAAGTCCGTTACTGTCCGGTATGAGAATGTATCAAAGAAAGTTCATAGAATTAAATGAAACATACGTTGCAAACATAGTAATATCTGAGAGACAAAGTCAATTTAGATAAGTTCAAGAGAAAACATGAAATTTGTAATTAGCCGTTACTTAAGGCATCCAAGGTAAATTAGATTTGATACAAATACTGTAGCGGTAGTAGATAGAATCCTCCTGTTGGAAATTAAATAGCAATTCCTGTAGAGATGTGGAGTTGAAATAAATTAATACTTCTTGGAATAGCAAACTTCAGGATGAATGAGACTAGTTGTTATTAGTCCGTTTATGAGACCAAACTGCAGCTGGTATTTGTAATCCCAAATGTTAAAGTAGTAGAAGTAATCTTCTTTTGATAAGTATATAGCTTATAAGAAACAGAGCACTGGTTTCTGCAAACAATACTCAACAACTAAGCACTTGTTTGGGGCGGGGTGATGCCTTAAGTACAGGTGAGGAAGGTGAGTTGAGGCAAAAAGTAAAAGCAGGACTGGAATCCTTACACTATAAAATAAACCCTAAGCTAGCTACAATATAACTAATAGTTACATTGTATTTAGCTTAGGGTTTATTTTTATTTTACAGGCAACTTTTTATTTATTTTAACTAGGTACAATAGTTATTAAATAGTTATTAACTATTTAATAGCTACCTAGCTAAAATAAGTAAAAATTTACCTGTAAAATAAAACCTAACCTAAGTTACAATTACACCTAACACTACACTATAATTAAATAAATTACCTAAATTAAATTAATTACAATTAAATAAAATAAACTAAAGTACAAAAAAAACAAAACACTAAATTACAGAAAAAATAAAATAAGTTTTTTAAACTTATTACACCTAATCTAATCCCCCTAATAAAATAAACCCCCCCCCCAAAGAAAAAGCCCTACCCTACACTAAATTACAAATAGCCCTTAAAGGGCTTTTTGCGGGGCATTGCCCCAAAGTATTCAGCTCTTTTACCTGTAAAAAAAAGTACAATACCCCCCAACATTAAAACCCACAACCCACACACCCAACCCTACTCTAAAACCCACCCAATCCCACCTTAATAAAACCTAACGCTAATCCCTTGAAGATAACCCTATCTTGAGATGTCTTCACCCAGCCGGGCCGAAGTCCTCCATGAAGTCGGGCAGAAGTGGTCCTCCAGACGGGCAGAAGTCTTCATCGAAGCCAGCCAGAAGAGGTCCTCCAGACAGGCAGAAGTCTTCTATCTTCATCCATCCAGAGCGGAGCGGGTCCATCTTCAAGACATCCGACGCGGAGCATCCTCTTCCAACGAAGTCCAACTGAAGAACAAAGGTTCCTTTAAATGAGTCATCCAAGATGGCACCCCTTGAATTCCGATTGGCTGATAGAATTCTACCAGCCAATTGGAATTATGGTAGAAAAAATCCTATTGGCTGATGCAATCAGCCAATAGGATCAAGCTTACATTCCATTGGCTGATCCAATAGAATTAGGGGTTAATAAATATAATGTAGGGTTCGGCGATGTTTGGGGCAGTAGATTAGGGGTTCATTAGTATTATGTAGGTGGCAGTGGTGTCCGGAGCGGCAGATTAGGGGTTAATAATATTATGCAGGTGGCAACGATGTTGTGACGGCAGATTAGGAGTTAATAAGTGTAAGATTAGGGGTGTTTAGACTTGGGGTTCATGTTAGAGTGTTAGGCATAGACGTAAAAAGTATTTCCACATAGGAAACAATGGGGCTGCGTTAGGATCTGAACGCTGCTTTTTTTGCAGGTGTTAGGTTTTTTTTCAGCCAGCTCAGCCCCATTGTTTCCAATGGGGAAATCTTGCACGAGCACGTTACACCAGCTTACCGCTGACTTAAGCAGCTGGTATTGAGGTGAGATGTGGAGCTAAATTTTGCTCAACGCTCACTTTTCTGAGGTTATCGCCGACTTGCAGAAAACTCGTAATACCAGCGTTGTCGTAAGTGAGCGGTGAGAAAAAAAGGCTCATTAGCACCGCACACCATTACCGACAAAAACTTGTAATCTAGCCATTAGTTTGATAGAAGGTGATACCTCTTCTTACTTGAGCACTGATTCTATTGATGATGAATCACAGGGAGATAGAAATAATTACCCAGTTGAGTTTTTAAATAAATTGGCTCCTTCTGGAATGCAAGTTCATAAACTCAATCTTAAAATAGGTAGTATTATTATGATTTTGCGTAATCTTAACACCAAAAGAGGTCTTTGTAATGGCACCAGCTTGGTTGTGAAAGCTTTGCGTCAAAATTACAGATACAGCTGAAGGGTAAAATGTCTTCACTCCTCGAATAGACTTAGCCCCAAGTAATTCAGAACTTCCTTTTGTATTGCGAGGAAGACAATTCCCAGCTAAATTAGCATTCCCTATGACCATTAACAAATCTCAAGGTCAAACTTTAGATAGAGTTGGCATCTATTTGCCAGAGCCAGTTTTCAGCCATGGACAGCTATATGTAGCTTTTTCTCGGATAAAAGTTAAGGTCATAGATGGACAAGAACGAGGCTACTTATTGACTGGAAGTGATGCCTGTTTTACTAAAAATGTTGTTTATAAAGAAATACACTTAGGGCTCCATATACTAAGCAGTCAGCGAGCTACCCGCAAAAAATCTTGTGTCAAAACTCGCAAACTGATATGTACAAAGTCGTCAACTATGTTCAAACCCGCATATTTAAAATTGCGAGCGTACTTACCCGCCAAACCTTGCTACCTCTCCATTTTTCCCTGTAATTAGACACATTTGACCACCAATTTGCCATAAACTAATGTACTAAAAAATCTATTTGTCCGCTCGCTACAATTTCCGCTCCCAACTCATTATTTTTGCCTTGCCACCTTTTAGGTGGTGGGCAAGGTACAAAGCATAGGAAAGTCAATGTAGATGCCAGTCTAGACATATATAAAAGGCAGTAATATCAGAATTGTACTTACATTCTTGATTTCAGAAGCTATGGAGACACTTCTGTATTTGTTTATTCTCCATGTGATGCAAATCCGGTCTAGAAGACAGAATACTGGAAATGTCACTAATCGATTGTTTAGAAGAAGGAAAGTTTGTGTCCCCCATGTATTCCTTCCACGGGTAGGTTTGCATGGCCTTTCTGACCAAGAGATAATACAAAGATTCCAGTTTGATCGTGAATCCATATTACACCTGTATCGAGAGATTGAAGATTAGTTGGAGACCAGAAAACAAGTATGTTTCAATGAAGCACATCGATCTACCAAGGGGATAATTGAGAGGACTTTTGGTCTTTTGAAAATGCGGTTTCAATGTCTTGATCGTTCTGGCGGCGCTATACAGTATGCACCTGAGAAAGTCACAAGAATTATATTGGTTTGCTGCATACTACACAATATAGCAATTAAAAGAGGCTGCCCATTAGAGGAAGAAAATACCATAGATGCTGATGATTTTGCTGAAAAATATGTATAGAACAACCTAATAGGCGTGGTATGGCAACAAGGGACATGGTTTCAGAACAATATTTTGATGATTAAATTTAATGTCTTAAGTTGATAAATAAATAATTTCCTTTAATAAATTGTCTTCGACTCTTTTAAAAAAAAATATATAATATGATGTAAAAAAACATGTAAAGGAAAAAAATTATCATGTTTCTCACAAAAGGACAATATAAGTTAAAAAATATTTGTATTACAATTAAAAGAAAATAAATACAAATTTTATTTTTAATTAAGGGTCTTAATATGTCTAAATATTTTTCCGAGTCTATCATTTCATTGATCCTGAAAAAAGGGAAAAATCCATTAGATCCCAAATCATATAGACCTATCTCACTTCTCAATGTCGACTATAAGTTATTAACACATATTGTGGAAAACCGATTGAAAGCTTGTCTAGACCCTATTATTCATGCTGATCAAACAGGCTTTATGTATCAAAGATCTTCCATTAAAAACACTCGGAAATTAGCCTTGGTATTAGACCATTTCTGGAACAAAACAGCAGATAAGAAAACAGACAACCAGGATTTCGCATTAATCACCATTGATGCCGAAAAAGCATTTGATTCTGTGATTTGGGATCACTTATTTACTGCATTGGATTTTTTCATTTTTTCAGGACACTTTCTACAATTTATTAAAATTTTATATGACCACCCACGGTCTAGTATTTTAATTAACAATAGTTATACTCCAAATCTAACTCTATACAGGGGAACGTGACAGGGATGCCCACTCTCTCCTTTGCTGTTTAACCTGGCGATAGAACCTTTAGCGATTATATTAAGGCAAGAGCTGCAAGGTATTAGGTTAGGACAAGAAAAATTAGTTTTATCTTTATATGCAGATGATCTGCTACTATTTGTTAGAAATACCAAAAGAAATATACCACAGGCTTTAAATATTATTGATAAATTTAGTTCTATCTCAGGGTACAAAATTAATACCAGTAAAACTGAAATCCTATGGTTACGTAAGACCAAAAAAAGTATTCAAGAACATCCCTTTCAAGAGTCTGTAAGTATTAACTATCTAGGGATAAAATTTCATGTTGACCCTAACCAATGGTACAAACTAAACTACTCTACCTTTTTTAAAAAAGCCTCTGAGAAACTACAACGATGGATCGCTTTTCCTATCTCCCTTTCGGCCAAAGTGATGATTATAAAAACTATATTATTGCCCCAATTAATTTACATAATGCAAAATCTACCACTATTTATAAAGGAACAGGACATAAAAAGATTTAACAGTGAGTGTAGCAACTTCTTATGGAACAATAAGAGACATATGCTATTTATAACAAAATTAGTACTCAAGTTTGAAGAAGGTGGTCTATCTCTCCCTGACATTAAAAAATATAATATAGCCATACTCGCGCGCTTCGCATTTGATTGGCTAGCAGAAGCTAACCATCTTACATATTGTTGTATAGAAGAACAATTGTGCGCCCCATATATATTGAAAGCTCTGTTACACTGCCCAACAGCACAGTTGCCACACGACATCAAAAAACTGATAGTAATACGGAATACTATAGAAGCCTGGCAAAAATTAAATAAATTACTTAAACTTAAGTTTGAAATATCTCCATTTCTCCCAATACGAGGTAATCCAAAATTTATTCCCGGTCTATCGTACGAAGTGTATAATGTCTGGGCGCAAAAAGGCTTAATATGTTTTTCAATGCCTAAACAACCATCTTCAGACGAGAACATTTGAAGACATTGCTAAAGAATTTTCTCTTTCCAACAAAAACTTTTATGCTTACCTTCAGGTTAGACATTTTATAGTAGAAAGTAGAATATCAGAGCCTGAAGACGAACAATGGGGCCAAATTGAAAAATATCTAATATGCTATAAAACAGGTAAACATAGTATCGCTCTACTCTATAAAATTATGCTAGCTAAGCAAGGTCAGTTAATAGTTAATAGTCTTTGTGAGAAATGGAATACTCTTGACCCGGATATTTCTCCAGACATATTGAGTTTAAGTCTTAAATGGGTTAGGTGTGCTCCTATTTCTACGTCTTGGAAAGAATCACATTTAAAGCTACTTAACAAAGCCTATCTTACACCTAAAAAAATGTCTAAATGGAATATGAATTCCTCAAATACGTGCTCTAGATGTAATTATTCTATGGCAGATATAATACACTGTTTCTGGAATTGCCCCAAAATCCTGCAGTTTTGGACCAAAATAGAATTCTGGCTTAACAAAAGACTAGACAACAGGATAAAAATTGAATCTAAGCACATATTCTTTCTTTGTAACTCAGAGACTAACAGAGATAATGTTAATCTTATTAATACAGCGATTATGCTGGGGCGCAACTTAATATTAAAGAACTGGAAAAATAAAAAGGCCCCCTCACTGTCATGCTTCATAAATTTAATATATTCTCAAATAATCTTCGAACAATTGAGTATCTCGGTTCTACAAATTCAAAAGATTAAAGCCTTTTTTTCAAAATGGCTAAAAGTTATCTTATCTTACCCACGAGATATTCAGTTTTCCCTTATTAATAACCTCCGAAGATCAGAGTATTTTGAAACTTTGATACTACAGGGGGTCTTTCCCTCTGAATGGTATTAAATGTGGTCGAATTATGAGGGGGGAAGAGAGGAACATGGGGGGGAGGTGGGGGGTGGCGAGAGATAAGAGAGAGTTTTTTTTTTTTCCTTTTTTTTTTTTTTTTTTTTTTTTTGTCCCTTGAATGAATGGACCCCCCTTTTTGTTTCTGTTTCTTCCCCTCAGAACGAGGGTTAAGGTGGTTGGATGTGATGGTTTGGAAAACTTAAACATGGGTACTTGACTTTATTTTGTTTGAATTCTGTTTTGAGAATAAGAGAGAAATATATGTACAATTTTGCCTATGTGATGCCAATACGATGTTTTCCTTGTTCTATAATTGTACCCATTTTTGTGTCAATAAAAAGTATTTAAAAAAAAAAAAAAAGGGTATTAAAAATCACGGTTGATAAACATATAATTACATCAAGTTGTTGCTATTCAATTATCAATGGTTTAAAATATTAATTATAAATCAAGTTTATGATCAAAGTCATTACAAACAATAATTTGTGGATAATATATTGTCTTTGTGACATTATACTACTGTCTATAGCTTCTCTAACTCTTTTACATAATGTGATTTGTTTAATTTAATCCCTCAATAGCTGATGGTAATTCATTGTATTGTCTCATTGAATTGTAAACTTACCAAATGACAGGCTAGTCCAAAGTAAAATTTTATGCTTTAATGAGTTGTTATTTTAAACAACTTTTCTATAGACTTTAACAAGGTAATTTGCTTTGTTTTATTTTAATCTAAAGTTTTAACAGCTGGTAGGTTGGGCCATATTCAAATTCAAAAATCCTTCAGGGCTTACTCTTATCATTTATTATGTTTATTAACTTTGCTTTCACTTCAATAGTTTTTAAAGTTATTGTGACTCATATACATTAAACATTGTCATTGTACATATATATTTATGTAACATTAATCCAATTCGAATTTTGTAGGAAGCAAATAGTGACAATAGTTGGGCTAAAAATTGAAAATAAAGAAAGACCAAAAAAATTCTCAACAAATAATGCAAACTAAATTGTTTTACAACAAACTGACAAACAATAGTAAAAAAATAATATATTATAGTTTTAAAAAACTAATGTAAACAAAAATAAATTCAAATATATATATACACATATGTAACACTGAAATTGTTTCTAAACAAAATATCATTTTTAATAACTATAAACATAGAAGCAATTTATCTTAAATTGTTCATTTACTCCTATTAACAATAATTGTTAGTTCTATTATTAATCTTTCATTACATTTTTTTCATGACAATAGGAGTAAATTATAAATTTTTCACAAATGGCATGATGTGTACAAATGTCTCATTTAAAAAAAATTGACTTTATTAAACCTTTCTACTTAACCGTAATAATATTTTATTATTGAACATTCTATTAATATTCTTTGTTTACAAACATTAACTAAATACATAAATCTACATATACATTATAATTTAAACTTTTTTTTTTTGCTGCATATCGAGATCAATGCGCTAATGATTGACTTAACGATTAATGACGTCATTGTCAAGCATGTCGCGTCCTAAACCTTTTGGTGCTGGCAAATTAGTAATATTAGTTTATGCCATGGATAAATATTTTCCTAAACGTATTGGGGGTGTAAGGGCAGTGAGACAGGAATGCCGTGACAAAATTATATACGAGATGCTGAGAAGAATGCATCGGATTTCAAAAATTAAAAGAACAAGACAACAATGTATTCAAAAATATAGTGACTTGAAGATAAGAGAACCAGTATTATAAATCTATTAGAAGATTGATAAGGACATGTAAGTTTAATATTGATATATTTTAAATTTTGTTGTTGTAATAGAAACAGATTATGTAATTTGAATTGCGTCATCATTGACAAATAATCTACAATCTTATTTTTATTTTGAATTTAGAAGTATGTGATATTGAGGATTATTAAAATCATTAGCATATCAAATTGTATAGATGGTTATAGTTGGATGCTCTATCGTTATCCTTACATAATAAAATTTTGTTTAGTGTCCCTTTCATCTATGTTTATATTAAACATAATAATACAAATATTGACTGTCAGAGAACACTAAACCGAAATGTATCTATTATATATAAGTAGCAACTAATGTAAGCATGCTGAACATTGTTAGTAGATGATGAAAATTTTAGTTATTATGAAAAAAGGAACATGCTTAAAGGGACACAAAACTATTTTTTAAATTCCTGATTCAGAACCAACAATCAATTTTAAGACACTTTCTAATGTACTACTTTTAAAAAATGTAATTCATTCTATAGCTATCTTGATTTAAAATACATGAATGTGATGCATAGGAACAGCCCATTTTTTGTTTGAGAACCTTTCTTGCTTATTGTTTGGGAAATGGAAGCCTCCAATAAGCAAGTACTATCCGTGTGGCTGAGCAAAACATGGGCTGGCTCTTAAGATTTACATTCCTGCTCTTAAAAAAAATATATCAAGTTAAACTATAGAAAATATTGATAATTGTTGTAAATTAGAAATTTTATTAGAATGACATGCTGTTTTGGAATCAGGAAAGAAAACAATTTATTTGAGTGGCACTTTAACAATGTTAGTATATACAATTTTAAAAAGTTAGAAAAGTAAGCATGCAGAACTGTGTTAGTAGAGTAAAATATAATTGTAATTAGTCTTTAAAAATGAACTTCATGAACAATGTTAGTAGATTTTAAATTTAATTGTAAGAAAAATAAACATGCATAACTGTGTTAGTAGAATGAAATTTAAATTCTTGATAAAAAAAATACTATTAATAAAATTGTAGTGCATGCATCATTTAAAATTTGTTAATAATTTCTTATAAATTTTTATATTTTAATTTTTTACTTCTAATTTTTTTTATATTAATATGTTTATAGATATAAGTAAGAAAATAAAGTGTAAACAGCCACCACGCTACCAGTCAATGTTGGTTGAAACACCCAGGAGTGAAGCTTTATCTCCACCTATGCCACTAACACTATTGGATATTGAATTATCTCCCAATCCATATCAAATTTTTCATAAAAACACACAGACAGGTAATGAATTGTTAGTTAACATATAATTAATATTTTTTAAATAGTTTTTGGCTTCAATAGTTTTTTATCTTTATCTTTGTTATTACTTTCACATAGATATTACCATGGAAGACCTAGAAAATAAGGATGAAATCGATGATTTTCAAAATCCTGATAGTGTGCCATTAGTTGAAGGCTTGAGTTCAGATGATAGTCAACCAAGAATAGAAGTTTTAAGAACAATGATGGTAGATAAAGGTATGTTTCATATTCATTACTCTTAAAACCAAGAAAAAAAAGTTTTAACTAATACATATTGCATATTTTTTAGGAGTAGGGTCTGATGAAAGCTTAAAAGGAGTGGACATAAGTGTAGAAGCCAATATAGTCAATGAAATTGATAATACAACAGCAGAAGGTAATAATTGTGAAGAAATAACCATATGATACATTGAATATGGATATGTAAATTTAAATACTAATTGTTTTGCTTTTGTTATTCTACAGATGTATCTTCAGCATCAACTACTGAAACTGAAGACAAAAGTAATCAGAGTTGTCTTGAAGATAATGTTAAACTAAAAATCACTAAAATTAGGGCAACTTTGGGAATGTTATTGAAGCAAGTTGATTTTTTATACCGAAAATGTTATTTGATTTAATTCTGTGATTTTTTTTTTTTTAATTTGGAATATAATTTTCATAAGAATGACAACGAAAAAATGACAAATACTTTTTTTGTGAACAATCAACAGTACATCAGAATTTAGAGTTTCTGTAAATAAAGGATATTTTTTTTCAAAAACAATTTTGTATTTATTAAAAAATACAATTTTAAACCTAAAAAACAAAAATAAAAAACAAATATATGTCTGCAAACAATTAACAAAAAATACAACTTTGTGGATATTGATGGTATAAATAAGAAATAAAATGTTCATTGAAGCCTTGTTTTTTTGGGGTCTGTTGTACCCTCCCTTTCACTTAAAATAGACAACAGTGATTGTAATGTCCTTTCAGTGAGGCTTAATGCTCTATTTATTTGCTGGGTTATTTCTTCGTCCATCTGCCTCTGCCACTGAAATTTCTCTTTGAAGATTTAATTTTTGCCTTTCAATTTCAGTTTTTTCTTTTTCAATTTCAATATTTTTTTCAGAAATGGCTGCCCAACATTCAATATTATTGTTAAAGGGACACTGAACTCAATTTTTTTCTTTCGTGATTCAGATAGAGCATGCAATTTTAAGCAACTTTCTAATTTACTCCTATTATCAATTTTTCTTCGTTCTCTTGCTATCTTTATTTGAAAAAGAAGGCATCTAAGCTTTTTTTTTAATTCAGACCTCTGGACAGCACTTTTTTATTGGTGGATGAATATATCCAACAATCAGCAAGGACAACCCAGGTTGTTCACTAAAAATGGGCATTTCAAATAAAGATACCAAGAGAATGAAGAAAATTTGATAATAAGAATAAATTAGAAAGTTGCTTAAAATGTCATGCTCTCTCTGAATCAGGAAAGAACAAATTTGGGTTCAGTGTCCCTTTAAGTCTTGTTCCCTGGGACAGTCTTTTATTATCGGTGCTTGTGGAAGGCTTAAAGGGACACTGAACCCAAATATTTTCTTTTATGATTCAGATAGAGCATGACATTTTAAGTAACTTTCTAATTTACTCCTATTATCTATTCTTCTTCGTTCACTTGCTATTTTTATTTGAAAAATAAGGTATCTAAGCTTCTTTTTTTGGTTCAGGACTCCGGACAGCACTTTTTTATTGGTGGATGAATTTATCCACCAATCAGCAAGAATAACCCAGGTTATTCACCAAAAATGGGCCGGCATCTAAACTTACATTCTTGCATTTCAAATAAAGATACAAAGAGAATGAAGAAAATTTGATAATAGGAGTAAATTAGAAAGTTGCTTAAAATTGCATGCTCTGTCTGAATCACAAAAGAAAAAATTTTGGTTTAGTGTCCCTTTAACCCCTTAATGACCAATGACGTGCAGGGTACGTCCTCCAAAAAAATGTCCTTAACGACCAAGGACGTACCCTGCACGTCATTGGTCTTTGAAAGCAGTGGAAGCGATCCTGATCACTTCCAGCTGCTTTCATGTTATTGCAGTGATGCCTCGATATAGAGGCATCCTGCAATAACTTTTTTAAGCAGTCTGATGCAGAGAGAGCCACTCTGTGGCCCTCTCTGCATCGGCTATGATCGTTGGTGGGTGGGAGCGTGTCCAGGGAGGCGAGTGGGCGGCCATCAGTAGAGGAGGGGGACGGGATTGCGTGTGCGCGCACGTGCACGGGAACGTGCGCATGCGTGCACGGGACCGAGCGCGCACGTGCACGAGAGCATGCGCACCTGCACGTGTGAAACTGCCCAAAAGTTAGAATTGAAGTGGAAGAGGCACAAGGTGGGAATCAGTGGGAGAGAGGGTGGGAATAAAAAATATTAATGATCTGGGAGAGGGTGGGGGGTTGGGTGTTAAGGGGGGTAAGCTACACTACAGAAAATCTTAAAATAAACTTTTGATTTCAAACTGGGTACTGGCAGACAGCTGCCAGTACCCAATATGGTACACAATAAGGCAGAGGAGGGGGGTAGAGAGCTGGTTGGGGGGATCAGGGAGGTTGGGGCTAAGGGGGGGGTCCTACACAGCAGAATTTTTTTTTTTTTTTTAAACAAAACAAAAAAAAACTTATTTTAGTACTGGCAGACTTTCTGCCAGTACTTAAGATGGCGGGGACAATTGTGGGGTGGGGGAGGGAAGACAGCTGTTTGGGAGGGATCAGGGGGTGTGATGTGTCAGGTGGAAGGCTGATCTCTACACTAAAGCTAAAATTAACCCTGCAAGCTCCTTATAAGCTACCTAATTAACCCCTTCACTGCTAGCCATAATACACGTGTGATGAGCAGCAGCATTTAGCGGCCTTCTAATTACCAAAAAGCAACGCCAAAGTCATATATGTCTGCTATTTCTGAACAAAGGGGATCCTAGAGAAGCATTTACAACCATGTGTGCCATAATTGCACAAGCTGTTAGTAAATAATTTCAGTGAGAAACATAAAATTATGAAAAATGTAGCGTTTTTTTCAATTTGATCGCATTTGGCGGTGAAATGGTGGCATGAAATATACCAAAATGTGCCTAGATCAATACTTGGGGTTGTCTACTGCACTACACTAAAGCTAAAATTAACCCTACAAGCTCCCTACATGCTCCCTAACTAACCCCTTCACTGCTGGGCATAATACACGTGTGGTGCACAGTGGCATTTAGCGGCCTTCTAATTACCAAAAAGCAACGCCAAAGCCATATATGTCTGCTATTTCTGATCAAAGGGGATCCCAGAGAAGCATTTACAACCATTTATGCCATAATTGCACAAGTTGTTTGTAAATAATTTCAGTGAGAAACCTAAAGTTTGTGAAAAAATTTGTGAAAAAGTGAACAATTTTTTTTATTTGATGGCATTTGGCGGTGAAATGGTGGCATGAAATATACCAAAATGGGCATAGATCAATACTTTGGGATGTCTTCTAAAAAAAATATATATACATGTCAGGGGATATTCAGGGATTCCTGAAAGATATCAGTGTCCCAATGTAACTAGCGCTAATTTTGAAAAAAAGTGGTTTGGAAATAGCAAAGTGCTACATGTATTTATTGCCCTATAACTTGCAAAAAAGCAAAGAACATGTAAAAATTGGGTATTTCTAAACTCTGGACAAAATTTAGAAACTATTTAGCATGGGAGTTTTTTGGTGGTTGTAACAGATTTTGGGGATCAATGTTAGAAAAAGTGTGTTTTTTCCATTTTTTTCCTCATATTTTATAATTTTTTTATAGTAAATTAAAAGATATGATGAAAATAATGGTATCTTTAGAAATTCCATTTAATGGCGAGAAAAACGATATATAATATGTGTGGGTACAGTAAATAAGTAAGAGGAAAATTACAGCTAAACACAAACACAGCAAAAATGTAAAAGCCTTGGTCCCAAACGGACAGAAAATGGAAAAGTGCTGTGGTCATTAAGGGGTTAATAACATTCTGCTTGTCCCTGTGGTCCTCTCTATATTGCCTGGCAAGGGACAGCATTTCCGTTAAGCCAACATCGGCCAATAGTCCTTCAGCTGGTGGATTTTCAATATTTACAGCCCCTGTTTCTTGTGGTAGCGGTGGTGGTGCCTGTGTTTCCACTGGTTCCTCCAGGTTTTCAGGGGTATGTATTTCAAATTGTTGGGCATCTCCAAATTCATCGAAAATATCTGGAGTCTCACTTCCATCATGACGTCCTGTATTTTCATCTGAATTAGGATTTTCTTCTCTTATTGGCATGAGATTTATAGTGATCTCCCTTGATGAGTTTTCTTCATCTAGATCAAACTATAAACAATTGTTAGAAAATAACCATAACATTTTTTACAGACGGTTTCATAGATGGAATAGAAGGAGAAAGCAGATAAAACAGTCATACACAAACATTTAAATTATATTACATATATATATATATATATATATATATATATATATATATATATATATATATATATATATATATATATATATATATATATATACATCAGTGATACATACCATCAAATAATGGAGATGAATGTCCAGTCAAACTATGGAACAGACGTCCCAAATCAGCTATAAACAAAGAAAAAAAAAAGACAATAAGATTTGAGTAAATTGGAATTATTGACATATATTCAAATGCAATTACATTCCCTTTAAATGTATTTCTAAAAATACATTTAATATTAATTAAGTTTTCAATTAAAGGGGCACTGAACCCAAACTTTTTCTTTTGTGATTCAGATAGAGCATGCAATTTTAAACAACTTTTTAGTTTACTCCTATTATCAATTTTGCTTCATTCTCTTGCTTCCTTTATTTGAAAAAGAAGGCATCTAGGCTGTTTTTTTTTGGTTTCAGACCATGGAAAGCACTTGTTTATTGATAGGTGAATTTACCAACCAATCAGCAAGAACAACACAGTGTGTTCACCAAAAATGGGGTGACATCTAAACTCACATTCTTGCATTTCAAATAAAGATACCAAGAGAATGAAAAGAATGTGATAATAGGAGTAAATTAGAAAGTTGCTTATAATTGCATGCTCTATCTGAATCATGATAGAAAAAAATTGTGTTCAGTGTCCCTTTAAGGAAAAGCTCAGATCATTGGTATTTGTCATTCAAATGCCATTCCATCTCTAAACAATCTCGAACTAGATTCTGTCAATACTAACATTGTAGATTTGTTAAAAAAAATAAATATATATTTTAGAATTACATTTTTGGATTTGATAGATGAAAGAGATAACACACACCATTTTAATTTTTCATTGGGAATATTTATTTTTATTTAAAAAAAAAATGAAAGTGCTAATTTGTAATTTTGTTTTTAAAAAATCATTTACTTACCAGTTCCTCTTCCAACACCTGTTTCTGGAGTGCTGGTCCTTACATTAAGGAGTGTATCCACAGATGAAGAACTGTGTGTGACAGTAGATGTGGACCGTATAAATTGACCATGAGCTGCACTGGTAGATGGTCTTGAAACAGCTGCAGAAGATCTGGAAGAAGTGGACGCTTTATTGGTGCTCCTCCCAGGCTGTGCTTGTGGTGTCGGTGTAGTTTTAAAATAAATTTAAAAAATATATATTTTTATTAATACATTTTTCAATTTGTTTTTATTTGTAGTTTAAACTGAAAGCTAATACTGGTAATAATACTATGATCACAGCAGTGACTGCTGGCACAATCATTAAAGGGACATGAAAACAAACATTTTACTATCATGATTTCAAAAGAACATGCTTTTTAAAAATTATTTTTTAAATTTAATTGTATTATCTTTTTGGCTTCATTCCATTGATATACTTTGATGAAAAGCATATCTACATAGGCTCAGTAAATGATCATTGGTTGATGCACATAGATGGCTCGTGTGACTGCGTCAACCATGTGCATCGCTATGTCTCAAACAAAGAAAGCAGAAAATTAGATATTATAACTAATTTTGAAAGCTGTTAAAACTAGCATTCTATACTCAAATACTGCAACATGGAAGTGAATAGATAATAAATTTACAAAGACATGTGATCAGGGGGCAGTCAGATAAAAGTTAAAGTGATATGAAACCAAAACATTTTCTTTCATGATTAATGTTGAACACACCATGTTACACAACATGAATAATTTATTTATAGTGTTAAATTTGATTATTTATATTGTCTTGAAGGAGTTTCAATACAATACTGGTTTGTAAATGAACACATGGGTGTTATCTTTAGGGATCATATTAATAGTTGTCCCCTATATTTATAATCAACTCCTAAAAAAAAAGTTTATAGACGTCATAAAAATGTTGTTTCATTACCGAGTAAATCTTTATATTTTTAATTCACTATTTTATGCATGAAAAATACTAGATATATATCAACATTTTTCTTATATTCCCATTATAGCTTCAAAAAATTAATAATTATAGAAACCCTATTATTGTACAATCCCATTTATACTTTTTTTGATTTATATATATATATATATATATATATATATATATATATATATATATATATAAATATACATATCTATATTTATTCTAAAAATACATTTTTTTTTTAAATGCGCCATAATTGATAAGACTCAAAAATATTTGAGGCCTATGTGCAGATTCACGGAAGCAAATAATTTATTTAGTAAGAAGACAGATAAGGTTAGTTTTCATCCATATAATATTGGAGACACTGAACTATCGTTATTTAACAAACGTTTTGCGTCAATTATTACGTTATACATTTACCTCTCAAATCACTGTCACAATCGTCCGTTATGCCGGTGATGATCTCAGGTCCTAGATGCTGAGCAAGCTTCTGCTCATAGTCATTTAAGTTGGCCATATATGCTGGTCCACCCCCGGTAGCACATGCAGAATTTTTTTCTCTGGCCAATTTAGCTTTGGCAAAACGTTTAATGTCGTTATAATGTTTCTTCAGCTGTTCGATATCCTTTTTTCCAGGACCCTGGGCACTAACGGCATCGCTTATCCTTTGCCAGATCATCTTCCTCCTTGAAAAATTAGTCTTTTGACACGACATCCAAACAAATAATCATAAGAGTCAATAATCATATCAATCAAAACTACGTATTGCTGATGCGAAAAGTGAGGATTCTTGGATTTTGAAGTGGTATCTGATCCAGATGAAGCCATATCCAATTAGTAAATAAATATTACAAAAATAACGCACTGTAATCACTGTTTAAAAAATTTGGAACAATAATACAGTTGTTTAGAAAAGTTGCACTTTTATAGTAGCCAAATTCTTTTCTCGCGACTACTATGACGTTTCTGACACCTTGCATGTCACATGTTAATAATTGGCCATACAATTCTACTGACATTTAAGTACATTAGCTTAGTTTACTTTATTAATAATCCGCCACTGCTCGCGGCGGTCTAGACTTGTCTATTTATGGGTGGATTATTAGTAAATAGTAACAGCGGACACCATTTCACCCGCGTCATCCAAGATGGCGTCCCTCGAATTCTGATTGGCTGATAGGATTCTATCAGCCAATCGGAATTAAGGTAGGAAACATTTGATTGGCTGATTAAATCAGCCAATCAGATTCAAGTTCAATCCGATTGGCTGATCCAATCAGCCAATCCGATTGAGCTCGCATTCTATTGGCTGATCGGAACAGCCAATAGAATGCAAGCTCAATCTGATTGGCTGATTGGATCAGCCAATCAGATTTTTCCTACCTTAATTCCGATTGGCTGATAGAATCCTATCAGCCAATCGGAATTCGAGGGACGCCATCTTGGATGATGTCATTTAAAGGAACCTTCATTCAGCGAGTAGGCGTTGGTTGAAGAGGATGGATCCGCGTCAGCTGGAAGAAGATGGCTCCACTCCGGATGGATGAAGCTAGAAGATCCCGCTTGGAGGAAGATGTCTGCCGGTCCGAATGTCCTCTTCTGCCCGGATAGGATGATGACTTCTGCAGCTCCGGATGTCCTCTTTTGGTCCATCGGTGCCCGGCTGGGTGAACACGACTCAAGGTAGAGAGATCTTCAGGGGGGTAGTGTTAGGTTTATTTAAGGGGGGTTTGGGTTAGAGTAGGGGTATGTGGTTGGTGGGTTTTAATGTTGGGGGGGTTGTATTTTTTTATACAGGCAAAAGAGCTGATTACTTAGGGGCATGCCCCGCAAATAGCCCTTTTAAGGGTTGGTAAAAGAGCAAGTTACTTTTTAATTTAGAATAGGGTAGGGACCTTTATTATTTTGGGGGGCTTTTTTATTTTATTAGGGGGCTTAGAGTAGGTGTAATTAGCCTAATATTCTTGTAATCTTTTTTTATTTTTTGTAATTTAGTGGGATTTTTTTTGTAGTTTAGTTTATTTAATTGTATGTAATTGTAGGTAATTTATTTAATGAATTTATTGATAGTGTAGTGTTAGGTTTAATTGTAACTTAGGTTAGGATTTATTTTACAGGTAATTTTGTAATTATTTTAACTAGGTAGCTATTAAATAGTTATTAACTATTTAATAGCTATTGTACCTAGTTAAAATAAATACAAAGTTGCCTTTAAAATAAATATAAATCCTAAAATAGCTACAATATAATTATTCGTTATATTGTAGCTATATTAGGGTTTATTTTACAGGTAAGTATTTAGTTTTAAATAGGAAGACTTTAGTTAATAAGAGTTAATTTATTTTGTTAGATTAAAATTATGTTTAACTTAGGGGGGTGTTAGGGTTAGGGTTAGACTTAGCTTTAGGGGTTAATACATTTATTATAGTGGCGGCGAGGTCCGGTCGGCAGATTAGGGGTTAATAAGTGTAGGTAAGGTAGCGGTGACTTTGGGGGGTTCAGATTAGGGGTTAATAAATATTATGTAGGTGTCGGCGATGTTAGGGGCAGCAGATTAGGGGTTCATAGGGATAATGTAGGTGGCGGCGGTGTGCGGTCGGCAGATTAGGGTTTAAAAATATTTATTATAGTGGTGGCGATGTGGGGGGGGGCTCGGTTTAGTGGTACATAGGTAGTTTATGGTTGTTAGTGTACTTTAGAGCACTGTAGTTAAGAGCTTTATAAACCGGCGTTAGCCCATAAAGCTCTTAACTACTGACTTTTTTCTGCGGCTGGAGTGTTGTCGGTAGATGGCCTACTGCTCACTTCAGCCAAGACTCTAAATACCAGTGTTAGGCAGATCCCATTGAAAAGATAGGATACGCAATTCGCGTAAGGGGATCTGCGGTATGGAAAAGTCGCAGCTTGAAAGTGAGCGTTAGACCCTTTCCTGCCTGACTCTAAATACCAGCGGCCGGCCAAAACCAGCGTTAGGACCCCTTAAAGGGACAGTCTAGGCCAAAATAAACTTTCATGATTCAAATAGAGCATGTAATTTTAAACAATTTTCCAATTTACTTTTATCACCAATTTTGCTTTGTTCTCTTGGTATTCTTAGTTGAAAGCTTAACCTAGTAGGTTCATATGCTAAGTTCTTAGACCTTGAAGGCCACCTCTTTTCAGAATGTATTTTAACAGATTTTCACCACTAGAGGGTGTTAGTTCACGTATTTCATATAGATAACACTGTTCTTGTGCACATGAAGTTATCTGGGAGCAGGAACTGATTGGCTAGACTGCAAGTCTGTCAAAAGAACTGAAATAAAGGGGCAGTTTGCAGAGACTTAGATACAAGATAATCACAGAGGTTAAAAGTATATTGTTATAACTGTGTTGGTTATGCAAAACTGGGGAATGGGTAATAAAGGGATTATCTATCTTTTAAAACAATAAAAAATTCTGGTATAGACTGTCCCTTTTAACGCTGCTTTTGACGGCTAACGCAGAACTCTAAATCTAGCCGAGAGTTACAAAATAGGTTGTTTCTACATCTGTAGCTTAAAAAATAATTAGATTGCCCTCTGGGCAGGCTTATCGACTAGTATATTTATAATTACAAACATATACTTATATACATAAGTAATGTCTATATTATAACATGAAAGTTTTTTAAATTACATTTCTATTTATTTACTCTGATAGATTATTTGGAAACTAGTGTAGCATCTCTACACAGATTGGGTACATGGATATCTTGACCATCTTCAACTTGTACCTTAACCCTGATAAGTCAACACTTTCCTTCACCAGGCTAAATATATATGGACTACCAAACCATTCTGCAATATTGTTAAGCATTCTTTTAAAAGTGTCTGTTAAATAGTACAGCACAACTGTCATAAGCAATCTCTTCATGCTCTCAGAAATAGAAAATAAACTGTCATCACTTAAATCAAAGCTATTATAGAACAATAATAAGCTTCAAAAGTGTTTGTTTAAGATGCAATGAATAATAATTTCCCCAAAGTGCAACAATAAGTAGGCCCATAACTATTATTTAGAAACAATAGCTTTTATCATGGGAAACATGAAAAAAATGACCAAATTTAAAGATTTTGTTATATCTTAATTAAAAAGCAATTTGCATATGCTTAAATAAAACATGTAAAAAACAAAAACAAAAGAATAAACAAATGTAATACGTTTGGTTTACCACTAAGCAATATAAAATGCATGAATTTTAAATATTTTAAACAATATTTCTAACACTTTTTCATTTTTTTAGTTGTTTGTCATTTAAATAAGCATATAAACTCTGTTCTTATAAACACTATTAAATGGTAACATATTTACATAGTAGATGAGGTCGAAAAAAGACTATTGAGTTCAACCTATACAAATAAAATATACTTACAAAAAAACTCAATTTGAGCTTAAATTAATTCGAATAAAAAGGTGACCCATTTAATACAAGCAATCATATCCATGAATTCTGTTTCTAGCCAGAAATGTATCCAAACCATTTTTAAATATATCTATGGTATTAGCATTCACTACCTCCTTTGGTAATGAGTTCCACAATTTTATGTATTCAAAACAAACATTGGTCTGAGAATAATATGCCCCATGTCACTGGCTCATCAGATGTGTTCAGCTAGCTGCCAGAAGTGGATTGCTACCCTGGAGCTTTAACTATCACCCAGATTACAAGTTTTGTGTTACGGTTTTAACACTGAAAAAATGGCCATTTCAGCGTAAAAACAGTAACGCAGCCATTATGAGTCTTGTCGGTATAGCTATACAGCAAGCATTTTAGCCTGTGATGCAACGTCAATTCTGCACTCAAAAAAATGACATTGCATGGGATTTCCATATCCCAGTATTACAGGTTGTGCGGTAAGGCTAAAATGCTTGCATTCGAGTCTATACCGACACGATCTATTCCGCTATCTGAAAGCAGTAGTTATGAGTTTTGCGCAACAAAAATGTTTCACAAAACTCATAACTAAAATGTTACAAAGTACACTAACACCCATAAACTACCTATTTACCCCTATTTCACATTGCAAACACTATTTAAAACTTATTAACCCCTAATCTGCCGCTCCTGACATCGCCGCCACTAATAAAAGTTATTAACCCCTATTCCGTCGCTCCCTGACATCGCCACCACTATAATAAAGTTATTAATCTTTGCAGATGAATTAGAAACAGATCAAAGAGACCAACAGGACATAAAAAAGACTTTTAAAAATTTGGAGCATATGTTACATACGGACTTAAGACTCATGTGGGATGTCATAGCATTTCAAAAATATAGGGATTGTAAGCGCATTCCTAGGGGGCTAAGAATTAAAAAATACCCCTCATTTGAATTCGATGATCAAGAGGATTTAGATGATTGGAATTTGGCGCTCACTGAATGCTCCCTGAAACTAATTGACATACTCATAAGAGTTAAAGAGAAAAAACGTATTCAATTATTGGACCCTTTAAAAGCAGCCAAAGAAGGATTAAAACCCTATGAAAAAAATACTAAATTTATCATTTATAAGAAAAAAATGGATGAGTCCCTTGATAAATTTGATGAAGAACAAGCTGCCAGAAAAGGGAAAAATGTATACGTGATAAAGAGGACTATGAACAAAATCAAGTGTATAATTGCGCAGCTGTACGAAAACAAAACCAGCAAAGAAGGAGCAACAATTATAAACAAAGGGGGAATATAAATCCTGGCAACAAGAATCAATTTGAAGTACAACAAAATAAGGGACAACCCAAGTCTATATTAAAAAATAAAAGTCATAGAAAAGTGGTGTTCAGCACTGATGAGGGTGAATCTACAGATTCAGATACAAGTGCTAAAAGCACATGCACCTCCATTAGCTCTTCTCCTCAGTCTTCTACCGCTTCCTCTTTCTCTCCCTCTCTCTCTCTCTCTCTCTCTTTCTCTCTTCCTCTTCTTCTTTTTTACAGGTATCAACCATGGAGGAAGCAGACGAGGAACTCCAGGTGGCCAAACCGAAGACAAGAAGGAATCTTCAACAACAACAAAAAAATAAAAAAAACAGAGAAGGAGAAGATGGAAAAATAAAAGGAGAAGAAAAGAACAAGAAAAAGAAGGGACTTTAACATCTGACCCTATTTATAGTGAGACTTATTGCACTCAGGACTCTGATACACAAGGACTTAGTATTGTAAATATTTCTGATCATGTACTTACTGAGAGTGAAAGGAATGTACTTTTAAAAGGTTTAAGTTTTGCTCCCAGCAGCAATTTCTCTGGGTTTTCCACACTTCTGGATATCAATAAATTTGTGCGCAAACTAACCTTAAAACGGTATTTTGCCTTAAATAAACTAAGTGAAAACTCTTTATCCAGTTGTGTGGTTGACCCACAGGAATATCAAAGGAGAAAACATGTAGAATTTGAAGAAGAATGTACTTTAACAACTTTAGTTAACATGTATAATGATGACAATTTGCAGTTTCATACATTTGCTCTGCCTAAACCCAAAAAACAACATTCTAACATATCCCACAAATTTTAGAGGGCCTCTCATAAATGCATTTCAAAAAGCAGTACAAAAAGACATCTTACAACTTGAGGAAAATATAGGTACCAGTGCTGCCCCCCCTAATCTGACGACCAGCATACTATCTGAACGTAAGGCTGTTAAAACCTTGCAAGAGAATAAAAATATTGTCATACGTAATTCAGATAAGGGGGCAGCATTGTTATTATGAATAAAAGTGCATACTTTGATGAGACATACAGACAGCTTTTGGATAATAGCACTTATCGTAAACTACCTACTAATCCTACTCTTATTTTTAAGAGAGAATTGGAGAAAATTATTAAGGATGGAATTCTATTGGGAAATTTTGATGAAAATGATGTCAATATATTAATACCTGCTAACCCTATTTGCCCCATTTTCCATCACGTACCAAAAATTCACAAGGATGTGAGGTGTCCTCTGGGTAGACCAATTGTGGCAGGTATTGGCTCACTATTTGAGCCTCTAGCTGAATGGCTAGATTCTATATTACAACCTATAGCCATGTCACAGTTGAGCTACCTACAAGACACCTTGAATCTTTTACTTACCTTGGAACATATCCAATGGCATACTGAGTTTACTTGGGGAGTTATTGACATAACTTCATTATATACTTCTATTCCCTAAATACAGGGTATCATGGCTGTTAGGTATTTCATGCAGAGAGATTCAATCTATATTGGGCTAGAAATAGACTATATCTGTGAAATACTTACATTTTTGTTATCACACAATTATTTTTTCTTTAACAACGAATATTTTTTGCAGACATGCGGTAAGGCGATGGGGGCAATATTTGCCCCATCGTTCGCTAATATTTACGTAGCATGGTGGGAACAAATACATCTTTATTCTTTGGAGAATCCTTGGTGTGACAAAATAGCACTATATGTGCGCTATATTAATGATTTGCTTTTTATTTTTAAACTAGTGTTAAAGCCCGTGTACACGGGCCAAATTTTTTTTTTTTTTTTTGTTATTCAAAAAAATAACATAAGATATAAACATTAAAGTAGACATAAAGTCATATTTTTATTTTTAGTAAATTAAATTAAAATAAAGTTTAATTTGTACATGAATAATATTGTTGCTCTAAATAATACAAAATTACTTCTAACTAATTAAAAATACACAACTTATTTGTTTATTTAAAGTATATTTCTTTATAAACAATGTTTTTTGTATAAATTTTATCACTCTTTGGTAATATCTTTCCATGCTTTGAACTTTGAAGTATCTTAATTTTGACATCAGATGATGTACGAACTCGAGACATTGCAACATAAAGTTGTCCATGACTGAATACTGGTTCTGGAAGAAATATTCCTACTTTGTCTAACGTTTGACCTTGTGATTTGTTGATGGTAATTGCAAATGCAAGTTTGATTGGAAACTGTCTCCTTCGTAAAATGAATGGTAGTTCAGTGTTGGCAGGGGCTAAATCTATTCTCGGAATAAACACCATTTGTTTTTTTGCTGTTCCTGTGAGTACTTCTGCAATTAATAGATTTGGCTTAAGATCTTTAACTATCAATCTTGTTCCATTGCACAGACCTTTTTTTGTGTTCAGATTTCTGAGCAACATAATAATACTTCCCAATTTTATTTTTAACTTATGAAGAGGCATTCCTGATGGAGCTAATTCGTTTAGAAACTCTATGGGATAGTTTTGCGCATCTTCATCTGTCTGATCATCAATTGAATCTGAACTCAGATATATTTTTTCATCACCATCGAGTATATTTAATACATGCTCATTGATTTGATCAACATGACAATTTTTCGTACACAAAATGGCCTTTTTTGAAAAACTGTGAAGATCAGATGGAAGAATTTTTTTTCCAAAAATTTCAGATATGATACAATCATTGCATATTAATTTGGAAGGGATCTCAACTAAATCCTCAGGAAGGCCCTCTGAATTATTTAATGAACCCTGTCCTAATTTTAGTAGCCAATTGCTAAATTCTGGATCCACTGAACGCACATTATTCTTCAATTTTAAAATTTTAAATTTATCCCAGTGATCATAGAACTTTATAGTAGCTTCCACAATAGCAGTTCTATTGCAATGAGGAAGAACTGGGAGTGTTTGTCTGAAGTCTCCACCAAGGAGTATAACTTTTCCACCAAATGGCTTATTGTTCTGCATAATTTCCTGAAGAAGGTTATTTACACATTTTAGAGCTATACCGGGTGTCATTGAGGCCTCATCCCAAATAATCAATTTAGCATTACGTATGAACTCTGCATCTTTTGAAGTCATTCTCATATTTGATGTTGATGTTTCCAGTAATGGAATTGGAAGCTTAAACTGTGAATGGTAAGTTCTGCCACCATCAAGGAGATTAGCTGCTATTCCTGTAGAGGCAACAGGAAGAACTCCATCTGTGCGTCCACGTAAAGTACTCAATAATGTTTTATATAAATAAGTCTTGCCACTTCCACCAGGTCCATCAATAAAAAAACATCTGTGTGGTAAATTTTCATTATCAATTGCAGACATTACATTGTCAAATGCAGCTTTTTGCTCGATGTTTAATGCTTCTTGAAGTTGTGCTCCAACTTGGGCTTCCAAGTGTGTAACATAGTTGAATTGCATTTCTGGAATGAAGTTTGATTGATTGGGTAGTCCAAAATCTTCACAACGTTTACTATGCAATATGAGAACATTTTGAATATCTGTTAATGCCAAATTTTTGCAACTTTTGCAATCATCAATGTGGTCTTCATGACGTGAATAATCTTCATAAAGATCATGTTTGTATTTTTCAAAGAGTTGTGGGACATTAGGTGGGACAACAAATATACACAAATAAGCAAACAGTTCCCTCATTTGTTTAGGCATCTGTTGAGATGCTGATTCGTTAAGTGTAAGATCCCATGTAGCGTCGTCATCTAAAAGTGAAAGCTTTTGGGCAGCTTCTTTGAATGTGTGACAAACTTGTCCATTAACAGTTCGTAAGTCCTTAAAGGATATTGCTCCTTTTAAGTGCAAGAGCAATAACCTCAAACAAAATCTCTCCAAATCTGATGAAATATTTACATTATACAATCTGCCAATTGTTGTATCTGCTCCTCTTTGTCTTGGATTCCACTTACGGTTTTTTACATCAAATACAAAATGTTGAGGAATGTCAGAGTAAAAAAGTTCACGTGCCGCATTATTATCCACATTCAACTTAAAGTATGCTGTCAAAGTGGTATCCCTGTCTTGTGCCTTTTCTGCAGCTAATTGTACGTTTTCATTATGGAAATATACATCTTGTTCGCCTGGAAGATGAACTTGAAGTCTTATTGTTGTATGTGTTTGATGGTGCATCAAAAAACCATACAACCTCCAAACAGCTTCAGGAGCACTGACATATCTTGTGTCCAAAAAATTTTGAATTTCATCATGCTGTAGTGTATTATGTTCCTTAATGGAAATATTTGCACAATCGTAACCTTTATATACATATTTGAAGAGATATTTAACACTTTTAACAGAAACACAACTCTCTACATTTATATGGCAGTTGTATTTCAAGAAGAAGTATGGGCTATATGGAACTACCCATGAGTTGTCAATTTTTTTCCCTTTGACAATTACAGTGGTGTCATTTTTTTGTCTACGATATCGCGGATATCCATCAACATTAATTAAAGTTTCTTTTTGAAATTTTTTTGGAAAATTCTTGCTGCAATTACCATCAACCATGCATGGAGAATTTAAATTATGTTCTCCACATGGACCGTGTATCATATGCTTTATTACAATAGCATGTAGTCTTGGATAAATCTGTTCATCAGGAATTTCAGCTGATATAAAAGTGTCAATGGTTTCAGCATCATTTGGCTTGTCTTCGGCTTTCAATATTAAAAGGATATGAGCATGTGGTAATCCTCTTTTTTGAAACTCTATTACATGCACTTTTGCGCAAGGACTTCCAAGAACATGTTTGTTCAAGATATCATTCAAAAGAGAATTTAATTTGAGATTGAAAACTCTTGCTACCAAATCTGGTCTGAACTCCACTGCTTGACCTTCTAATAGGTTATCAAGTATCTCAGGCCATTTAGGGTTGCAGGTCATGGTGATGAAGTAATCCGGTTTTCCATATTTTCTAACAATGGCCATAGCATCATGGTAGTTTTGGGCCATATTTCGTGGACTTCCCTGAAAAGATGATGGCAAAATAACTGCTTTTCCAGGCATCAGGCCCTGTGCAGCAGCCTCACTTTGAATGTAATCCATTAATCCTGTATATTTTTCAATGCGAAGATTAGATTGATTTTGACGGATATAGTTGAGTCTGTTGGCCTCAGTCTTGACATAAGCATCAACAAAGTACTGCTGCGTCAACTTGCCAGCACTAAGGAAAGGATTGAATTGATCCCTAATTGAAATTCTGTAAGAGTAGTATTTCATTTGGCTAACTCTTATCCTTGGATTGGTGGTTACTCTTCTTTGTACATCACTAATTGATGTTGGCCTGTAGTTAAGAGCAATATTGGAACCCCAACTTTGGTCCCCATATGGAAACAACAAAGGATACAGCAATGGTTCAAGATTAGGATCTAAAACACTTATTCTTTCAGTTTTTTTTGTTTGATCTGTAGATCGGCAATGAATAAGAAGGTCACGTTCAAGAGGAGGTTCACCATCAGAATTTTGGAAAATAACAGCAACCTCATTAACTCTTTGTACGTTATATCTTCGGTAATCTGATGTTCTGTCCTGCAGAATTATCATTGAAACTTTAGAATTTTGAACTCCATTTAAAGATGCTTCATGGATGCATTCTTGCTCTACCTCATAGAGCATTTTACATGCTTTTGCAAAAGGGTTATACTGAGACATATATGAACTTAACTCCCTCAAAAGTTCAATGTGACATCCTGAATTTTCTTTTAGTGCTGCTCGTTGGTCCGCAGCTTCCTCAGGACTCAAAATGTAGAGTTGTGCAAATTTGCGTTGATCATCATTTTCTGGATGCAAAGCACCAGATCGGTGATAAATTTGGCCATTTATTCTAAAACAGTATGGGCCATATACTGGAGGTGGTGCAATGTTTGCTCCCATTGATGCAAACGCCAATGCACTATTTATAGAACGGATATTTTGCATAAAATTCTTTGAATGTGTGTGTTGTCCAGTCATTAGTTGTTGGATCAGTGGTGAAATTTGTATATGAGGTAATGTTATTTTTCCTTTATTGCAGCATTTATTAAAAAGCTTATCGCTTGGTTGTTCCTCTGGAAAATGCTTTGCCATGCAAAATTTGCAATAAACATTAAGTTGACCACATGTGTGCATCGGGACATTGTCTTCATTAAATAATGAATGGTTGATGTTAGTACTATTTATTTATTTTTTTTCTACGTGCAGCAGAACGTGATCTTTGCATGTCCAGTTGGAGACATTTTTCCTGAGCAGTCATATTGGCCCTACAAATGCGTTTTTTTGAAGAATCCTTTTTGCGTAGAGTTACCCTTTGTTGTTCAGTCATATGTGTCCGTCGTATACGTTGAGTTTCTTTTCTTCTGCGTTTAACGTTTTCTGCATCTTCCTGTGTTAAAATTCTTTTAGGAGGCATTCTTCTATTTTTATTTTTATGCAGCACTTTTTAGTTTGTTTTAAAGACTCTTTTTTTTTTATGCACTTCTTTGTAGTCACTTTTTTTTATGCAGTATATATGTTTTTTAAGGTTTATTCTTATTAGGCACTCTTTATTGCCTTTTTTATGCTGTATATATGTTTTTTTAAATCGGTTTGTTATAATGCTGCTTATGTAGTATTAGGCACTCTTTATTGCCTTTTTTATGTTGTATATATGTTTTTTTTTTTATATAAATTTGTTATAATGCTGCTTATGTAGTATTAGGCACTCTTTATTGCCTTTTTTATGCTGTTTATGCAGTGTCTTTATTTGTTTTAGGCAGTCTTTTAGGCACTCTCTTTGTTATATCGGCAGTGTTTATTTTGTATTAGGCAATGTTAGGCAAAATTTTTTTTTTTAGACAATCTTTATTTTGTTTAACAAAGTCTTAGGCACTCTTTACTTTGTTTTATACACTTTTTATTTTGTTTTTGGCAGTGTTATTTTTTTTTAATGCAGTCTTAGGCACTCTTTATTTTGTTGTAGACATTAGGCGTGTTTATGCTGCTTATGTAGTATTAGGCACTCTTTATTGCCTTTTTTATGCTGTTTATTGCTGTCTCTTTATTTGTTTTAGGCAGTCTCTTTATTTCCCTTTTTTTTTAGGCACTCTCTTTTTTTAATATCGACAGTCTTTATTTTTTTAGATAGTCTTTATTTTGTATTAGGCAAATTTGTTTTTTTTAGACAATACACTTTTTCTTTTGTTTTTGGCAGTTTTATTTTGTTTTCATGCAGTCTTAGTCACTCTTTATTAGGCGTGTTTGTCACTCTTTACTTTGTTTTAAACACTCTAGGACTATGCACTTTTTTTATACACTTTTTTTTTATGCAGTATATATGTTTTTTTATGGTTTATAGTATTAGGCACTCTTTATGGGGTTTTTTATACAGTATATATATAATGCTGCTTATGAGTAACTTTGTTTTTTGCAGTCTTAATTTTTGTTCATGCAGTCTTAGGCACTCTTTATTTTGTTGTAGACATTAGGCGTGTTTGTCACTCTTTACTTTGTTTTAAACACTCTTTTTTTTGTATTATGTCCTTTTTTTAAGACACTTTTTTATGCAGTATATATGTTTTTATATCTTTTGTTAAAAAGGTTGATTAAAATTCAGCTTATGTAGTATTAGGCACTCTTTATTGCCTTTTTTATGCAGTATATATGTGTTTTTTTCAAAGATTTTATTATAATGCTGCTTATGTAGTATTAGGCTCTTTTTTTGCCTTTTTTATTGTGTATATATGTTTTTTTACAAATGTTTCTTATAATGCTGCTTATGTAGTATTAAGCACTCTTTTTTTCGTTTTTTATGCAGTATATATGTTTTTTTTTTTTTCAAAGGGTTTATTATAATGCTGCTTATGTAGTATTAGGCGCTCTTTATTTCCTTTTTTTTTTTATTTGTATAGAGACTTTTTATATGTGCAGTGCAGCACTATTTTTTCTTTTAAAGTAATATAGTTATGTTATATGTGCTGTGCAGAACAGTATTGAGCTCTTTTATGAGCTTATGACTAAAATATTTATTTTCTATGTGCTGTTAGCACAATGTTGTGCTCTTTTATGAGCCTATTAATCCTTTTTTATTTTTAAAACCTAAAATTTATTTTTTGATCCTATTAAGGTTTTTTTTTTTTTTTTTTTTAAACTACTATGTGCTGTTAGCACAGTGTTGGTCTCTTTATGAGGCTATTTTTCTTTTTTTTTTTGTATGTTCTGTTAGCACATTGTTGTGCTCTTGTAAGAGGCTATTATTCCTTTTTTTTGTATGTTCTGTGTATATTTTTTTTTTTTTTAAATAAGCATATATTTTTTTTGTATGTGGTTTTTTTTTTTTTTTAGTATGTTTAGCACATACCTAAGTCCTGAGTGCTCGGTTTTTTTTTTTTAGTATGTGCTATTTTGCACATAAGCAAATGTGAGGTATTTTTTTTTAGTATGTACAAATTTTTAAACTAAAGAGCAAATGTTTTCCTGAGGGACTATTTTTTTGAACATTTTTTTTTTTTAAACTAAAATTTTTAAACTAAAGAGCAAATTTTTTCCTGAGGGACTTTTTTTTTCAAATTTTTTTTTTTTTAAACTAAAATTTTTAAACTAAAGAGCAAATGTTTTTAGTATGTACAAATTTTTAAACTAAAGAGCAAATGTTTGCTTTCAAATAAATGCGCAGCATAAGTCCTGAGGTAATTTTTTTCCTGAGGGCATAAAATTTCAAGACCCAATTATTTTAATCTAAAGTAAAGAGTTTCAAGACCCAATTCTTTTAAATAAAAGTAAAGAGGTTTTTGTTTTTTGCTTAATTTTTTTTTTTTTTTGCGGAGCTTTGAAATGAAGACCTTTCTCAGTGCCAGTGCAATAGAAATGCGCAATGTATTATGGCTCGCGACGCTTTTAACGGCTAGTTGCGTGCGCGTGGGTTCGCGTGCGCGTGCGCATGCGCAAGTGGGTTGTCAATGGCTAGGGCGTGCGCATGCGCAAGTGGGTTGTCAATGGCTAGGGCGTGCGCATGCGCAAGTGGGTTGTCAATGGCTAGGGCTTCGCGTGCGCGTGGGTTGTCAATGGCTATGGCTTCACGGGTTCGCGTGCGCGTGCGCGTGCGGGGGGCTCAAAGTGTGCGTGCGCAGCAAGGGGGGTCAATGGGCTCAAATCAGTTTGTGTCAGTTTGTGAGTGTGGGCTCAAATCAGTTTGTGAGTGTGCGGTAAGGTTCACAAACAATAGGGCTCAAATCTGGGGCTCAAATCAGTTTTGAGAGTGTGCGGTAAGGCGCGTGCGCGTGCGGGGTGCTAACAAACAATGCTAAGTGGGTTGAGCGTGCGAACAGCTGGCCAAGGGTGCGCGTGCAGCGGCAAGAGTTTGTCTGAACTGCCCATGACGGCTTCAGACAAACTCTTGTCTTTTATAATATAGGATTGCCGCTGGATGATGGGTTATTTCAAAAAATTTTTTTAAATCAAAGATTTTTATTGAGGCAATACAAGAAAAAGAAAGAACATGAACATAATGAACATTTTGCATTACTTTGGTGATTTTTGCATGCAAGACATTGTTTATCCATTGGATACTGAAACCTTTACATATAAGAGAATAAAAAGATCTTAATTCAAGTATTATATATGTGTCTCACCAATCGAACATAAAAAATATAGAAAACATTGTATGCATATACAAAATCAAATACATAAAGCATTACCTCTTTTTTCTTTTTGTTTCCTATGTAGATACATAATAAAGTGATAGAATTTAAACATCCAGAGAAGATTATACTTCCTATAGAGTGGTATATTAATTATAAAATAGGTGTATTTATTATTTGAAGATTGACAAATTATAGGGAGTCATAACTTATGGCGGAGCGATAACTGTGGAGGGTTAATACCGCTTATTTGTCCACCTAAACTAAGAGTGGACAATAGCTATGAGGGCGGGGGACGGAGCTATAGATTCTATTGGAGTTTACAAGTTTTCCAGGCTGTCATCTTGATAGCTGAACTCTATACATGTGCTTAAGTAGAAACCTGTCCGGGGACCCTGGGCTTTTATGTATAATACTAGTCCTAAAGCCTGTTCACACGGGCCATTTTTTGCATTACAGTGGTCCCACCCCTGGCGTTCTCTCCCTCCCACTCTCTTTTGCTTTCTCTCTCCCCCTCTCTTTTGCGCTCTCTCCCCCTCTCTCTCTCCATCTCCCCCTCTCTCTCGCTCCCCTCTCTCTCTCCCCCCTCTCTCTCTTTCTCTCTCTCCCCCCTTTCTCTCTCTCTCCCCTCTCTCTCTCTCCCCTCTCTCTCTCCCCTCTCTCTATCTCACCCCTCTCTCTCTCTCCCCTCTATCTCTCTCTCTCTCCCCCCCTCTCTCTCTTGCCTCCTCTCTCTCTCGCCTCTCTCTTTCTCTCTCCCCTCTCTCTGTCTCTCTCTCTCCCCTCTATCTCTCTCCCCTCTATCTCTCTCTCTCCCCCCTCTCTCTCTCTCTTTCTCTCCCCCCTCTCTCTCTCTCCCCTCTCTCTCACCTCTCTCTCTCTCTCCCCCCCTCTCTCCCTCCCCTCTCTCCCTCCCCTCTCTCCCTCCCTCTCTCCCCCCCTCTCCCCTCTCTCTCCCCCCCTCTCTCTCTCTCTCCCCCTCTCTCTCTCTCCCCCTCTCTCTCTCTCCCCTCTCTCTCCCCCCCCTCTCTCTCTCTCTCTCCCCCCTCTGTCTCTCCTCTCTCTCTCTCTTGCCCCTCTATCTCTCCCCCCTCTCTCTCCCCCCCTCTCTCTCTCTCCCCTCTCTCTGTGTCTCTCCTCTCTCTCTCTCCCCTCCCCCCCCCTCTCTCCCTCTCCCCCCCCTCTCTCTCTCTCCCCCCTCTCTCTCTCTCCCTCTCTCTCTCTCATTCTCTCTCTCCTCTCTTTCTCTCTCCCTCTCCCCCTCTCTCTCTGTCTCTCTCTCTCCCTCTCTCTTTCCCCTCTCTCTCCCCCCTCTCTCTCTCCCCACATCTCCCCCCCTCTCTCCACATCTCCCCCCTCTCCCCACATCTCTCCCCATCTCCCCCCTCTCTCCACATCTCCCCACATCTCTCCCCTCTCTCCACATCTCCCCCCTCTCTCCACATCTCCCCCCTCACTCCACATCTCCCCCTCTCTCCACATCTCCCCCCTCTCTCCACATCTCCCCCCTCACTCCACATCTCCCCCCTCTCCCCACATCTCTCCCCTCTCTCCACATCTCCCCCCTCTCTCCACATCTCCCCCCTCACTCCACATCTCCCCCCTCTCCCCACATCTCCCCCCTCTCTCCACATCTCCCCCCTCTCTCCACATCTCCCCACATCTCTCCCCTCTCTCCACATCTCCCCCCTCTCTCCACATCTCCCCACATCTCTCCCCTCTCTCCACATCTCCCCACATCTCCCCACATCCCTCCACCCTCTCTTGAGCTGTTTGAGCTCTCTCCACGGCCCTTCACGGGCCTTCACGCTAGGCTCCGCCCCTTTCACGGGCATTCGCGTTAGGCCCCGCCCCTTCACGATCGGCCACGCCCACTTCTGCTCGGCGCAGTCGGCAGAACAGGTAGGGACTCAGGCCAGTGTGTTTGTCCGCGTGCTGTCTCTACTGCGCATGACAGCTTCGGACAAACACACTTGGCCTTTTATAGTATAGGATGGATCAGCTTACATTCTGGAACAATTATTCTCACAGCAGAGTATCAGGACGTATGTAATATGAGATATAAGATAGATATTATGATACATAGTATGGAACGAGATATAGAGGGATTCTAGAGGAGCCCCTCTCCTGGGGAGATGCCATCTACCGGCGACATGGGAAAAGGGAGTAGGGATATGACCCGCAGGCAACAAGTACCGGCGGGAAAGGGAGGAGAGGAGTCCCTTCTGTATTTTTTATGTATAATGCCAATTCCACTGGCCCGGCCGCAACCAGCAGAACAAGCTTAAATTAGCATACAGAACCTTTCTAAATAAACATACATTATCCATATACACTGTAACATCCTGAAATACAATTAGTGTGTCTATAGTGGACTTTCTGACTTAGAAAGATTTGAAAGTATATACCAGAGTTACATCTATACAGCTAGGGAGTCCTTAGGAAAGATCTATATATAGGTTATATGGGCAATGGTCTACAACACCGGCATTTTCACAGAAATAAGAATCCATCCATAATAAACACACTTAATATAAGACTAACTCAGGCTTCAACACCCCTGCACAAGTATTTATATAAAGACATGAAACATCGGCCTAAGCCGCATATCTGGGTCATCAAGTATGTTGACCTCTAAACATATAAACAAATCTTTATAAATATCTCCAATGTATCTAGCTAAGTAGTACACCATATAAGGAGGATATATCTTTCTATTAATCAGCTACTAAGCACAAAATATTACAGCATGACATTCTATATATATATGTCTCTGTCACCAGCTAACTGCAAAGATTGTAAAAACCGTAGCCACCTATAGGAGTTGATCACCAGAATTCCACACCTCCAGCTATACACTTGGCAATATGGGAACTTACAATGTCATAAATCTCATAATCTCCCGCAAGAGTGTTGAAGTTTTCCCTACTGCAGCATAACTTAACTCTTAATGATTCCAGGCGTATATGAGGTGTAATCTTAAGTTCCTGCAGGAACATTATATATAGGTAAACCATAGACAATTGCATGTAACATAGTATGTGGTATGTGGCTGCATATATCAGAAGTAACTCAGACTTAATTAAGCATATTCCAGTTATCATACATTCTTGCAAGCTACTCTGACATAGGAACTATCGTCCATGCACCATTGTGCCAATGTCTCTTAATTCTAAGTAGATAAGCTATCTGCTAACAGTTTAAATAAACCTGCTTTTAGTGTAATATAATAGAAGGGAGTAGCAGTAAATATACTAGAATTATGCGGCTAGAATGAAAGAGCATCCGCAAGTAAAATATAGATGTGCATATTATGAGCTTATCACCAGGTTAATCAATACAGTATTATTCTAGGCAATTGAAGCTGAGTCCCTAGGCTTAGGTGTACTGTGCAAGAATAATGTCAGCATGGGTGGAGCTAAGACTTGCTGAAAGTAGTGTGAGCATTAGTGGCTTAAATCTCTCTCATCCAGATATAGTAAAGGTATATTCCTGTGTGACAACTAAAATATATAATGGAAAGGGGGGGCCTACTCAGCTTGCATCAGGATATTTAAATGTGGACATTTAAACTAGTTAATCCTGCTAACAAAAGCAATACAATCAGATATGCTGTGTGTAGGTCTGGGTCATGAGGAGTATATTAATTACCCCAGCAGGCATTTCTAATATATGCAACTGTTGTATTTCAGTAGTTATAAACTTGATATTGTATAGTTGAATCTGAACTGCAAACAGTTGGGATAGAAGTGCAAACATTAACAATGAGCAGATGTAAATGGTTATAAGCTTAATATGTCAGTATTGGATCTAGGCTGCAAACAGATGCACTGAAAATACATAGATTAACATTGAACAGAACTTTTAAAGAGCCTGGGCAAAGTGATCTTCTGTTGGTCAGCATAGGAGCCTGAGCAGAAATATTGAGGCTAGTATGCTTCCCACACCGGCATTATCATGTTTATGACTTGTATATAACATTTAAGTAGTAATTTCCAAACATAAAAGTTAACATAGGCCATCAGATAGATGTAAACTATAACAAAGGGAATCTCAATACCCCAAAAACATTTCATTGAAATAATGAGCTAAAGTCATGTACGGCTCTGGAAGCTACGGACCTGAAATGAAATAGACTATCCTCCACTATGTGGCCTGGAGATTTCTTGCTAACCCACACCTCATGTGTCCAACTTATGCCCCATATCGTAGCCTCGACAAGATTTGAGCATCATACCATCACAGGTACCCTTAACAGGCTAGAAACTAAAACTTATAGCTAGACATGTTGCAAATCTAAGCTAAGCTAAAGTGGAGTATAATGTCCGTGATAATGAGATAGCCCATAATGAACCCCAAATGTCAAGGACCATCAAAAAGGCAGGGTATGTGCAGCTAGTGTCCCAGACTCATATCCAGGTATCGAGCCAGTGTGTTCCTAGTAGAATATGGAGAGCTGCACGGGACTCTAGGGCTTCACCCAATTCCTATTCTGGTAGCGCTAATCTTGAGACGGCTAAACCAGGAGCCAAGCGAGCGCCTTGCCTGTTTTATATTTTTACAAGCTGTGGCAGATGCTATCTCGCTAATGATGACCCTTGTGCTGGCTGAAGTGCTGTCAGGCTCACCCGGTTTGATGTATTGCATCACAGCTCTCAAAGCAAGGAGCGACACTGCCGCATGAAGATAGGAGACGTTGCTGATATCCATTGTGGCCACAGTGGGTAGGCCACTAGCTCCATCAAACTGCAGGGTATCAAGAGGCCCACTGAAGCCGGGGAGAAAGTACTCCCATAATAGGTAAGCACCGCCTGCTTGCAGCGGGATAGCAGCCAGTCGTGATGTTAAGATCTCAGACCTCAGCTCCCCACTGACCGGTTCAAGTGAAATTGGGTTCCTCTCGCCTGCTAGGCTCCCATTTGCTCCCAAATGTGACTCCCTTGCAGAAGATTCTCTGTGTGATCGCGGCATTCCCAGCCCAGAACGTGGTTCTCCGTTATTCAACTGTGAGGCCTCATCACTCCCGTCAGGATCGACAGGAGCCGCCATTTTAGATGCAGAATTAGTGAATATGCCACGCTGCTCTTTAAATACGAGTATCAGACTCTGGAAGTTGGAGTCCAGTTGCTGGGTCAATTTCTGCAACGATTCTCTCACCAGCTCAGTAGAGTCTGCCATGTCTAGAATTGTAGCCTAGGATCCAATATAGTATGCGGTATATTTCCGTATCACTGCAACCACATGGAGCTATCTTGTAGATTTTCACTGCTTAAGAGTCAAAATAGGCGCTTAAAACGTATTAGATAAAGTTGTATGAAGGTTGCTTTCCCCCTTATGATAGAGGAATTCTAGAGAGAGGTTCAAAAGCAAAAATTAAATGATTTATATGCTATATGTTGAAAGATTTTGCAGGAGCTCGAAATGTAAACGTCCTATCTCTTCTGTAGCTGGCTCCGCCCAGGGCATGTCTATTTCAAAATTTTATTGTGATAACAATGAGATGAATTTAAAATTCACAGGTGCCTACAGTCGAGAAAAAATTAATTATTTGGATTTAACATTACAAATTGTTAATAACACGATTACTACAAGGACCTACAGAAAGCCAACAGCTGGCAACACAGTATTACACGCCAAGTCACAGCATCCCCTAGTATGATCGATTTCTAAATCACAATTTATAAGAATTAGACGTAACACTCAACTAGATGAGGTCTATGAAGAGCAATCTATAGATCTTAAAGATAGACTAACCCAAAGAGGATATAGACCCAAAAAGCTAGAAGAAGTGAGAAAAGCTACCAAATATTATGACACACATACTAAATTTGATGACACCATTATATTCAACAATATAATCAGATAGTACAGATTATCAAAAAACATCTTAACTTACTAAAAGCTGATGAAACCTTACAACCATATATAAAAAATTGTAAATTTGTATCAAAAAAGTCAAAAACCCTGGCATAGTCGTTGTCTCCAAGTTTGGTCACAAATGATACAGCACAGAGCCAAAATGTCACCAGGTGGCTAAATAAGAAAGGCACCTTTAAATGTGGTACTAGGACATGTTTAGCCTGTCTAAATATCCTACAGGAGGACCACTTTATATGTCAAGTAAATAAGAGAATTTACCCGATAGACTTTTATGCCAACTGTGGTTTCAAATATGCAATTTATTTACTCACATGCAATATTTGCTTTTTTTCCAATACATAGGAAAAACCACACGTACAGTAAGGACACGTTTTAACAAACACGTAAGAGATGTAAAAACTATTGTAAAAATTCCACAGTGGCTGATCATTTTAATAATTTACATTTTACCAACATAGCAAATCTTTCATTACAAATCATAGACATAGCAAAAACTCCATTAATAAGGATAAGATATTGGAAAAAAAAGAACTTTATTGGATTTTGAAATTGTGTACACGTTCTCCATTGGGAATGAACAGAGAATGTGACATTAATTTCTTTATAGATAATTAACATTATTCCTTTAGTATATCATGTTTCTATATGGGATTTTAATCTATATGGAGTTTTTTTGTATAAACATAATACATGGCTATTTTCCAATTCTTATTAACACATTATGTATTAAAACAGCAGGATTTTGTCTATATACTTGTAAATACATAGGCTGCAGGATCTAAGAAATATCCTAATATATCCCAAAAAGTTATTGCATTCATAATAAGGTCTAATCATTTAATTGTTACCATTCCTTATAAAGACACCCACAGTTTAACAAAATACTGCTATGGTATGATAACTTTAAAGGCATTAATAATGGTTTATATATATATATATATATATATATATATATATATATATATATATATATATATATATATATTTTTTTTTTTATTTTTTTTAAGGTAAATTAGTATTAATATATGAATATCTACTGTTTTGCCTATTTTCTAATTTATATGTCTTTTTGTATTTGCTCTTATTGTTTATTACTTTACTATTTCACATTGGTTTATTTTTATGCAAATGACATTCTTTGTATGAAAAAACCTTGATACTAGGAGAATATAGTCCAAGTCTGTATTTATAAACCTAAGCTATGATATTTCAGTGTCTTATATATAGGTGTTTGTTTTTACTCTCACATGTTCCTTCCTTTTTGGACATGAGGTGGTTAAATTTGATTGCCTCATTTTCCAATAAAGGTTCTGAGTTTAGACACAGACTTTAGTCTATGAGTAAGAGCCCACAGTGGCGTGAAACATGTTAGACTGTCTGTTACCTATACTGCCTGTCTGCATCTATTTTTAATTTTTTGGATTACAATAAAGTGTTATACTGTTTTTACAACACTTGCGGTTTGGAGTAGTGCCTGCCAATTCTTTTCCTTTGATTACTTTTGCGGCTTGATCCGCCGCCATCGGCTACGGCATTTCAGAGGTCAGAAGCTTCACGCCCACACAGTCTCTCTGGGCTTACGGGTCAAGAGCCGCTTGCCAAGGTTGCGGTAACCACTTCACTTGTAAATAAAGTTATTAACCCCTATTCCCCTGCACCCCAACATCGCTACCACTATAATAAAGCTATTAACCCCTATTCCACCGCTCCCTGACATCGCCGCCACAAAATAAAGTTATTAAACCCCAAACCTCTGGCCTCCCACATCACCGCCACTGAATAAACCTATTAACCCCTAAACCGCCAGCTCCCCACATCGCAACCAACTAAATTAAACTATTAACCCCTAAAAATAACAACCCCCTAACTTTAAATTAAAATTACAATATCCGTATCTTAAAATAAATGAAAACTTACCTGTGAAATAAAAAAAAAATAAGTTTAAACTAACAATTAACCTAACATAACTATTATACCAAAATTAAAATAAATACCAATTAAATAAGATAAATTAGACATTAAAAAACCTAACACTACTAAAAAAATCAAGACTAAAATTACAAAAAAACCAAAAAACTAAATTACGAAAAATAACAAAATGAAATGATCCAAAATAAAAACAATTACACCTAATCTAATAGCCCTATAAAAATAAAAAGCCCCCCCAATAAAAAACCCTAGACTACAATAAACTACCAATAGCCCTTAAAAGGGCCTTTTGTAGGGCATTATCCTAAAGAAATCAGCTCTTTTACCTGTATAAAAAAACACAGTCCCCCAACAGTAAAACCCACAACCCAAACAACCCCCCAAAATAAAAAAAACTAACTCTAAAAAAAACTAAGCTACCCATTGCCCTGAAAATGGCATCTGTATGGGCATTGCCCTTAAAAGGGAAGTCAGCTCTTTTAAAAAAGCCCAAACCCTAATCTAATAAAAAAAAAAACACCCCAAAAAAGTTAAAAAAAACCCTAAGACTACCCCCCGACGATCCACTTACAGTTTCTGAAATCCGGACATCCAGGCAGCGAGAATACTTCATCCAGGTGGCGAGATCATCATCCATCCAGGCGGCATCTTCTATCTTCATCCAGGAGGCATCTTCTATATTCAACCCGGCTGCGTCTTATCTTCATCCCGGTGGAGCGGGTCAATCCTTGAAGACATCCAACGCAGAGCATCCTCTTCATACGGTCTCCGCTGTACACTGAATCTTCAATGCAAAATGATGACCCTTGCATTCCTATTGGCTGATTTGATTTTTGAAATTCAAATCAGCCAATAGGATGAGAGCTACTGAAATTCTATTGGCTATTCAAATCAGTCAATATAATTTCAGTAGCTCTCATTCCGCCGGGATGAAGATAGAAGATGCCGCCAGGATGAAGTTAGAAGATGCCGCCTCGATAAAGATAGAAGACACCACCTGGATGGAGACTTCTCGTTGCCTGGATGTCCGGACTTCAGAAACTGTAAGTGGATCGTCGGGGGTTAGTGTTAGGGTTTTTTTAACTTTTTTTGGGTGGGTTTTTTATTATTTGTTAGTTTCAACTTAGGTTTTTTTAATTTCACAGGAAAGTTTTTATTTATTTTGAGATAGGGATATTGTAATTTTAATTTAAAGTTAGGGGGTGTTAAGTTTAGGGGCTAATAGTTTAATTTAGTTTTTTGTGATGTGGGGGGCTGGTGGTTTAGGGGTTAATAGGTTTATTTAGTGGCGGTGATGTGGGAGGCCAGAGGTTTAGGGGTTAATAACTTTATTTTGTGGCACCGATATTGGAGATCAGCAGAATAGGGGTTAATTGCTTTATTATAGTGTTGGCGATGTTGGGGTGCGGGGGAATAGGGGCTAATAACTTTATTATAGTGGCGGCAATGTCAGGGAGTGGGGCAATAGGGGTTAATAACTTTTATTACTGGTAGCAATGTCGGGGTGGCAGATTAGGGGTGTTTAGACTTGGAGTTTATGTCAGGGTGTTAGGTTTAAACGTAACTTTTTTTCCCCATAGACATCAATGGGGTTGCGTTACGGCAATCGCCATTCCGTGCTTCAGGTGTTAGTTTTTTTCTTTCTAAAACTCTCTCCCCATTGATGTCTATGGGGAAAGCGAGCACAAGCACGTATTCTCAGCCCTTGGATTTTGTGTGGCATGGAGCTTATCGCCACCATATCGCACACACAAGGCGGCTTTTTAGAAACCTGTAATGGCAGCGCTATGGATGGTGAAATAACGGAACTTTTGTTGCGTTCGTTTCGCACCCTCTATAGCACAAAACTTGTAATCTAGGCATATGTGTTTACATAGTTATATACAGTAGAAGCAATAGTGCTATTATATAATGCTCATTAACATTTTAGAGTGTTTTCTTTTGCATTTTAAGTTATCTTATACTTTCATGTAGGTCTGCAAATGTTTCCATTGTATCACATTTTGTATTTTCAAAGTATATACAGTAATATTCTGTTGTAACCTTTTTATCGGATTTTTTTACGGTCACAACTTTTGCTCTTTTATAAGGTCAGTAACTTATTTAGGACTAGATTATGAGTGGCATGTTGTGTACAAGAGATAAGAGGTATATCACTGCTCTTGAGTGCATTGAAAGCAGCTTGCGTGTTACAAGTTGAAAGTAAACGCGTTTGCTAAAGCACAATTTCTATTCTAATACATAACTGCCCAACAGAAATATATCCTGACATTTTTTTTTTTACCTTGTTGTTACTGTTTTTTTAATGCTTAAATAATGGGCTCAATGTACAAAGCAGTGGACATAACTTTTGAGCCCTTGTGAGGCACGCTTGCTCATGATACTTAAAAACTGCTGCTTCTTAAAGGGACATAAAAACCAAAAAATGTTTTAATTATTCTGATAGAACATTCAGTTTTAAACAACTTTCCAATTTACTTCTGTTTTCAAATTTTCTTCATTTTCTTGTTATCCTTTGTTGAAAAGTTGGGATGCAAGCTCATGAGTGTGCACGTGTCTAAAGCTCTATATGGCAGCAGTTTTGCAACAATGTTATACATTAGCAGGAGCACTAGATGGTAGCACTATTTCTTGTCATGTAGTGCTTCAAGCATGTGCACGCTACCTACCTAGGTATCCTTTCAACAAAGAACAACAGGAGAATGAAGCAAATTTGATAATAGAAGTAAATTGGAAACTTTTTAAAATTGTATTCTGTATCTGCATATTAAAATAATTTTTTGGGGTTTAATGTCCTTTTAGCTAGCATTGTAGGTTTGCTTATGGAAGACTGCACTGCTGTGGCTCTAAATAGGGTTGCCACCTCGGCCATGTGCTGTCCAGAGGCACAATAAATGTTCCCCCTGCTTACCCTACAACATGCATAACTCATAAGTGCCCAGGAAAACAAGGCTGAGGTGGCATTCCAAGCTACAAATCTTCATATGCAGTTTCATAAATAGGGACATCTGAATTTAACTTACTGGTTGATCACTAAATCCTGTAAATTATCAAGAAGAATATAATTCCAATTATCCTAATTTTGTGAGGGAATAACCCAGATTTTGTTAAAAACACTGGCAGAGATGAACGATTTCCTTAATCTTTTCTTTTAATGCTCAGATACACTTTAAAAGCAATAAGAGACAATAGCAGATACATTTTAAAAATACAGGTTTTGAATGGTCAGATAAAAAAATTACCAATAAGCAAAGTCTAGATAAGCAACATAGGGGTAGATTTACAGAGCAGCCAATGCTGCAATCTACCCCTGATGTTTCAGTCTCACCGGAAAATTAAGTTTAGAAGCAGCGGTCATAAGACCACTGCTCCTTAACTCACCCGCCACCTCTGAGTTGGCGGACAGCAATCATCCCGATCAGATACGATTGGGATGATTGACACCCCCTGCTAGCAACCAATTGGCTGTGAATGTGCAGGGGGCTGCATTGCACATGAATTTCACCAAGGTAAAAGGACAGGTATGAGTGAGTGCACCTCTGTTAAAGTTCTCAACTCTGCTACACCCTAAAATGACATATGTTCCTCCAAACAAATGTCGATAACAAAGATATATTGAAACAGTGTAGGGGAGCGCTAAAAGTTGATTGAAATAGATATATTAGTATTTTAATTGTAGTATTTGTAGCTTTGAAAAAATAAGAAGATAGTATATTTATGTTTCTATAAATATATACAAATATTGTATAAGCGCATATATATATATATATATATATATATATATATATATATATATATATATATATATATATATATATATATATATATATATATATAATAATAGCAAAAACTAGTACTCACTGGACTTTTTCAAACACCAAAAGGTTTAATGTGACGTTTCGGAGACAAAGTATCCCCTCAGTTCTGAGGAAGGGGATACTTTTTGTCTCCGAAACGTCACATTAAACCTTTTGGTGTTTGAAAAAGTCCAGTGAGTGCTAGTTTTTGCTATTATTATCCATTACCCACTAGCACCCTGGCTGCTGAACCGTGGAAGTGAGAGTGCTCATCTCGGTACTATATATATATATATATATATATATATATATATATATATATATATATATATATATATATATATGCAGATGCAAAATATGGCCTAGTTGTAAAATATGTTAGCGTGATAAACGTGACTAAACCACTGATGTGTATTAAAGACAAATAGATGATGAAGGGTTTGTTTTAAATGTTTTACTATAAATGCTTGATAAAATAAAAACATATAGACGTATCTAAATAAAGACAATGATAAAATAAAACAACAATGTTAACAATAAAACCAATGATATAAAACAACACTCTTGTGTAATAGTGTCAGAACTAACTGTCTAATGTAACAAAAATAGTCTGTTTGTTACAATGATTTCTAAGCGCTATAAGCCATGTTTATAATGGTGAGCTTGAGCTGATTAAAAAAGGGAGGTAAAATAGTATAAATATGTATCTCACTGCAATGGATAAAAAACACACTTTCAGTATAAGTGATGTTTTGGATAGCTTATAATATGACTTCAGAAATTATTAAAACCAAATGGCAATGGGTTTAAAAAAGGTCTGTTTGGATATAAGAGCCGTTTTGAATGTACCTTTAAGGTAGTCTTTATCTTCGAAGCTGTGTTAGAAAAAATGATCTGTTGCGGAGTATAGCTGTGTATCACTCTCTATGTTGTGGATCCGTGATGGTGAGCCTGTATTCTGGCTTTACTCCCGGGTCACAGGGAGTAACCAGTCGCTGATGGTGAAGCTGGAAGGTGAACGCTGATAGGGCAATAGTGGTAAGCCCTTATATATCCCAACAACTTGTTGGTTTATCAGATTTTGAATGTTCAAGCAGTTCTTATTATAGATATATGTAAAGACACATTCCTTATGTGCCGCTTAGTTTTGAATGTGGAAATTCAATGATCAGATAAATTTAGGCTGTTTTTAGCCAGTCTCTGTGATAATAGAGTGTGTCCTTATGTTTGCTATTAGTAATAGCTGGAATACCAACTGAAGAATGAAAGTGTTTTTTTCTCTTTATTAGCTACTATCACAGCTTCAAATGAAGAGAGGTGCAGCAATTTTCCAAATCCAAACAATTTTGAAAGAGATCGTATCTCAATATATTTTTTACGTGTTCTAAAATCACAACACAAATTACTGATACATTTAAAATTTCACTTAGAAACTCACATTATTATATAATATAAAAAATGTCTATTAAAATAAACAATGTTATTAGAAATAAGCACACTTTTTTATATAGTAGATTCTAATACACTTTTAAGACACATAAGTTGAATTAAAGCCTTAATACTCTTTTTATTAAATAACTGTTTTTATTAAATAATTGAATTTATAAGATGAAATTGTTATAAATTACAGAATCAATACACTTAGGAGCAAGACGTTCCAATGATAGGTCTGTCTTATATATAGATTTCAATTGTTAAATTTGTTCCATCATTTGTCAAAGTTTTGAGATACTAAAGAGAGTTAATGTACAAAAAAATTCTTCTTCTGAATATGTTTGTGCAAATGGTTGTGTTTGTTTATTACAATACTGTCTATGATCCATTATTAAATGCTAACATACGTTATACTCAACACCTGCCGAAAAGCATTCATATTGGCCATTACAAAATTAACTTAACCAATAGGATATACCTTAACTCTATATAAGGGCAGAATTGACAAGTAATGGGCATCTTGATAAAGGCCCCAGGCCGAAACGAGTAGATTTGCCCATTGTTAGATAGCTTTTGCCACAGCTACATCTGCACCCATTGCAATAATTGAGATATCATAGGATCTCTTTTAAAAACATTTGGATTTGGAAAATTGCTGCACCTCTCTTCATTTGAAGCTGTGATAGTAGCTAATAAAGAGAAAAAAACACTTTCATTCTTAGGTTGGTATTCCAGCTATTACTAATAGCAAACATAAGGACACACTCTATTATCACAGAGACTGGCTAAAAACAGCCTAAATGTATCTCATTATTGGATTTCCACATTTAACACTAAGCGGCCCATAAGGAATGTGTCTTTACATATATCTAAAATAAGAACTGCTTGGACATTCAAAATCTGATAAACCAACAAGTTGTTGGGATATATAAGGGCTTACCACTATTGCCCTATCAGCGTTCACCTTCCAGCGTCACCATCAGCGACTGGTTACTCCCTGTGACCCGGAAGTAAAGCCAGAATACAGGCTTACCAATCACGGATCCACAACATAGAGAGTGATATACAGCTATACTCCGCAACGGATCATTTTTTCTTACACAGCTTCGAAGATAAAGACTACCTTAAAGGTACATTCAAAAACAGAATTTATGCTTACCTGATAAATTACTTTCTCCAACGGTGTGTCCGGTCCACGGTGTCATCCTTACTTGTGGGAATATCTCTTCCCCAACAGGAAATGGCAAAGAGTCCCAGCAAAGCTGTCCATATAGTCCCTCCTAGGCTCCGCCCACCCCAGTCATTCGACCGACGGACAGGAAGAAAAAAAACAGGAGAAACTATAGGGTGCCGTGGTGACTGTAGTTAGAGAACATAATTCATCAAACCTGATTAAAAAACCAGGGCGGGCCGTGGACCGGACACACCGTTGGAGAAAGTAATTTATCAGGTAAGCATAAATTCTGTTTTCTCCAACATTGGTGTGTCCGGTCCACGGCATCATCCTTACTTGTGGGAACCAATACCAAAGCTTTAGGACACGGATGAAGGGAGGGAGCAAATCAGGTTACCTAAACAGAAGGCACCACGGCTTGCAAAACCTTTCTCCCAAAAATAGCCTCTGAAGAAGCAAAAGTATCAAATTTGTAAAATTTGGCAAAAGTGTGCAGTGAAGACCAAGTCGCTGCCATACATATCTGATCAACAGAAGCCTCGTTCTTGAAGGCCCATGTGGAAGCCACAGCCCTAGTGGAGTGAGCTGTGATTCTTTCTGGAGGTTGCCGTCCGGCAGTCTCGTAAGCCAATCGGATGATGCTTTTAAGCCAAAAAGAAAGAGAGGTAGAAGTCGCTTTTTGACCTCTCCTTTTACCAGAATAGACGGCAAACAGAGAAGAAGTTTGTCTGAACTCTTTTGTAGCTTCTAAATAGAATTTTAGAGCACGGACTACGTCTAAATTGTGTAACAAACGTTCCTTCTTTGAAACTGGATTCGGACACAAAGAAGGAACAACTATCTCCTGGTTAATATTTTTGTTAGAAACAACCTTTGGAAGAAAACCAGGCTTAGTACGCAAAACAACCTTATCTGCATGGAACACCAGATAGGGCGGAGAACACTGCAGAGCAGATAACTCAGAAACTCTTCTAGCAGAAGAAATAGCAACCAAAAACAAAACTTTCCAAGATAACAACTTAATATCTATGGAATGTAGAGGTTCAAACGGAACCCCTTGAAGAACTGAAAGAACTAGATTTAAACTCCAGGGAGGAGTCAAAGGTCTGTAAACAGGCTTGATCCTAACCAGAGCCTGAACAAATGCTTGAACATCTGGCACAGCTGCCAGTCGTTTGTGTAATAAGACAGATAAAGCAGAAATCTGTCCCTTTAGAGAACTCACTGATAATTCTTTATCCAAACCCTCTTGTAGAAAGGAAAGGATCCTAGGAATTTTGATCTTATTCCATGAGAATCCCTTGGATTCACACCAGCAGATATATCTTTTCCATATTTTATGGTAAATTTTTCTAGTTACCGGTTTTCTGGCTTGAACTAGAGTATCTATCACAGAATCTGAAAACCCACGCTTTGATAGAATCAAGCGTTCAATTTCCAAGCCGTCAGCTGGAGGGAAACTAGATTTGGATGTTCGAATGGACCTTGTACTAGAAGATCCTGTCTCAAAGGTAGCTTCCATGGTGGAGCCGATGACATATTCACCAGGTCTGCATACCAAGTCCTGCGTGGCCACGCAGGAGCTATCAAGATCACAGAGGCCCTCTCCTGCTTGATCCTGGCTACCAGCCTGGGAATGAGAGGAAACGGTGGAAACACATAGGCTAGGTTGAAGGTCAAAGGCGCTACTAGTGCATCCACTAGAGTCGCCTTGGGATCCCTGGATCTGGACCCGTAGCAAGGAACCTTGAAGTTCTGACAAGACGCCATCAGATCCATATCTGGAATGCCCCAAAATTGAGTCAACTGGGCAAAGATCTCCGGGTGGAGTTCCCACTCCCCCGGATGGAATGTCTGACGACTCAGATAATCCGCCTCCCAGTTTTCCACACCTGGGATGTGGATCGCAGATAGGTGGCAGGAGTGATCCTCTGCCCATTTTATTATTTTGGTCACTTCTTTCATCGCCAGGGAACTCCTTGTTCCCCCCTGATGATTGATATAAGCAACAGTCGTCATGTTGTCTGATTGGAATCTTATGAATCTGGCCTTTGCTAGTTGAGGCCAAGCCCTGAGAGCATTGAATATCACTCTCAGTTCCAGAATGTTTATTGGGAGAAGATACTCTTCCCGAGACCATAGTCCCTGAGCCTTCAGGGATTCCCAGACCGCGCCCCAGCCCACTAGACTGGCGTCGGTCATGACGATGACCCACTCTGGTCTGCGGAAGCTCATTCCCTGGGACAGGTGGTCCAGGGTTAGCCACCAACGGAGTGAGTCTCTGGTCTTCTGATCTACTTGAATCACTGGAGACAAGTCTGAATAGTCCCCATTCCACTGTTTCAGCATGCACAGTTGTAATGGTCTTAGATGAATTTGCACAAAAGGAACTATGTCCATTGCTGCAACCATCAATCCTACTACTTCCATGCACTGAGCTATGGAAGGACGAGGAATAGAATGAAGAACTTGACAAGCGTTTAGAAGTTTTGACTTTCTGACTTCTGTCAGGAAAATCCTCATTTCTAAAGAATCTATTATTGTTCCCAAGAAGGGAACTCTTGTCGACGGAGACAGGGAACTTTTTTCTATGTTCACATTCCATCCGTGAGATCTGAGAAAGGCCAGAACGATGTCTGTGTGAGCCTTTGCCTTTGAAAGAGACAACGCTTGTATTAGAATGTCGTCCAAGTACGGTACTACTGCAATGCCCCTTGGTCTTAGAACCGCTAGAAGGGATCCCAGTACCTTTGTGAAAATCCTTGGAGCAGTGGCTAACCCGAATGGGAGGGCCACAAACTGGTAATGTTTGTCCAGAAAGGCAAACCTTAGGAACTGATGATGTTCTTTGTGGATAGGAATATGTAGATACGCATCCTTTAGATCCACGGTAGTCATAAATTGACCTTCCTGGATGGTGGGTAGAATCGTTTGAATGGTTTCCATTTTGAACGATGGTACTCTGAGAAACTTGTTTAGGATCTTTAAATCCAGAATTGGTCTGAAAGTTCCCTCTTTTTTGGGAACTACAAACAGATTTGAGTAAAATCCCATTCCTTGTTCCGCCGTTGGAACTGGGTGTATCACTCCCATCTTTAACAGGTCTTCTACACAATGTAAGAATGCCTGTCTCTTTATTTGGTTTGAGGATAAGTGAGACATGTGAAACCTTCCCCTTGGGGGTAGTTCCTTGAATTCCAGAAGATAACCCTGAGAAACTATTTCTAGTGTCCAGGGATCCTGAACATCTCTTGCCCAAGCCTGAGCAAAGAGAGAGAGTCTGCCCCCTACTAGATCCGGTCCCAGATCGGGGGCTACTCCTTCATGCTGTTTTGTTAGCAGCAGCAGGCTTCTTGGCCTGCTTACCCTTGTTCCAGCCTTGCATCGGTTTCCAGGCTGGTTTGGATTGAGAGGCATTACCCTCTTGTTTAGAGGATGCAGAGTTAGAGGCCGGTCCGTTCCTGAAATTGCGAAAGGAACGAAAATTAGACTTATTCTTGGCTTTGAAAGGCCTATCTTGTGGGAGGGCATGGCCCTTTCCCCCAGTGATGTCTGAAATAATCTCTTTCAATTCTGGCCCAAAGAGAGTCTTACCCTTAAAGGGGATATTAAGTAATTTTGTCTTGGAAGATACATCCGCTGACCAAGACTTTAGCCAAAGCTCTCTGCGCGCCACAATTGCAAACCCTGACTTTTTCGCCGCTAATCTAGCTAGTTGTAAAGTGGCATCCAAAATAAAAGAATTAGCCAACTTGAGTGCGTGAACTCTGTCCATAACCTCCTCATACGGAGTCTCTCTACTGAGCGACTTTTCTAGTTCCTCGAACCAGAACCACGCTGCTGTAGTGACAGGAACAATGCACGAAATGGGTTGCAGGAGGTAACCTTGCTGTACAAAAATCTTTTAAAGCAAACCCTCCAATTTTTTATCCATAGGATCTTTGAAAGCACAATTATCCTCGATAGGAATAGTAGTGCGCTTGTTTAAAGTAGAAACTGCCCCCTCGACCTTAGGGACTGTCTGCCATAAGTCCTTTCTGGGGTCGACCATAGGAAATAATTTCTTAAATATAGGAGGGAGGACAAAAGGTATGCCGGGCTTCTCCCACTCCTTATTCACTATATCCGCCACCCGCTTGGGTATAGGAAAAGCGTCAGGGTGCACCGGAACCTCTAGGAACTTGTCCATCTTGCATAATTTTTCTGGAATGACCAGGTTGTCACAATCATCCAGAGTAGATAACACCTCCTTAAGCAGTGCGCGGAGATGCTCTAATTTAAATTTAAATGTCACAAAATCAGGTTCTGCTTGTTGAGAAATTTTACCTGAATCTGAAATTTCCCCATCCGACAAAACATCCCTCATGACCCCTTCAGATTGGTGTGAGGGTATGACAGAGCAATTATCATCAGCGCCCTCCTGCTCTACAGTGTTTAAAACAGAGCAATCACGCTTTCTCTGATATGCAGGCATTTTGGATAAAATATTTGCTATGGAGTTATCCATTACTAGCGTTAATTGTTGCATAGTAATAAGCATTGGCGCGCTAGAAGTACTAGGGGCCTCCTGCGTGGGCAAAACTGGTGTAGACACAGAAGGAGATGATGTAGAACTATGTCTACTCCCCTCATCTGATGAATCATCTTGGGCAACTTTACTATCTGTGGCAATACTGTCCTTACTTTGTTTGGACGCTATGGCACAATTATCACACAATTTTTAAGGGGGACACACATTGATCTTCAAACATATAGAACATAGCTTATCTGAAGGTGCAGACATGTTAAACAGGCTTAAACTTGTCAAAAAAGTACAAAAACGGTTTTAAAACAAAACCGTTACTGTCTCTTTAAATTTTAAACAGTGCACACTTTATTACTGAATATGTGAAAAATTATGAAGGAATTGTTCAAAATTTACCAATTTTCACCACAGTGTCTTAAAGCATTCAAAGTATTGCACACCAATTTTCAGAGCTTTAACCCTTAAAATAAAGAAACCGGAGCCGGTTACAGTTTTAACCCCTCTACAGTCCCAGCTACAGCCTTTGCTGCAACTTTACCAAACCCAGGGGGGAATACGATACCAGATGAAGCCTTCTAGGAACTTTTCCAACTACTTTCAGATCCTCACACATGCATCTGCATGTCTTGCTCTCAAAAGTAACTGTGCATTAATGGCGCGAAAATGAGGCTCAGCCTACAACTGGGAAGGCCCTTCCTGACTGGAAAGGTGTCTAACACAGTGCCTGACGTTAAAAAATGTTCCCAAGCTTATAAGTGTGAATTACAAGCATAAACATGTATAAAATGCCCAAATAAAGCAATCGATTTTGCCCATAAAAGTGTCTACCAGTTTTATAGCCCATATTAAGCCCTTTATTCTGTTTGAGACTAAGAAAATGGCTTACCGGTCCCCATGAGGGGAAATGACAACCTTCCAGCATTACACAGTCTTGTTAGAAATATGGCTAGTCATACCTTAAGCAGAAAAGTCTGCTAACTGTTTCCCCAACTGAAGTTACTTCATCTCAACAGTCCTATGTGGAAACAGCAAACGATTTTAGTTACTGTCTGCTAAAATCATCTTCCTCTCACAAACAGAACTCTTCATCTTTTTCTGTTTCAGAGTAAATAGTACATACCAGCACTATTTTAAAATAACAAACTCTTGATAGTAGAATTAAAAAACTACAACTAAACACCACATACTCTTAACCATCTCCGAGGAGATGTTGCCTGTGCAACGGCAAAGAGAATGACTGGGGTGGGCGGAGCCTAGGAGGGACTATATGGACAGCTTTGCTGGGACTCTTTGCCATTTCCTGTTGGGGAAGAGATATTCCCACAAGTAAGGATGACGCCGTGGACCGGACACACCAATGTTGGAGAAACGGCTCTTATATCCAAACAGACCTTTTTTAAACTCATTGCCATTTGGCTTTAATAATTTCTGAAGTCATATTATAAACTATCCAAAACATCACTTATACTAAAAGTGTGTTTTTTTATCCACTGCAGTGAGATACATCAATTATACTTTTTTACCTCCTTTTTTTAATCAGCTCAAGTTCACCATTATAAACATGGCTTATAGCGCTTAGAAATCATTGTAAAAAACCGACCATTATTGTTAAATTAGACAGTTCTGACACTATTACACAAGAGTGTTGTTTTATATCATTGGTTTTATTGTTAACATTGTTGTTTTATTTTATCATTGTCTATATTTAGATACTTCTATATGTTTTTATTTTATCGAGCATTTATAGTAAAACATTTAAAACAAACCCTTCATCATCTATTTGTCTTTTATACATATCAATGGTTTAGACACGTTTATCACGCTAACATATTTTACAACTAGGTCATATTTTGCATCTGTATATATATATATATATATATATATATATATATATATATATATATATATATATATATATATATGCGCATATATATGCGCTTATACAATATTTGTATATATTTATAGAAACATAGATATACTATCTTCTTACTTTTTCAAAGCTACAAATACTACAACTAAAATACTATTATATCTATTTTAACCAGCTTTTAGCGCTCCCCTACACTGTTTCAATAAATGAATTTCACCAGAAATGCTTGTGCAATGTTCAGTGCAACAGTATATGCTGTCGGCATTTAGCGATGTCAGGCGGACATGATTCGCTGCAGCGAATTATGTCCGGTTGCCACTTGATAATTTGGCCCCATAGAGTCCAGCAGTTATTTCTCCTTTTTGCTATTTGATGTGAAACAAGGATACAAAACAAAACAAAAAAATCCATTCTTAAGAAAAAAAAAAAAAAAAAATCAATGTGGCAAATGTTAATAAAAACATAAAAATAAAATAAATATATAATATAAAATTCATAGGAAAAGCAAAAGAAGAACTCATTTAACTTTATAGTATAAAGAGTCTTCTGATGTGAAAAAAGTTTTGAGGTGGTTCAGAGTCCTATTTGCAGAAGTGAAAATCAATAGAAATTAATAATATAACATGTTAAGTCTGAAAAGCTTTGATTATTTGATTACAAGCACAGAGATTCCTATTTTGTTAGTTTAAAGTAAAAAAATAAATGTATAAAAAAATAAAAATAGAAAAAGAGTATAGAAAGCAAGCAAATAAGATAATTACATAACAAATAAACGCCTAGATCACGAGTTTGGCGTTAGCCTTAAAAAGCAGCGTTGAGAGGTCCTAATGCTGCTTTTTTCCTAACTCTGGTATTACGAGTCAGGCAGGAAAGGGTCTACCGCTCACTTTTCTTCCGCGACTCAAGGCTACCGCAAATCCCCTTACGTCAATTGCGTATCCTATCTTTTTAATGGGATTTGCCTAATGCTGGTATTACAAGTCTTGGAAGAAGTGAGCGGTAGACCCTCTCCTGTCAAGACTTCTACCACATTTGAAAGTCAGTAGTTAAGAGTTTTATGGGATAACGCCGGAACATAAAACTCTTAACTAAAGTGATAAAAAGTACACTAACACCCATAAACTACCTATTAACCCCTAAACCGAGGCCCCCCCACATCGCAAACACTAAAACACATTTTTTAACCCTTAATCTTCCGACCCCAACGTTGCCGCTACTATAATAAATTTATTAACCCCTAAACCTAAGTCTAACCCTAAGTCTAACCCCCCCTAACTTAAATATAATTTAAATTAAACAAAATTAATTTAACATAATTAAATAAATTAATCCTATTTAAAACTAAATACTTACCTATAAAATAAACCCTAAGCTAGCTACAATATAACTAATAGTTACATTGTAGCTATCTTAGGGTTTATTTTTATTTTACAGGCAACTTTGTATTTATTTTAACTATATACAATAGTTATTAACTATTTAATAACTACCTAGCTAAAATAAGTACAAATTTACCTGTAAAATAAATCCTAACCTAAGTTACAATTACACCTAACACTACACTATCATTAAATAAATTACATAAACTACCTACAATTAAATACAATTAAATAAAATAAACTAAATTACGAAAAAAAAACCCCACTAAATTACAGAAAATAAAAAAAGAATTACAAGAATTTTAAACTAATTACACCTAATCTAATCCCCCTAATAAAATAAAAAAGTCCCCCAAAATAAAAAAAATTCCCTACCTTATACTAAATTACAAATAGCCCTTAAAAGGGCCTTTTGCGGGGCATTGCCCCAAAGTAATCAGCGGCGATGTTGGGGGCAGCAGATTAGGGGTTCATAAGTATAATGTAGGTGGCGGCAGTGTCCGGAGCGGCAGATTAGGGGTTAATAATATAATATTAGAGGTGTTTAGACTTGGGGTTCATGTTAGGGTGTTAGGTGCAGACATAAAATGTATTTCCCCATAGGAAACAATGGGGCTGCATTAGGAGCTGAACGCTGCTTTTTTGCAGGTGTTAGGTTTTTTTTCACCCAGCTCAGCCCCATTGTTTCCTATGGGGAAATCGTGCACGAGCACGTTTAGCCATTTTACGGCTACCGTAAGCAACACTGGTATTACAGTGAGATGTGGAGCTAAATTTTGATCAATGCTCACTTTTCTGAGGCTAACGCCGGCTTGCAGAAAACTTGTAATACCAGCGTTGGCTTAAGGAAGCGGTAATAAAAAAAGGAGCGTTAGCCCCGCAAGCCTTACCGACAAAAATCCGTAATCTAGCCAAAAATTATTGGAAAGTTTAATTAAAAAAGTGAGAAATAAAAAAGAATCTATAAATATAAAGACAAGGTAGTGTTCATTCATATTTCTTTCTATTATGGCTTTTAGTATTACAATTAGATAATAATTACAGGGAGTGCAGAATTATTAGGCAAATGAGTATTTTGACCACATCATCCTCTTTATGCATGTTGTCTTACTCCAAGCTGTATAGGCTCGAAAGCCTACTACCAATTCAGCATATTAGGTGATGTGCATCTCTGTAATGAGAAGGGGTGTGGTCTAATGACATCAACATCCTATATCTGGTGTGCATAATTATTAGGCAACTTCCTTTCCTTTGGCAAAATGGGTCAAAAGAAGGACTTGACAGGCTCAGAAAAGTCAAAAATAGTGAGATATCTTGCAGAGGGATGCAGCACTCTTAAAATTGCAAAGCTTCTGAAGCGTTATCCTCGAACAATCAAGCGTTTCATTCAAAATAGTCAACAGGGTCGCAAGAAGCATGTGGAAAAACCAAGGCGCAAAATAACTGCCCATGAACTGAGAAAAGTCAAGCGTGCAGCTGACAAGATGCCACTTGCCACCAGTTTGGCCATATTTCAGAGCTGCAACATCACTGGAGTGCCCAAAAGCACAAGGTGTGCAATACTCAGAGACATGGCCAAGGTAAGAAAGGCTGAAAGACGACCACCACTGAACAAGACACACAAGCTGAAACGTCAAGACTGGGCCAAGAAATATCTCAAGACTGATTTTTCTAAGGTTTTATGGACTGATGAAATGAGAGTGAGTCTTGATTGGCCAGATGGATGGGCCTGTGGCTGGATTGGTAAAGGGCAGAGAGCTCCAGTCCGACTCAGACGCCAGCAAGGTGGAGGTGGAGTACTGGTTTGGGCTGGTATCATCAAAGATGAGCTTGTTGGGCCTTTTCGGGTTGAGGATGGAGTCAAGCTCAACTCCCAGTCCTACTGCCAGTTTCTGGAAGACACCTTCTTCAAGCAGTGGTACAGGAAGAAGTCTGCATCCTTCAAGAAAAACATGATTTTCATGCAGGACAATGCTCCATCACACGTGTCCAAGTACTCCACAGCGTGGCTGGCAAGAAAGGGTGTAAAAGAAGAAAATCTAATGACATGGCCTCCTTGTTCACCTGATCTGAACCCCATTGAGAACCTGTGGTCCATCATCAAATGTGAGATTTACAAGGTGGGAAAACAGTACACCTCTCTGAACAGTGTCTGGGAGGCTGTGGTTGCTGCTGCACGCAATGTTGATGGTGAACAGATCAAAACACTGACAGAATCCATGGATGGCAGGCTTTTGAGTGTCCTTGCAAAGAAAGGTGGCTATATTGGTCACTGATTTGTTTTTGTTTTGTTTTTGAATGTCAGAAATGTATATTTGTGAATGTTGAGATGTTATATTGGTTTCACTGGTAAAAATAAATAATTGAAATGGGTATATATTTGTTTTTTGTTAAGTTGCCTAATAATTATGCACAGTAATAGTCACCTGCACACACAGATATCCCCCTAAAATAGCTATAACTGAAAACAAACTAAAAACTACTTCCAAAACTATTCAGCTTTGATATTAATGAGTTTTTTGGGTTCATTGAGAACATGGTTGTTGTTCAATAATAAAATTAATCCTCAAATATACAACTTGCCTAATAATTCTGCGCTCCCTGTGGATTGTTTTACATTGGTGAGCTATTAGGAGGGACCCAACCCTATTTAAAGTAATCTACTTAAGCTCTGTTAGCTAAAAAAAAAAGGATCAGATTAATAAGGATATTTGAGTAATGTCATGAGTTATTCTGTGTTATTCAGTCTGTAAAGAAAACCTTTTAATTTACTTATTCTTAAAGTGATGTTAGGTTTTAAATGTCTTAGATGGGAACTTTGCACTTTTTTATCATGCTACATTTTGGAGATGTAGGGGCTGTCCTGTCCGCAATCAGTTTTCCCTCTTATGGGAAGAAATAGCTAACCTTAAAGGGACATGAAAACCAAAATGGTTCTTTCATGATTTAGGTAAAACATACAATTTTATACAACTTTCAAGTTTAATTCTATTATCAAATTTGTTTAATTCTTTTGGTATCATTTGTTGATTTAAGTAGCAATGCACTACTGGTTTCTATCTGAACACATGGGTGAGCCAATGACAATCGGTATATATATGCAGCCACCAATTAGCAGCTAGAACCTCGGTTCTTTGCCGCTCTTGAGCTCACCTAGATAAACATTTCAGCAAAGGATAACAAGAGAAGGAAGCAAATTAAATAATAGAAGTAAATTGGAAAGTTGTTTAAAATGATATGTTTTACCTAAATCACGAAATACATGTTTTGGGTTTTATGTCCCTTTAAAGCAAAGGTAGGTTTCATGTCCCTTTAAAGCTAAGGTAGGTTACATGTCTGTTACCTCTAAAGACCTGCCTCAGAAAGAAGCACCTCTACCCCAGAGATCAACAGGGAGAGGTAGATGGATTACTATAGACTCTGAAAGAGTTAGAGCAGTAGACCAGTAGCAAAGACTTTTAGTGGGTGACTCCATTCTGAGGAACGTGTATTTAGGTGAAAGTAAAGGAAAAGCAAGAGAGGTTTGATGTCTACTATGGATGTGCACAGGAAAAAATGTAATTGCAGCCGAAAAATTTTCATTTAGATTTAGTTCATGTTCATTCATGGTCGCATTCGTTTCACAAGAATTTTACTGGAAATTTCCGTTTCAACTAAAATTTTAATTTTAACCTATAGTGCACATTTTGGCCATTTTAAAGCTGTAATCAGCTTTATTGCCTTTAGTTTTGTCATTCTATGCACTTTTTTAACTTATTCTTTTATTTATACATCAAGCTTTTGTGCACAGCACTTTTGGTAAAACTAAAAAAATGATTTAAAAGTACACTAACTAAGCAGGCAGCCTTGACAGAGGACAAGGGCAGAGGGCAAGCTTCAACGTTGCCTGCTTCTTCTTTTTTACTCGAACCTATGATGAAAAAGATAATATGAATGTTATTGGTTGTGCACTAGTTCCAGTTCTTTACTCTGCAAGGGATACTCCTAGTCCTACTGCTACCACCACTACCAGACAGGCAGCTAACATCATACAGCGGTGTCATAAGATCACTGGACAATCCACCGCAGTGTGAAGGGTAGCCACTGTAGCCATTGCCAATACATTCTATTTAGGTTAGAAATGATTAAAACAGAGAAAAAAAATGCAACACACACAGTAGCATACATACATATCACACACATTTATTTTCCTCTCATACCATTCATGCTTGAATTAGCTTAATGTGTTGTTACTCATGAAGTGTCAGTACACCATGCTATTACATTAACCATTTTACTGTGTCCACACAATTCCATACCACACACATACTTGTCATTGGTTGAACTAGCGTAATCTGGTTTACTCTTGTAGTGTCAGTAACACCATTGCATTGAGTGAATTTATCCACCAATCAGCAAGGAAAACCTAGGTTGTTCATCTAAACTTACATTCTTGCATTTCAAATAAAGATACCAAGAGAATAAAGAACATTTGATAATAGGAGTAAATTAGAAAGTTGCTTAAAATTGCATGCTCTATCTGAATCACGAAATAAATTTATTGGGTACAGTGTCCCTTTAAGGTTTTAGTACGAGTTTGGAAGAGTAGAATGATGATGAGATTCAGGAGTTGTAGGAATTAGTAATGGTTTGTTAATGGCTATGGTTAGGTTAACGTTAAGGTGGATGAATGAATGATCAAGTAAGTACAGTAGCAAATAAATTAATTTAAGGATAGGAAGGTTAGCTTGATTTTGAGAATGAAGATAATTATTAGTAAAACTTACATGTGCTTAGGCTACATCATGATACGTTACATTCCTTTCTTCTGGTGAAGTTGGCTTGATGCTGTGATTCTTGGTTAGATTACACGTCTTTCTGAATTTAAAAATGATTCAAGGACAGATTGTGAATAGCAGGGAAGGATTTTCTGAAGTATATTTGGTAGAGACGAGAGATGTGCAATGTACATGGTGAAAATTTCCGTACCATCCGTTCAAATGCCTCATCAGAGGGTGAATAAAGAACACGTTACAATGAGTGGTACCGCACTTTCCATAGTGCTGCCATTACGAGTTACTGAAAAACCTCCTTGTGCTGTGCGTTATGGTGTGTTAAGCTCCATATTGCACAAAAGCCAAGGGCTGAGTTTATGTTCTCATTACGCTTTCCCCCATAGACATCAATGGGGAGAGAGTGTTAGAAACAATCTAACACCTGCGATCACGGAATGGCAAATCGCAACCCTATTGATGTCTATGACGGAAAGAAAGCTAAGTTTAAACCTAACACCCTAACATAAACCCCTAGTCTAAACACTCCTAATAGGCCACACCCCGACATCGCCGACACTAAATAAAGTTATTAACCTCTAATCCGCCACGCAAAACATCGCAGACACCTAAATAAAGCTATTAATCCTAATCCCACGCTCCCGACATCACTGACACTAAATAAAGTTACTAACCCCTAATCCGCCGCTCTGCGACATCGCAAACACTAAATAAAGCCATTAACCCCTAAACCACTGGCTCCCCACATAGCAAATAATAAATAAAGCTATTAACCCCTAAACCGCCAGTCCCCACATTGTAACTAATAAGCTAAACCTATTAACCCCTAAACTGACGGACCCCCACATCGCAAAACACTAAATTAAAATATTAACCCTTAAACTTTACACCCCCTAACTTTAAAGTAAAAGTTACAATATAACTATCTTAAAATAAATAAGCACTTACCTGTAAAAAAAACTAAGATTAATCTATAAATTAACCTAACATAACTATTCTAAAAAAAAACAAAAAAAGCTACCAATTAAAAATCCTAAATTACAAATGTAAAGAAACACTACGAAAAAATAAAAAAACTCTAAGATTACAAAAATAATAAACAAAATTATCAAAAATAACAACAATTACACCTAATCTAATAACCCTATAAAAAATAAAAACACCCCCTAACCTACAATAAACTACCAATAGCCCTTAAAAGTTAAACAGCTCTTTTATGTAGAAAAAAAATACAGTCCCTCCAACAGTTAAAACCCACCACTACCCCAAAAATAAAAAACCTAAGCTACCCATTGTCCCTAAAGGGGCATTTGTATGGGCATTGCCCTTTAAAGGGCATTCAGCTCTTTTACACTGCCCAAACCCTAATCTTAAAAGGAAACCCACACCAAAAAAATAAAAAAATAAAAAAATAACAGTAACCCCAGAATATCTACTCATTATTCCTGAGGTCCGGACATCCATCTCCATTCAGGTGATGAGAAGTCTTCATCCAGGCAACGACATCTTCATTCTTCGGGGGGGCATCTTCTATCTTCATCCCGGCGGCGCAGAGCGGAGCTGTCCAGGACTGGTGATGACATACTTTTCTTCATACGATCACCGCCGTACACTGAAGTTGAATGCAAGATACTCGTTTAAAAATGGCATACCTTGCATTCCAATTGGAAGGTTTGATTCTTTAAATTCAAATCAGCAAATAGGATGAGAGCTACTGTAACCCTTTTGGCTATTCAAAACATCCAATAGTATGAGAGCTACTGAAATCCTATTGGCTGATTTGAACAGCCAACAGGATTTCAGTAGCTCTCATCCTATTGGCTGTTCAAATCAGCTTATAGGATTTCAGTAGCTCTCATACTATTGGCTGATTTTAATTTTTTTTTAAATGGGTACCTTGCATTCAACTTAAGTGTACGGCGGTAATCGTTTGAAGAGGACGCTCCGAGCAGGATGTCATCGCCGGCCCTGGATAGCTCCTCTCTGCACTGCCAGGATGAAGATAGAAGACACCCCTGCGATGGATGAAGATGTCACCGCTTGGATGAAGACGTCTCGCTTCCTGGATGAAGACGTCTCGCCGCCTGGATGGAGATAGATGTCTGAACTTCAGGAACTGTGAGTAGATATTCTGTTTGGTTTTTTTTTTGGTTGGGTTTTCTTTTAAGATTAGGGTTTTGGTAGTGTAAAAGAGCTGAATGTTTTTATTTATTTTAAGATAGGGATATTGTAATTTTAATTTAAAGTTAGGGGGTTGTTTGGTTTAGGGGTTAATAGTTTAATTTAGTTTTTTGCGATGTGGGAGGCTGGAGGTTTAGGGGTTAATAGGTTTATTTAGTGGCGGTGATGTGGGAGGCCAGAGGTTTAGGGGTTAATAACTTTATTATAGTGTGGGCGATGTTGGGGTCCGGGGGAATAGAGGTTAATAACTTTAATAAACGGCGATGTCGGGGAGCGATGGAATAGGGGTTAATATCTTTATTATAGTGTGGGCGATGTTGGGGTCCGGGGGAATAGGGGTTAATAACTTTATTATAGCAGCGGAGATATCAGGAAGCGGCGGAATAGGAGTTAATAAATTTTATTAGTGGCGGTGATGTCGGGAGCGGCAGATTAGGGGTTAATAAGTTTAATTTAGTGTTTGTGATGAGGGAGGGCCTCGGTTTAGGGGTTAATAAGTAGTTTATGGAAGTTAGTGTACTTTGTAACACTTTAGCTATGAGTTTTGTGAAACAGTTTTGTTGCGCAAAACTCATAACTACTGGTCTCAGATTACGGAATGGATCGTGTCGGTATAGGTTGGAACGCAAGCATTTTAGCCTCACTGCACAACTTGAAAATACCGACGATATGGAAAACGTAATTTTTTTGAGTGCGGGACTGACATTGCGTTACAGGCTAAAATGCTTGTGGTACAGCTATACTGACAAGACTCGTAATGGCTGTGTTCCGGTTTTTACGCTGAAATGACTGCAAAATGCAAAACTCATAATCTAGGTGTTAGTAAGTAATAAACAAACAAACAAACAAAAGCCTCTAGCAGGTATGTATTATGTAAGGAACTTTTTCACCTTTCGAGTAATATAACATTAAAATTATGAGAACTTGTGTTTTTAAAATATAAATTTAGTACTGAAAACAAATATGTCCCTTAAGAGACACAACCAGTCCCCCAGCAGCCTCTAGCAGCTATGTATTATGTTAAGAACTTTTTCACCTTAGAAGTAATATAACATTAACAAAAGAGAACTTGTTTTCTTTTAAATATTAACTTAGTAATATGCGGATTCGCCCTCAAAAGCCGGCACCGCCATTTTATGCGGTTTTGTTATCCAATATACAGCTCTGCATATAAATGCGGCATGTATATTTCACCCATCGGCCGCAATTTTTACTCCCATTAGCTAACATAGAACCGCGTCGCAAATTGGTATCACATATTCAGTGCAAGGACTTACGTGGCAAAAATTGAGACATTTTACTCCATTTTCACCTCACCATACAAAGGCAGCCACAGCAAGCCTTGTGCTGAGCATGTGAGCACCGTAACTCCTGTAACTGCCTGAAAATATTAACTAACACCTAACGCATGCGCAATATCTACCTGTCAACCGCAATCCCCCACCACAATAACTAATAAAATATATTAACCCCTATATCCGCTATCAAACCCACATCACAACTAATAATTAAATTATTAACCCCTAAATCTGCCAACCCCAACATCGCAAACTGCCTAATGTATTAACCCCTAATCCACCATTAACCCACATCACAAAGTCCCTATTAAAACTATTAACCCTAAGCTGCCATTAACCCACATCGCAAACTACCAATTAAAACTATTAACCCCTAAACTGCCATGCCCCACAATGCAAATAAATAATTAAATTACTAAGCCCCCTAACCTAACACCCCATAACCGAACACCCCGAAATTAACCCAAATTACCTAAATTAAAAAATACTAAAGTTACTAACTATTAAAATAAAACAACCTAACATTACTTTAAAAATAAACTAAAATTACAGAAAATAAAAAAAATCTAATATTACAGAAAATACTAAACAAATTATCAAAAATAAAAAAATTAAACCTAATCGCTATTAAAATAAAAAAGCATCCCCCCAAATAAAAACACCCCCTAATCAAATGCTAAATTACCAATAGCCCTTAAAAGGGCTTTTTGCAGGGTATTGCCTTAAGTTCAAAAGCTCTTTTGCAGCTCAAAAAAATTCTAAGCCCCCACTAACAGTAAAACCCACCACCCACCAAACCCCCCAAAATAAATAAACCTAACACTAAAAAACCTAAACTACCCATTGCCCTGAAAAGGGCATTTGTATGGGCATTGCTCTTAAAAAGGCATTCAGCTCTTTTAAGAAGTGCCCATCCCTAATCTAAAGAAAACAACCCCCCAAAAATAAAAAATAAAACATAAGTCTAACCCCCAGGTTTGTACTCACATTTTCTGAAGTCCGGCAGAGAAGGTCTTGTTCCAGACAGTCTTCTTCCAAGCAGCGACCTCTTCTTTTTCTTCCAGGAACAAGCCTGTGCAGAGCGGTGGGCGGACCTGAAGACCGATGACCACGGAGCTGAAGACCGGCGACCCTAGAACTGAAGACCGGCGACTGCGAAGCCATAGAGCATGGAGGATCCTCTTCGTACATTCACCGCCGTACACCCGGCCGACGACTGAACCATCAGATTCAAGTTCAATCCGATTGGCTGAACCAATCAGCCAATCAGATTAAGCTTGCATTCTATTGGCTGTTCCGATCAGCCAATAGAATGCGAGCTCAATCTGATTGGCTGATTGGTTCAGCCAATCGGATTGAACTTGAATCTGATTGGCTGATTCAATCAGCCAATCAGATTTTTCTACCTTAATTCTGATTGGCTGATAGAATCCTATCAGCCAATCGGAATTCGACGGATGCCATCTTGGATGACGTCATTTAAAGGTACCTCATTCGTCGTTCAGTCGTCGGCCGGGATGGATGCTCCACGTCGGTGGAGCGAAGAAAGAAGATTGAAGATGCCGCTTGATGGAAGATGCTGGCGGATGGAAGAAGACTTTGCTGCCGCTTGGATAAAGACATCGCCGGGATGAAGACCTCTTCTTTGCCGCTTGGATAGACATCGCCCGGATCGGATGAGGAGTTCGGCCCGGCGTGGTGAAGATAAGGTAGGGAGATCTTCAGGGGGGTAGTGTTAGGTTTATTTAAGGGGGGTTTGGGTTAGATTAGGGGTATGTGGGTGGTGGGTTGTAATGTTGGGGGGTAGTATTGTGTTTTTTTTTTAGGCAAAAGAGCAGTTTTCTTTGGGGCATGCCCCGCTAATGGCCCTTTTAAGGGCTGGTAAGGTAAAAGAGCTTTGAACCCTTTTTAATTTAGAATAGGGTAGGGAATTTTTTCTTATTTTGGGGGGCTTTATTATTTTATTAGGGGGCTTAGAATAGGTGTAATTAGCTTAAAAATCTTGTAATCTTTTTTTTATTTTTTGTAATTTAGTGTTTGTTTTTTTTGTAATTTAGTTTAGTTTATTTAATTGTATTTTTAGATAGATATTTGTAGTTTATTTAATTTATTGATAGTGTAGGTGTATTTGTAACTTAGGCTAGGATTTATTTTACAGGTAATTGGGTGATTATTTTAACTAGGCAGCTATTAAATAGTTAATAACTATTTAATAGCTATTATACCTAGTTAAAATAATTAACAATTTACCTGAAAAAACATAATTTATGCTTACCTGATAAATTCCTTTCTTCTGTTGTGTGATCAGTCCACGGGTCATCATTACTTCTGGGAATATAACTCCTCCCCAACAGGAAATGCAAGAGGATTCACCCAGCAGAGCTGCATATAGCTCCTCCCCTCTACGTCACTCCCAGTCATTCGACCAAGAATCAACGAGAAAGGAGAAACCAAGGGTGAAGTGGTGACTGGAGTATAATTTAAAAGATATTTACCTGCCTTAAAACAGGGCGGGCCGTGGACTGATCACACAACAGAAGAAAGGAATTTATCAGGTAAGCATAAATTATGTTTTCTTCTGTTATGTGTGATCAGTCCACGGGTCATCATTACTTCTGGGATACCAATACCAAAGCAAAAGTACACGGATGACGGGAGGGATAGGCAGGCTCATTATACAGAAGGAACCACTGCCTGAAGAACCTTTCTCCCAAAAATAGCCTCCGAAGAAGCAAAAGTGTCAAATTTGTAAAATTTGGAAAAAGTATGAAGCGAAGACCAAGTTGCAGCCTTGCAAATCTGTTCAACAGAGGCCTCATTCTTAAAGGCCCAAGTGGAAGCCACAGCTCTAGTAGAATGAGCTGTAATTCTTTCAGGAGGCTGCTGTCCAGCAGTCTCATAGGCTAAACGAATTATGCTACGAAGCCAGAAGGAGAGAGAGGTAGCCGAAGCCTTATGACCTCTCCTCTGACCAGAGTACACGACAAACAGGGAAGACGTTTGTCGAAAATCCTTAGTTGCCTGCAAGTAGAACTTGAGGGCACGAACTACATCCAGATTGTGTAGAAGACGTTCCTTCTTTGAAGAAGGATTTGGACACAAGGATGGAACAACAATCTCTTGATTGATATTCCTGTTAGTGACTACCTTAGGTAAGAACCCAGGTTTAGTACGCAGAACTACCTTGTCTGAGTGAAAAATCAGATAGGGAGAATCACAATGTAAGGCTGATAACTCAGAGACTCTTCGAGCCGAGGAAATAGCCATTAAAAACAGAACTTTCCAAGATAACAATTTTATATCAATGGAATGAAGGGGTTCAAACGGAACACCCTGTAAAACGTTAAGAACTAAGTTTAAACTCCATGGCGGAGCAACAGTTTTAAACACAGGCTTGATCCTAGCTAAAGCCTGACAAAAGGCCTGGACGTCTGGATTTTCTGACAGACGCCTGTGTAACAAGATGGACAGAGCTGAGATCTGTCCCTTTAATGAGCTAGCCGATAAACCCTTTTCTAAACCTTCTTGTAGAAAGGACAATATCCTAGGAATCCTAACCTTACTCCAGGAGTAACCTTTGGATTCGCACCAGTATAGGTATTTACGCCATATCTTATGGTAAATCCTTCTGGTAACAGGCTTCCTAGCCTGTATCAGGGTATCAATAACCGACTCAGAAAAACCACGTTTTGATAAAATCAAGCGTTCAATTTCCAAGCAGTCAGCTTCAGAGAAGTTAGATTTTGATGTTTGAATGGACCCTGTATCAGAAGGTCCTGTCTTAGAGGTAGAGACCAAGGCGGACAGGATGACATGTCCACTAGATCTGCATACCAAGTCCTGCGTGGCCATGCAGGCGCTATTAGAATCACTGATGCTCTCTCCTGTTTGATTTTGGCAATCAATCGAGGAAGCAGCGGGAAGGGTGGAAACACATAAGCCATCCCGAAGTTCCAAGGTGCTGTCAAGGCATCTATCAGAACCGCTCCCGGATCCCTGGATCTGGACCCGTAGCGAGGAAGTTTGGCGTTCTGGCGAGACGCCATGAGATCTATCTCTGGTTTGCCCCAACGTCGAAGTATTTGGGCAAAGACCTCCGGATGAAGTTCCCACTCCCCCGGATGAAAAGTCTGGCGACTCAAGAAATCCGCCTCCCAGTTCTCCACTCCCGGGATGTGGATTGCTGACAGGTGGCAAGAGTGAGACTCTGCCCAGCGAATTATCTTTGATACTTCCATCATTGCTAGGGAGCTTCTTGTCCCTCCTTGATGGTTGATGTAAGCTACAGTCGTGATGTTGTCCGACTGAAACCTGATGAACCCCCGAGTTTTTAACTGGGGCCAAGCCAGAAGGGCATGGAGAACTGCTCTTAATTCCAGAATGTTTATTGGCAGGAGACTTTCCTCCTGATTCCATTGTCCCTGAGCCTTCAGAGAATTCCAGACAGCGCCCCAACCTAGTAGGCTGGCGTCTGTTGTTACAATTGTCCAGTCCGGCCTGCTGAATGGCATCCCCCTGGACAGATGTGGCCGAGAAAGCCACCATAGAAGAGAGTTTCTGGTCTCTTGATCCAGATTCAGAGTAGGGGACAAGTCTGAGTAATCCCCATTCCACTGACTCAGCATGCACAATTGCAGCGGTCTGAGATGTAGACGTGCAAAGGGTACTATGTCCATTGCTGCTACCATTAAGCCGATCACCTCCATGCATTGAGCTACTGACGGGAGTTGAATGGAATGAAGGACACGGCATGCATTTAGAAGCTTTGTTAATCTGTCTTCTGTCAGATAAATCTTCATTTCTACAGAATCTATAAGAGTCCCCAAGAATGGAACTCTTGTGAGAGGAAACAGAGAACTCTTCTTTTCGTTCACTTTCCATCCATGCGACCTTAGAAATGCCAGAACTAACTCTGTATGAGACTTGGCAGTTTGAAAGCTTGAAGCTTGTATCAGAATGTCGTCTAGGTACGGAGCTACCGAAATTCCTCGCGGTCTTAGTACCGCCAGAAGGGCACCCAGAACCTTTGTGAAGATTCTTGGAGCCGTAGCCAATCCGAATGGAAGAGCTACAAACTGGTAATGCCTGTCTAAGAAGGCAAACCTTAGATACCGGTAATGATCTTTGTGAATCGGTATGTGAAGGTAAGCATCCTTTAAATCCACTGTGGTCATGTACTGACCCTCTTGGATCATGGGTAAGATTGTCCGAATAGTTTCCATTTTGAACGATGGAACTCTTAGGAATTTGTTTAGGATCTTTAAATCCAAGATTGGCCTGAAAGTTCCCTCTTTTTTGGGAACCACAAACAGGTTTGAGTAAAACCCTTGTCCTTGTTCCGACCGCGGAACCGGATGGATCACTCCCATTAATAACAGATCTTGTACACAGCGTAGAAACGCTTCTTTCTTTATCTGGTTTGTTGACAACCTTGACAGATGAAATCTCCCTCTTGGGGGAGAGAATTTGAAGTCTAGAAGGTATCCCTGAGATATGATCTCTAGCGCCCAGGGATCCTGAACATCTCTTGCCCAAGCCTGGGCGAAGAGAGAGAGTCTGCCCCCCACTAGATCCGGTCCCGGATCGGGGGCCCTCGGTTCATGCTGTCTTTGGGGCAGCAGCAGGTTTCCTGGCCTGCTTGCCCTTGTTCCAGGACTGGTTAGGTTTCCAGCCTTGTCTGTAACGAGCAACAGCTCCTTCCTGTTTTGGTGCAGTGGAAGTTGATGCTGCTCCTGCTTTGAAATTCCGAAAGGGACGAAAATTAGACTGTCTAGCCTTAGCTTTGGCTTTGTCTTGAGGCAGGGCGTGGCCCTTACCTCCTGTAATGTCAGCGATAATTTCTTTCAAACCGGGCCCAAATAAAGTTTGCCCCTTGAAAGGTATATTAAGTAATTTGGACTTAGAAGTTACATCAGCTGACCAGGATTTTAGCCACAGCGCCCTACGTGCCTGAATGGCGAATCCTGAGTTCTTAGCCGTAAGTTTGGTTAAATGTACTACGGCCTCCGAAATGAATGAATTAGCTAGTTTAAGGACTCTAAGCCTGTCCGTAATGTCGTCCAGCGTAGCTGAACTAAGGTTCTCTTCCAGAGACTCAATCCAAAATGCTGCCGCAGCCGTAATCGGCGCGATGCATGCAAGGGGTTGCAATATAAAACCTTGTTGAACAAACATTTTCTTAAGGTAACCCTCTAATTTTTTATCCATTGGATCTGAAAAAGCACAGCTATCCTCCACCGGGATAGTGGTACGCTTAGCTAAAGTAGAAACTGCTCCCTCCACCTTAGGGACCGTTTGCCATAAGTCCCGTGTGGTGGCGTCTATTGGAAACATCTTTCTAAATATTGGAGGGGGTGAGAACGGCACACCGGGTCTATCCCACTCCTTAGTAACAATTTCAGTTAGTCTCTTAGGTATAGGAAAAACGTCAGTACTCGCCGGTACCGCAAAGTATTTATCCAACCTACACAATTTTTCTGGTATTGCAACAGTGTTACAATCATTAAGAGCCGCTAAAACCTCCCCTAGTAATACACGGAGGTTCTCCAATTTAAATTTAAAATTTGAAATATCTGAATCCAATCTGTTTGGATCAGAACCATCACCCACAGAATGAAGCTCTCCGTCCTCATGTTCTGCAAGCTGTGACGCAGTATCAGACATGGCCCTAGTATTATCAGCGCACTCTGTTCTCACCCCAGAGTGATCACGCTTGCCTCTTAGTTCTGGTAATTTAGCCAAAACTTCAGTCATAACAGTAGCCATATCTTGTAATGTTATCTGTAATGGCCGCCCAGATGTACTAGGCGCCATAATATCACGCACCTCCCGGGCGGGAGATGCAGGTACTGACACGTGAGGCGAGTTAGTCGGCATAACTCTCCCCTCGCTGTTTGGTGAAATTTGTTCAATTTGTACAGATTGGCTTTTATTTAAAGTAGCATCAATACAGTTAGTACATAAATTTCTATTGGGCTCCACCTTGGCATTGGAACAAATGACACAGATATCTTCCTCTGAATCAGACATGTTTAACACACTAGCAATAAACTTGCAACTTGGTTACAATCTTATTTAACAAAAACGTACTGTGCCTCAAAGAGCACTAAACGATTAAATGACAGTTGAAATAATGAACTGAAAGACAGTTATAGCATCAATCCTTAAAAACAACACAACTTTTAGCAAAGGTTTGTTCCCATTAGTAAAGTAACAATAATTAAATTTGAAACATAAAAATTACAGAGCAACGTTTTTAATCACAGTCAATATATAAGTCTCACAGCTCTGCTGAGAGAATCTACCTCCCTCCAAAGAAGTTTGAAGACCCCTGAGATCTGTTAGAGATGAACCGGATCATGCAGGAAATACAAGAGTAACTGACTGGAATTTTTTGATGCGTAGCAAAGAGCGCCAAAAACGGCCCCTCCCCCTCACACACAGCAGTGAGAGAGAAACGAAACTGTCACAATTAAAACAAGCAACTGCCAAGTGGAAAAATAATGCCCAAATATTTATTCACTCAGTACCTCAGAAAATGCAAACGATTCTACATTCCAGCAAAAACGTTTAACATAATAAATACCTATTAAAAGGTTTAATGTACTTTTAACAGAGTAATTCCGGTGAAATACCATCCCCAGAATACTGAAGTGTAGAGTATACATACATGTCATTATAACGGTATGGCAGGATTTTCTCATCAATTCCATTCAGAAAATAAAAACTGCTACATACCTCAATGCAGATTCATCTGCCCGCTGTCCCCTGATCTGAAGCTTTTACCTCCCTCAGATGGCCGAGAAACAGCAATATGATCTTAACTACTCCGGTTAAAATCATAGTAAAAACTCTGGTAGATTCTTCTTCAAACTCTGCCAGAGAGGCAATAACACGCTCCGGTGCTATTGTAAAATAACAAACTTTTGATTGAAGTTATAAAAACTAAGTATAATCACCATAGTCCTCTCACACATCCTATCTAGTTGCTGGGTGCAAGAGAATGACTGGGAGTGACGTAGAGGGGAGGAGCTATATGCAGCTCTGCTGGGTGAATCCTCTTGCATTTCCTGTTGGGGAGGAGTTATATTCCCAGAAGTAATGATGACCCGTGGACTGATCACACATAACAGAAGAAATAAATATAAACCCTAACATAGCTACAATGTAATTATTAATTACATTGCAGCTATCTTAGGGTTTATTTTATAGCTAAGTATTTAGATTTAAATAGGAATATTTTAGTTTATAATATGAATTAGATTTATTTAATAAGAATTTAGTTAGGGGTGTTAGGGTTAGATAGAGTTAATATAGTTAATATAAATACTATAGTAACTATATTAACTATATTAACCCTAATATAATTAGGGTTAATATAGTTAATATATATAATGTAATAACTATATTAACTATAATATACTTAGGGTTAATATAGATAATATAGCTGGCGGCGGGGTAGGTAGATTAAATTAAGGGTTAATAATTTTAATATAGATGGCGGCGGTGTAAGGGGACTTACATTAGGGGTTAATACTATTAATATAGGTGGCGGCGGTGTAGGGAGGGCAGGTTATAGGGCAAAAGAGCTGTTTGCTTTGGGGCAAAGCCCCGCAAAAGGCCCTTTTAAGGGCTGGTAATAGAGATAATTATTTTAGGGGGATTAGATTAGGGGTTGTTAATATTAATATAGCTGGCGGCAGTATAGGGGGATTAGAATAATTTTTATATAGGTAGCGGCGGTGTAAGGGGTCAGATTAGGGGATAGATAAGGTAGATGGCGGCGGTGTAAGGGGTTCACATTAGGGGATAGATCAGTTAGATGGTGGCGGTTTTAGGGGCTCACAGTAGGGGGTTAGTTTATGTAGATGGCGGTGGGGTCCGTGAGCGGCGGTTTAGGGGTTAAACACTTTATTAGGGATTGCGGCGCGGGATCGTGGTTGACAGGTAGATAGACATTGCGCATGCATTAGGTGTTAGGTTTTATTTAGCAGATCGCGGTTGACAGGTAGATAGACATTGCACATGCGTTAGGTGTTAGGTTTATTTAGCAGCTAGTTTAGAGAGTTACGGGGCTCCAATAGTCAGCGTAAGGCTTCTTACGGCTGCTTTTTGTGGCGAGGTGAAAATGGAGTAAGATTTCTCCATTTTTGCCACTTAAGTCCTTACGCTGTATATTGGATACCAAACTGCGCTGGTTTGGTATACCTGCCTATGGCCCAAAAAACTATGGGCGACGGCAGAAATGTACGCGCATAACTTCTAGGTTATGCCATATATGTGATACCAAACCAGCGCAAATATTGGCATCGCCAGCTTTTGCGGGCGACGATTTTTATCGGATCGAGCCCCAGCTTGTTACTAGAAGAAGAAAGAAGAGGTCCCTACTTGGAAGAAAACTTCATCGCCTGGAACATGACCTTCTATGCCAGACTTCAGCAACCATGAGTATCAACCTGGGGGTTAGACTTAGTTTTTTGTTTAATTTTTTGGGGGTTTTTAAGATTAGGGAGATTAGGGATGGGCACTTCTTAAAAGAGCTGAATGCCCTTTTAAGGGCAGCAAAAGAGCTGAATGACCTTTTAAGGGCAATGCCCATACAAATGCCCTTTTCAGTGCAATGGGTAGTTTAGGTTTTTTAGTGTTAGATTTATTTATTTTGGGGGGTTTGGTGGGTGGTGGGTTTTACTGTTAGGGGGAGACTTAGAATTTTTTTTAACTGCAAAAGAGCTGTTTAACTTAGGGCTATGCCCTGCAAAAAGCCCCTTTAAGGGCTATTGGTAGTTTAGCATTAGATTAGGGGATGTTCTTATGTTGGGGGGCTTTTTTATTTTAATAGGGATTAGGTTTAATTTTTTAATTTTTGATACTTTGTTTATTATTTTCTGTAATATTAGATTTTTTTTATTTTCTGTCATTTATGTTTAATTTAAACAGTTTTTTTTAAAGTAATTTTAGGTTTATTATTTTAATAATAACTTTAATATTTTTAATTTGGGTAATTTGGGTTAATTTAGGGGGGTGTTAGGTTAGGGGTGTTATGGGGCTTAGTAATTTAATTAATTTAATTTTAATTAATTATTTTTGTTATTGTTTCAGTTTAGATTTCAGATGGTTGCATGCTCTGCCATTTTTGTTATTTTCTTTCATTCTTCCGAAAATTATTGCACATCCCTAATGTCTACTGGAAACTACTGCTCACAGGGATAATTGTTTTTGAGAATTGTTAAGGCAGCAAGAAAGGAAAGCTCGATGTGATTGCTCATTTAGGAACAAATTATCTTGCTAGTAATGATGTTGCTGCTGTCTAGAAAGTTTTTTGTGACCTAGGTAATCATTTAGAGCATGTGGCATCAACTGTATAATGTTGTGCTATGTAGGGCAAGGAAGAAGGAAAGATGGAGTGGAATTTAATTCTTGGCTAAATAAGTGAAGCAGGGAAAAAGGATCTGGTTTCCTTGGCCACTGCAGTTCCGTTTGGCATTTAAGTGAGATGGCTTGCATTTAGACTACAGTGGGACAAAAGCACAAATGTTTTATTAGAAGTCATTTAAACTAGTAAATGGGGGTAGCATTAGTATATTTCCTTGCCCTCCCCTCCCCTCCCCCCCCCCCATACACACAGCATGCCAAAATTGTTAGTTTGTCACAATTCTGGTAATTCTAGTATAAAAGTTCTTTGTGCCATGAGCACAAATGCTCACAGCTTAAGAAATAAATTACCTGAACTCAATACTGACTAGTGAAAACTTGGATTTAGTAGCTATAACAAAATCATGGTTCAATGATTCTCATGACTTGGACATAGACCCTGATGATTGAGATATTCAAAAGGGTTTTTTAGCAAGAGTTATCTCAGTGATGCCTTTTTCAGGGCTACTTTTTTAGGATAGATTTATTTAAAGATAGGTTTTTATTTTGGAGGTTGGGGGTTACTTTGGTTTAAGTATAGAGATTTGTTTTATGCAACACAGGTAATCACTTCAACTAGTGCACTGCCCAACAAATGCTCTTTTCAGGGAATTTTTTTAGAGTAGGTTTCAGTGTTAGTTTTGGGTTTTTTAGGGGTGGGCTTTTTTTAAGGGGACTTTAGTTTTTTGAAAGTTCTTACTGGTTGTAGTTTTCTACTTTTTTTACGCTAGTGTGTTTTTATTTTTTGCAACTTAGGAGGTGTTAGGTTAGGGGTCTTGGGGGGTTAGCTGTTAGGAGATAATGGGGTATTTGCGTTGGGGGTTGTCACGGTTAGAGGGTTAATAGTGTAAGTGGTTTATTGCAGTGGGGGTAATAATGGTGGTGTAGGGGTTAATAGGTTAGGGGGTTATTAGTGATGGGGTTGTTGGAAGATAAGGGGTTAATAATGTAGCCAGATTAGGTTGTGTTGAGTGTAAGGGCGCATAAAGGGGTTAATAGCTTAGAGCAGATATATAAATAGGGCTAGATTACAAGTGAAGTGCTATTTTAATGTGCTCCAGTAAAGGGGTAAATTTACCCATTTACTGGTGCACATTAAATAACCAGCCATTACAAGTGGCTGGTTAATACTCCCGCAAGCTCGCAGGTGCACTTTGTACTTAGCACAATTAACCAGAGGTTAATTTAAAAAAAATGTGCCCCAAATAAAGTGGACAATTTATTTCTGTAAATAAAAGTTATTAGCATATATATTTTTATAAAAAAAAAACTGCACAAAGTAGTTATATAGGGTTAAAGTAAGGGGATGTGAAAAGTGTCTTTACATTGAAGTCTATGGGGACTGTGTTTTTATTTTTAATATATAAATATGTATATGCTTATATAAATATATATTTATGTGTTAACCCCTTAAGGACCGGGTATTTCAGACAAAAAAATTCTCATAAAAACAATGCATTTTTAACATTTTTTCTATCACTTCATTCAAACAGAATAAACCTTGTTTTTTTTTTGTTTTTGTTTTTTACCTATCAAAACTATATAAAACATATTTTAAGACAACCAAAGGTATTGATCTAGGCCGATTTTGATATCATGCCATCGTTTTGCTGCAAAATGCATTCATATTAAAAAAAAAAGTGACTTTTTCAGAAACTTTGGGGTTCTTACTTAAATTATTTACATACCGCTTGTGCAATCATAACACAAATGATTGTAAAAGCTTCTCTGGGATCCCCTTTGTTCAGAAATACCTGACATGCATGGCTTTACCATTGCTTTTTGGTAACTGCTAATTGGAGTTGCGCAACACACTTCCGAAATTCTTGGCAGTAAAGAGGTTAATCAGGTAGCTTGTAAGATTATGTTTAGCTTTAGTGTAAAAAATATCCTTTTATCTGATCCCTCCCACCCCCTGATCCCTATCTGATCCCTATCAAGCAGCTCTCTTCCTTCCCTCACCCCCCACTGGTCACCACCATCATCTTAGGTACTGGCAGTCTGCCAATTTGAAGTTTTAGTCCTTTTTTATTTATTAATTTTATTATTATTATTATTATTATTTTTTTTTATTATTCTCTGCAATGTAGGATTACACCCTTACCTTCCTACCTCCCGGGAACCCTCCCAAACAGCCAGTGGCGTCACTAGGGTTGGTGTCACCCGGTGCGGTAAGTTATGGTGTCACCCCTCCCCCCCCCACTGCAAGAAGAGGATTTCATAGAAAAGGCAAACTTCTCCAATGGACAGAAAGCAGACACACACAAACACAAAAACACAGGCACACACATACAAACACTCAGAGACAAAAACACACACACTTAAAAACACACTCAGATGCACACACACTCGGAAACACACTCAGACACACACACAAAAATACTCAGGCACACACACAAAGACACTCAGGCACACACACAAAAACTCAGACACACACACAAAAACTCAGACACATTCAAAATATGTAAACTGCACTGCATTAATTAGAAAGCTCATGCCTAGAGCTGCTCACTGACTCAGCAGAGCATCAAATTAAAGATACAGTGCACTCTAAAAATATATCACTAAAGAAAAGGTTTAGGTGCACAAACTATGAAAATTCTGCTCTCTGTTCCAAGTCTGTCAGTGCACAGCCCCGGGCCGCGTGCCTACTACTTCTTATAGCCAATCACCTCTGCACTCTGCCCACCACCAGACCCCCGCATGCCCTCCCCTCCTACCTCTTCAGTATGCACTTAGTGTACCATAACCGTACCAGTCTGGTGGGCATCATATGTGGCTCCTTCACTTTAGAGACAGTGTCAGACAGTCATGCGGTCAGCTGCCAGCCACCCCCCTCATGATTTCCCGATTCCCATTTAGAGAAACAGCACAGTAGTGAGTGACTCCACTGCTCCACACGTCACTGAGCAGTGAGCACAGATAGGCAGGCAGGTTTAGGCTAGCAGCACAACTTCGCAAGCCCCACGGCACGCCCACAACATTCATAGTGAAATTGGTCAGGGGAGGAGCAAAGTACAAACAAGCAAAAGCAGCCGGGAAAACTTTTTGTGGAAATTGCGACGAGGGTTCAAGGGGCAAAAAAAATTAAGGCCTAGATTTGGAGTGTGGCGTTAGCCGTGAAAACCAGCGTTAGAAGCTCCTAACGCTGGTTTTAGGCTACCTCCGGTATTTGGAGTCACTCAAAAAAGGGTCTAACGCTCACTTTTCAGCCGTGACTTTTCCATACCGCAGATCCCCTTACGTCAATTGCGTATCCTATCTTTTCAATGGGATCTTTCTAACTCCGGTATTTAGAGTCGTGTCTGAAGTGAGCGTTAGAATTCTAACGACAAAACTCCAGCCGCAGAAAAAAGTCAGTAGTTAAGAGCTTTCTGGGCTAACGCCGGTTCATAAAGCTCTTAACTACTGTGCTCTAAAGTACACTAACACCCATAAACTACCTATGTACCCCTAAACCGAGGTCCCCCCACATCGCCGCCACTCGATTAAATTTTTTTAACCCCTAATCTGCGCCACCTACGTTATACTTATGTACCCCTAATCTGCTGCCCTTAACACCGCCGACCCCTGTATTATATTTATTAACCCCTAATCTGCCCCCCACAACGTCGCCGCCAACTACCTACAATAATTAACCCCTAATCTGCCGACCGCAAAGCGCCGCCACCTACATTATAGCTATGTACCCCTAATCTGCTGCCCCTAACACCGCCGACCCCTGTATTATATTTATTAACCCCTAATCTGCCCCCCACAACGTCGCCTCCACCTGCCTACATTTATTAACCCCTAATCTGCCGAGCGGACCGCACCGCTATTATAATAAAGTTATTAACCCCTAATCCGCCTCACTAACCCTATAATAAATAGTATTAACCCCTAATCTGCCCTCCCTAACATCGCCGACACCTAACTTCAAACATTAACCCCTAATCTGCCGACCGGAGCTCACCGCTATTCTAATAAATGTATTAACCCCTAAAGCTAAGTCTAACCCTAACACTAACACTCCCCTAAATTAAATATAATTTTAATCTACCGAAATTAATTAACTCTTATTAAATAAATTATTCCTATTTAAATACTTACCTGTAAAATAAACCCTAATATAGCTACAATATAAATTATAATTATATTGTAGCTATTTTAGGATTAATATTTATTTTACAGGCAACTTTGTAATTATTTTAACCATGTACAATAGCTATTAAATAGTTAAGAACTATTTAATAGTTACCTAGTTAAAATAATTACAAAATTACCTGTAAAATAAATCCTAACCTAAGTTACAATTAAAAACTATACTATCATTAAATTAATTAAATAAAATACCTACAATTACCTACAATTAAACCTAACACTACACTATCAATAAATTAATTAAATACAATATCTACAAATAACTACAATGAAATAAACTAACTAAAGTATTCTAAATTACTAAAGTTCAAAGCTCTTTTACCTTACCAGCCCTGAACAGGGCCCTTTGCGGGGCATGCCCCAAGAAGTTCAGCTCTTTTTCCTGTAAAAGAAAACATACAATACCCCCCCCAACATTACAACCCACCACCCACATACCCCTAATCTAACCCAAACCCCCTTAAATAAACCTAACACTAAGCCCCTGAAGATCATCCTACCTTGTCTTCACCTCACCAGGTATCACCGATCCGTCCTGGCTCCAAAATCTTCATCCAACCCAAGCGGGGGCTGGCGATCCATCATCCGGTGGCTGAAGAGGTCCAGAAGAGGCTCCAAAGTCTTCATCCATCCTGAAGACCTCCGACGCGGACCCATCTTCATCCGGCGACGTCCAACTGAAGAATGATGGTTCCTTTAAGGGACGTCATCCAAGATGGCGTCCCTCAAATTCCGATTGGCTGATAGGATTCTATCAGCCAATCGGAATTAAGGTAGGAATATTCTGATTGGCTGATGGAATCAGCCAATCAGAATCAAGTTCAATCCGATTGGCTGATCCGATCAGCCAATCAGATTGAGCTCGCATTCTATTGGCTGATCGGAACAGCCATCACCCTTCAGGGGCTTAGTGTTAGGTTTATTTAAGGGGGGTTTGGGTTAGATTAGGGGTATGTGGGTGGTGGGTTGTAATGTTGGGGGGGTATTGTATGTTTTTTTTACAGGCAAAAGAGCTGAACTTCTTGGGGCATGCCCCGCAAAGGGCCCTGTTCAGGGCTGGTAAGGTAAAAGAGCTTTGAACTTTAGTAATTTAGAATAGGGTAAGGCATTTTGTTATTTTGGGGGTCTTTGTTATTTTATTAGGGGGCTTAGAGTAGGTGTAATTAGTTTAAAATTGTTGTAATATTTTTCTTATGTTTGTAGATATTTTTTAATTTTTTGTAACTTAGTTCTTTTTTATTTTTTGTACTTTAGTTAGTTTATTTCATTGTAGTTATTTGTAGATATTGTATTTAATTAATTTATTGATAGTGTAGTGTTAGGTTTAATTGTAGGTAATTGTAGGTATTTTATTTAATTAATTTAATGATAGTATAGTGTTAGGTTTAATTGTAACTTAGGTTAGGATTTATTTTACAGGTAATTTTGTAATTATTTTAACTAGGTAACTATTAAATAGTTCTTAACTATTTAATAGCTATTGTACCTGGTTAAAATAATTACAAAGCTGCCTGTAAAATAAATATTAATCCTAAAATAGCTATAATATAATTATAATTTATATTGTAGCTATATTAGGATTTATTTTACAGGTAAGTATTTAGCTTTAAATAGGAATAATTTATTTAATAAGAGTTAATTAATTTCGTTAGATTAAAATTATATTTAATTTAGGGGGGTGTTAGTGTTAGGGTTAGACTTAGCTTTAGGGGTTAATACATTTATTAGAATAGCGGTGAGCTCCGGTCGGCAGATTAGGGGTTAATGTTTGAAGTTAGGTGTCGGCGATGTTAGGAAAGGCAGATTAGGGGTTAATACTAATTATTATAGGGTTAGTGAGGCGGATTAGGGGTTAATAACTTTATTATAGTAGCGGTGCGGTCCGCTCGGCAGATTAGGGGTTAATAAGTGTAGGCAGGTGGAGGCGACGTTGTGGGTGGCAGATTAGGGGTTAATAAATATAATATAGGGGTCGGCGGTGTTAGGGGCAGCAGATTAGGGGTACATAGGGATAATGTAAGTAGCGGCGGTTTACGGTGCGGCAGATTAGGGGTTAATAATAATATGCAGGGGTCAGCGATAGCGGGGGCGGCAGATTAGGGGTTAAGGTTAGGGGTGTTTAGACTCGGGGTACATGTTAGGGTGTTAGGTGCAGACGTAGGACGTGTTTCCCCATAGCAAACAATGGGGCTGCGTTAGGAGCTGAACGCGGCTTTTTTGCAGGTGTTAGTTTTTTTTTCACCTCAAACAGCCCCATTGTTTCCTATGGGGGAATCGTGCACGAGCACGTTTTTGAGGCTGGCCGTGTCCGTAAGCAACTCTGGTATCGAGAGTTGAAGTTGCGTTAAAAATGCTCTACGCTCCTTTTTTGGAGCCTAACGCAGCCTTTATGTGGACTCTCAATACCAGAGTTATTTTTATGGTGCGGCCAGAAAAAAAACGGCGTTAGCTACGCGGGTCCTTACCGACAAAACTCTAAATCTAGCCGTAAGTGTCTACAACTTCCCCAGTCCCACTAATGTTCACAACTGCTGGCCCCTCTAATATAAAAATCTATGCATCTCTACATTGTATTTCTTTGGACCGTCACTGCAAACAGCTTTCTAACAGCTTTCTAACCCTCCCCCTCTAATTAGCTGTCTGCCAGTACCCAGTTTACATAAATATTGTGTTTTTTTGGGGTTTTTTTTTAAAGACTAATTTTTCGCCATCCCCAACACTCCCATTTAAGATTACTATGGCCCTTCTCATCCCTCTTATTACAATTTTCCCCTCTCTTAGGCTTTTGTTTCTGCAGTGTAGCAGCCCCACCCTTTCCCGCCTCCTCCAGTCCATTTCTGCTCCATCTAAGCCATTTTTTAACCCCCTCCAGCCCATTCCCACCCCCAATAGTGATGAGCCCTGCACCTGCCTCCCTCCTGACCCTGCCAAACCACCAACAACCAGCACCATCACTACCCGATGCAGAGAGGGACCCAGAGTTTCTCTCTCTGCATCTGTCTGGGACAGCAGCGTTGTAGAGGGCTAAATGACCTTAAAAGCTAAACAACCAGCACCGTATATACAAAAATAAACACATAAATATATATGTATATATTCATATACATTTATATTGTTAATTTGCTGCCCAATGCTGTGCGACTTACCCCCTGTGCTAGGTTCTTTGCCATGTCTTACAGCATCAGAACAAGGCTCCCATTGAAGCCTATGGAAGTGCGGTCTCGTGAGCGCAAAGCTTCCAGGCAATGCGAACACTTAATTCCAGTGCAAAATTTTGCACAACCACTTATAATTGAGGCCATAATGTTTCATGTATATGCATTTTCTAATACAATGCATAATATTGTAATTATTGTATTATTATTTTTTTTTCAAACAAGTGTTGTTGTTTTTTAAATAATATTTATTTTTAGTTATAAAAATTTGTATAAAAGTTAGAAGTCACAACTTTTACATAACTGCATTTGTTTAACTTTGCAATGTTAATTATGTAGTTATGTAAAAATTCATAGTTAAGGCTACTGTTTAAAATCAATACAATAATTACAATAATATGCATTATACCATAAAATACATATGAATGGTACATTGTATATACATGTATAGACATAGCTCCTATAGTTTTATAGTTAGTTTTTTTTGCCTTTATTAGCAAGGCAGATTGTAGACAAGAAGGTAGAGAGTAGTGCAATATTTTCCAAGGGCTGCCCTGCAGTTAGGTACAGGTTTTCAGCCTTATTTGTCTTGCCACATTTTCAGTGGTGAGATTTTCCACTGTGAGACAGATAGTGTAGGTTTATTTACACATAGGTTAGGTATGTATTATTTGAGGTGTTTCTACACTTAACCACTTTTTTTTCAGTAAACACACTGCCTATGCTGTGTAGGAACACTTTAAATATAGCTCCTCTGACCTCCGCTGATAGCGCCAGCGAGTGGAGATGTCGGCTGACTTTTGCAAAAGCTGTGATTCATATTAATTTCTATGGGAGACACATCACTACTTGGCGGTTCAGCCCTCTTTTTTAAAATATATCGACAGACGGACGGACTGCAAGTCTGTCGAACCCAAGCAGGCAGTTTCTTATCGGTCTGTCAATGTTTGAATATCAGGGGTTTAGACATACATGGATGAAAGTTATTTAAAAAGAACAGAGTAGGAATGAAAGGTGAAGGAGTTGCCCTGTATCTAAAAGAAAATACAAAGGTTACTGAAATTGTAGGAACTAATGATAACATGAAAAGTATTTGGGTGACTGTGGAAACTGGGGATTAAATTGTGTTAGGGATCCTGTAAGATTTTAGGAAAATAGATCTAAATATATATATATAAAGATTAAGGATCACAACTGCTAGGATGTCTTTATAAAAGTATTGGTTGTTTTGCATATGTGATAGTGAAAGAACATATGGATCACCTGCGCAACAATGTGTTACAATAATCACTTCATGCAATGTTTAATATACAGGTGCAGTTAGCAGTTACACCCTATGGCCGCCACATGTGTTAGGGAAAACACTGTGATTAAAATAACAGCAGGGGTAACTACTGACCATCCAGAGATAAAAAGTAATGTCAGGAAAAAATATTGTATATACAAAATATATCTGTAAAATATAGATAACACAGGCGGTGCAACTTAGAGATAAGACAAACTTTAAGCGGTATGAAAACTCATGAGAATACTGAGGCAATGAGACAAAGTAATTATCGTATGTATAATAATACTGGTTCATAGAAGATGCAGGGAACAAGGCTTACCCTGTAGGAGCGTGAGCTGGGAAACGCTGAATTCAGGTACAAGCAAGTGTTTGGAGCGGGTGCCAGAGGAGCAGAGTCGCAGCCGGCAATGACGTCACCGCGTTCCGGATAGTGAGAGCTGTTGAGAAAGGTAGGGAGAGCGGAAGGCTCACAGTAAATTAGTATAGTCCCAGACTGCTCAGTAAGAGAGCTTGCAGATAAGGAAATAAGGTCAGGTTACTCAAAATACTTTATAGCAGAAGAGAGTGCTTGAAAAGGATATTGAATCAGGAATAAAGGATAGGTCTTCAGTATAATATGAACAGCGTTCACTCTGATGTATAGGCTCAGGAATCAGTAAGGTAGGTAACTGCAATACTAAGCAATGTGCTATAATAAGGAGGAGCCTTATATAGGAAGAGGATTAGAATTGATGCAGGTCTTAATGGCACAGTGTAAAGCAAATGTTACCGAATTGAGAAGCTGAAACCTGACAGATCCGCCGATTATCGCAGCATTTCTGCAGCATCCATAGATATAAACCTTATCTATAAAGAGAGTGAGAAACATAGATCTGAACTTTCTAAACTTGAAGAGTTTATGACCACTAGACCCATATCTGGACAGTCAAGACTTCAGGTGGTGGCCTACCTATTAAGACTCTACACCCTGTCCCGTCAATTGGGTTTAAACAATCTTGTTTAGACTGTCTCTTTCACACTAAAGAGGGAACCATCTATTCTGCTAAAGCAACTATAAGTTGTTTCAACAGTGACTCACCTGAATTTTACACTGAAAATGGAGGGTTTAGTCAGATGGGAGTATCAAATGACCCAGCTCATGTGTGACTACTTTCAGAACCTGAAGACAGAGTTGTGTAACCTCCTTATAGCATTGCAGACTACTGAAGGAATACAATTGGTATCCATAGATTGAACAACAAGGGAACCTGTTTGTGGGTCTACACCTCGCATAACAGGGTCGGATAGTGCAAAGACCCCCTACTCTCACAATCAGACAGGTCTCGTAAGCGCCTCTTTTAAAAAACCTCTACTTACCGTGGAACCACGGATGGAGGGACTTATGGCCTCAGAGCCCTGTCTGGCATTGCAGAGTCATTCGCTAATTATGCGCGAATCATGTCTGAAACAGAGATGAAAGCAGAGGCCCTTCCTGATTAAACTAAGGAGGATGTTTTCCTTTATTGGTTCCTGAAAGGCATCTAAGGTCGATACCGAGAAACAGATCTATATTGTATCAACAACGCCAGAGTTACTGCATCTGAGTGGAGGGGTCAACCCTATTCACCCATCTCTGGCCTTTGTTGTTGACGGAGATATGGAGAAAGTAGAGCCTTGCTCCATTTCTGAAAACCGGAGATATATGAAAACATGACGCTTGTTGGTTTCTAAATGTTGCGACCGACACTCTCTTTTCACAGGGCTCCATATCCTAGTGAGTGTCTCTCATGCTGAGCTACATGGAATAGGATGAGTGAGGTATGAGAATCCAGACTTTCATCCATGGCATCTGATCAGTTATACTGAGCTTTAAAAAAACTATGGTGAACTGTTTCTCTTGTTCAGAGATATACTTGCCAGAATGAGACCTGTAGTAGGTTAATAAGCTATTATGTACATAAGGACTTTCTGTCTGAGATTTAATTAAAGGTTATTGCCTGCGCTTACCTACCCACCAATGCATATTACTGTTATATATATAGATATTATCTCTGTAAGCTGTTCAATTTAAGTTAAACCTACTATAGACTGTAAACATTATATGCTACAACGGTCTCCTGTAATGTGTGGGTATATAGTAGATTCCATAACTGACTAAATGACTCAGAATTCCTTTTTATATTTTTGGTTAGTATGTGTGTTACCATGTAAACATACTAGTAGCTGCTTACTGTATCTCTATAGTAGGTTGAGCTAGGTCTGTAACCCTGTCCATTGATATAGTAAAATAGAGCTGAGTTTTAAGGGACATAACATAGATAATGCTTTAATTTCATTTTAATTACAAACTTCTGACGGTATCTTATGAGCCTTTGTATACAAAACACCACAATACAAAAGGGTTGAAGTCTACCATCATAACCTTAACCTCCAACTTTAATAGTATTCTATATCAAAGTCTATAGTACCGTATTCTTATAGAGATATAATTTAATACTGAAGTGAGGTCTGCAGTAGCCTAACCGTACTCCTCGTGTATATATACAGTCAATATGATATCTTATTACATATTGGATCTTTGATTGCCTTACTTTGAGGGTAATGGTTTTACTAATGCAGGTTGGTTGTCCTAATTCATTTTATACTGATGATGGGCGGCCGGAATAGCACATCTTAGTCTTCTCTAAAATACCACTAATATTAATAACCATAGGAAAGTGACCACCAATTAGAATATAAATTGTACTAAAATTCTTCTACCCCCTAGTATTTTAACATTTGAATCTGCGTACGGGGAAGAAATATACCCTAAAAGATCTGTACTAGCAGCCGTTTATTTTTAAGACCTAACTATCGGCTAGATTACAAGTTTTGCGATAGAGGCTATGCGGTGCTAACGAGCAGTTTTGTCTGCTGGTATTACGAGTTTTCTGAAACCCATCGTTAAAAGACAAGAAGTGAGCGTTGAGCAAAATTTTACTCATTACCGCACTCCAATACCAGCACTGCTTAAGTCAGTGGTGAGCTGGTGTAACGTGCTTGTGCACGATTTCCCCATAGGAGTCACATCTGCCAAAAAGCAGCGTAAAACTCCCTAGCGCAGCCCCATTGATTCCTATGGGGAAATAAAAGCTATGTCTACACCTAACACCCTAACATGAACCCGAGTCTAAACACCCCAAATCTTACACTTATTAACCCTAATCTGCCGCCCCTGACATCACCGACACCTGCATTATATTTATTAACCCCTAATCTGCCGCTCCGGACACCGCAGCCACCTACATTATAGTTATGAACCCCTAATCTGCTGCCCCCAACATCACCGACACCTACATTATATTTATTAACCCCTAATCTGCCGGCCCTAACATTGCCGCCACCTACCTACATTTATTAACCAGTAATCTGCCGCCCCAACGTCGCCGCCACTATACTAAATGTATTAACCCCTAAACCTAAGTCTAACCCTAATCCTAACACCCCCTAACTTAAATAGAATTACAATAAATCTAAATAAAATTACTATAATTAACTACATTATTCCTATTTAAAACTAAATACTTACCTATAAAATAAACCCTAAGCTAGCTACACTATAACTAATAGTTACATTGTAGCTATCTTAGGGTTTACTTTTATTTTAGAGGCAAGTTTGTATTTATTTTAACTAGGTAGAATAGTTGTTAAATAGTTATTAACTATTTAATAACTACCTAGTAAAAATAAATACAAAAGTACCTGTACAATAAAACCTAACCTAAGTTACACCTAACACTACACTATATTTAAATAAATTAACTAAATTAAATACAATTACCTAAATTAAATTAAGTTAGCTAAAGTACAAACCCCCCCCACTAAATTACAGAAAATAATAAACAAATTACAGATATTAATTACACCTAATCTAATAGCCCTATTAAAATAAAAAAGCCCCCCAAAATAAAAAAAAACCCTATCCTAAACTAAACTACCAATAGCCCTAAAAAGGGTCTTTTGCGGGGCATTGCCCCAAAGTAATCAGCTCTTTTACCTGTAAAAAAAAATACAAACAACCCACCCACACAACCAACCCCCCAAATAAAAACCTATCTAAAAAAAACCTAAGCTCCCCATTGCCCTGAAAGGGCATTTGGATGGGCATTGCCCTTAAAAGGGCAGTTAGCTCTTTTGCCGCCCAAAGTCCCTAACCTAAAAATAAAACCCACCCAATAAACCCTTAAAAAAAACCTAACACTAACCCCCTGGAGATCGACTTACCGGGAGACATCTTCATCCAAGCCGGGCGAAGTGGTCCTCCAACGGGTAGAAGTCTTCATCCAAGCCGGGCAGAAGTGGTCCCCTGGACGGGCAGAAGTCTTCATCCAGACGGCATCTTCTATCTTCATCTATCCGGCGCAGAGCGGGTCCATCTTCAAGACATCCGACGCGGAGCATCCTCTTCATCTGACGACTAACAGAGAATGAAGGTACCTTTAAGTGACGTCATCCAAGATGGCTTCCCTTAGATTCCGATTGGCTGATAGAATTCTATCAGCCATTCGGAATTAAGGTAGAAAAAATCCTATTGCCTGATGCAATCAGCCAATAGGATTGAACTCGCTTTCTATTGGCTGATTGGAACAGCCAATAGAATGCAAGCTCAATCCTATTGGCTGATTGGATCAATCAATAGGATTGAACTTCAATCCTATTGGCTGATTGCATCAGCCAATAGGATTTTTTCTACCCTAATTCCGATTGGCTGATAGAATTCTATCAGCCAATCGGAATCTAAGGGACGCCATCTTGGATGACGTCACTTAAAGGTACCTTCATTCTGTGTTAGTCGTCAGATGAAGAGGATGCTCCACGTCGGATGTCTTGAAGATGGACCCACTTTGCGCTGGATGGATGAAAATAGAAGATGCTGTCTGGATGAAGACTTCTGCCCGTCTGGAGGACCACTTCTGCCGGCTTGGATGAAGACTTCTGCCCGTCTGGAGGACCACTTCGCCCGGCTTGGATGAAGACGTCTCCCGGTAAGTCGATCTTCAGGGGGTTAGTGTTGGGTTTATTTAAGGGTGTATTGGGTGGGTTTTATTTTTAGGTTAGGGACTTTGGGCGGCAAAAAAGCTAACTGCCCTTTAAAGGGCAATGCCCATCCAAATGTCCTTTTCAGAGCAATAAGGTGCTTAGGTTTTTCTAGATAGGTTTTTATTTGGGGGGTTGGTTGTGTGGGTGGTGGGTTTTACTGTTGGGGGGTTGTTTGTATTTTTTTTTTACAGGTAAAAGAGCTGATTACTTTGGGGCAATGCCCCGCAAAAGGTCCTTTTAAGGGCTATTGGTAGTTTAGTTTAGGCTAGGGTTTTTTTATTGGGGGGGGGGCTTTTTTATTTTAATAGGGCTATTAGATTAGGTGTAATTAGTTTAAATATCTCTAATTTGTTTATTATTTTCTGTAATTTAGTGTTTGTTTTTTTGTACTTTTGCTAATTTAATTTAGGTAATTGTATGTAATTTATTTAATTGTATTTAATTTAGTTAATTTATTTAATTATAGTGTAGTGTTAGGTGTAATTATATCTTAGGTTAGGTTGGTTTTATTTTACAGGTACGTTTGTATTTATTTTAGCTAGGTAGTTATTACATAGTTAATAACGATTTAGTAACTATTCTACCTAGTTAAAATAAATACAAACTTGCCTGTAAAATAAAAATAAACCCTAAGATAGCTACAATGTAACTATTAGTTATATTGTAGCTATTTTAGAGTTTATTTTATAGGTAAGTATTTAGTTTTAAATAGGAATTATTTAGTTAATGATAAGAATTTTTAGTTAGATTTCTTTTAATTATATTTAAGTTAGGGGGTGTTAGGTTTAGACTTAGATTTAGGGGTTAATAACTTTAATATAGTTGCGGCGACGATGGGGGTGGCAGATTAGTGGTTAATAAATGTAGGTAGGTGGTGGCGATGTTAGGGCCGGCAGATTAGGGGTTAATAATATTTAACTGGTGTTTGCGAGGTGGGAGTGCGGTGGTTTAGGGGTTAATATATTTATTATAGTGGTGGCGATGTCCGGTTCGGCAGATTAGGGGTTAAATTTTTTCTTTTAGTGTTTGCGATGTGGGAGGGCCTCGGTTAAGGGGTTAATAGGTAGTTTATGGGTGTTAGTGTACTTTTTAGCACTTTAGTTAAGAGTTTTATGCTACGGCGTTGTAGTGTAAAACTCTTAACTACTGACTTTAAAATGTGGTACCAGTCTTGACAGGAGAGGGTCTACTGCTCACTTTTTTGGCAGACTCGTAATACCGGTGCTATGCAAGTCCCATTGAAAAAAGAGGATACGCAATTTACATAAGTGGATTTGAGGTATTTCCAAGTCTGGCCAAAAAAGTGAGCAGTACACCTGTACCTGCAAGACTCGTAATACCAGCAGGCGTTAAAAAGCAGCGTTAGGACCGGCTAACGCTGCTTTTTAAGCCTAACGCAAAACTTGTAATCTAGCCGTATGTATTTGTAACCATCTAATTATGTAGCTTAAAAAGAAACTACAGCCTAACTCCTACTCTATCTGGTTAATCTAAATTAACAGCGATGATGGTTCCCTTATCAATAAGAATCAAAAGGGGTGAGTGTGGCACTATGCTATTTATTATATACTCGTAATACCAGCGGGCGTTAAAAAGCAGCATTACGACCGGCTAACACTGCTGTTTAAGCCTAACGCAAAACTCGTAAACTAGCCGTATGTATTTGTAACCATCTAATTATGTAGCTTAAAAAGAAACTGCAGCCTAACTCCTTCTCTATCTGTTTAACCTAAATTAACAGTGATGATGTTTCCCTTATCAATAAGAATAAAAAGGGGTGAGTGTGGTACTATGCTATTTATTAGGGGCCAGAAAAACCGGTACAAAGACCAGGGGCTACTCCTCGAAGGGAAATGTTGAATAAAGAGGGCGTCACACCATAAGGGGTGACAAAATAAGAGTTTAAGAGTGCACAACCAGCTCCCTTAAGGTACAGGGAATGTTAAAACTTAATCCTTTATTTAAATATTTTAAAAATGGTAGATACCTCGGTTCTAAGAACCTACACAGAAATTAACACCAAAAGACACACACACTGAAAAACCTGTACTGGTAATCTCCAAAAAAAAAAAGAAATATAGGCTTACAGTAATACCCTCGGTATTCCTGGCCGATAACTGGTTACGTCGGCATCAGTTGGGGGCATGCAGGCAGGTTTAACAAAAAAGAGAAAAGAAAAAAGGAAAATGGATTGCTATGCATTTCGAACCATATACTGGCCTTTGTCAAGCATATATGTTCAAAGAATTTTGAAAAATTGCTAACGCCGGAGACGGAAATTTAAAAACGGAGGCGACCAATCTGCGCCTAGCATCTGTTCCCGCCCTATTCCCCATTGGTCAGGTTGTGAACTACCTGAATGAAGACTTAAGAGCTATTGATTTCCTATTGGCTGGCTTTCTTTTCATTGTTTGCTATGGCATGTGACTGTTAATGGTTAATCCCAGTGTCGCCTACACGGACATTTTATCCTTATGGCAGAAGTGCAACAATTGTGTATTTTATTTTACGAGGCTACCTGATTGAAGACTATATAAAAAGTACAAAGTCCCAACACGTGACTATGATTAACCAATCACGTCAGTGCCTACTCCTCTATTCTAACCTTATGGGTAAAATACGATAGTATGTGTGTAACAAGGCTACCTGATTGAGGACTTAGAAAGTATAGAAAAGTCCGAACCTGTGGCATGTAGTTAGCCAATCACATCAGAGCCTACTCCCCCATTAGGTTAGTATACCAAGTTAAGCTGTTAAATTAATTGTTTTATATAAAGAACGCATCATAGTTTAGGTTGGGGACAAAAGTTAAAAGATTTAAAGAAATTTCTAAAAAAAACAGACCAAGAGACAGTGGAATATAGGAATGTTTAATTTCTACATTGAAAACAATTTGATCCCTAGAGGCCTTTGAATAAAAACATTTACTTCCTTTAATGATTTGACTGAAGAATTTAAACAGAAATGGGAAACCATACTAAATGATTGTGCGGTCAAATTGATCATATTACTAATTTAATATGAGGAAGAGAAACTTTCAGAGATTAATTCAGAAATAGAACAAATGAGCACTGATATAAAAACATGAAATTAAGGAAGACTCAAAAATCATACAAAAAAATGAGTGACGAAATAAATAGATTTGCTTAATTTATCTCTGAAAAGAAAGAGCATAAGGTTTATAGGGATCTTCAAGATTATCATAATAAAAGAGTGTATCTCTGGAATACAAAAAATACTAACAGAGACACCACTAAATCTGACAGTGAAACAACAGAATCTGATTCCTCAGACAAAGAGGACAGAACCTATAGGGGATCTAAAGGCAACATCAAGAATAGAATAACCCCACACCAAGATTCAGCCCTTTTAGGAAACACACCAGACGAGGATGAAAGAAATCTAAGAACCTCAATATACACCTGATCAATGCAATCCACAAAACCACAGAAGAAGAAAACTTACAAGTAATAAATCTTTCTTCAAAAGTCCTAAATGATCAACATCTCAATGTACTTAGAAAGGGTCTGTCGTTTGTCCCCACACACCCCATTGATAAGTTTGATAATGTCAAAGATGTTCACTTATTCCCCAACTTGGTTAACTCCTTATGTTAAGAGGACCAAGAAACGTTGAACAATTTATTATCACTACTACAGGAAACACAAGGGTCTGGGGATATTAATAATGAATGGAGGCATATCATCAAAAAAAAAATTCTCATTTGTTACCCCTAGCACAGTTTCCCCCCACATTGCCACATTCCTTAATCTAGTATGTGAAGACATACTCAAAATAGACACAACTATAACCAATTACAAACTATCTTTTAAGGAAAGAGAGGCTTTAAGGGAAATACAGAAATGGGACGATGTTCTCATAAAGCCCAGTGATAAGGGAGGAAATATAGTGATTTGGCCCTATGACCTGTATATTGCTGAAGCTTTGAAACAGCTAAACAATGAACATAATTACAGAAGATTGTTTTCAGACTCTACCAATGATTTTTGCACAAAGTATAATAATTTGATTCAAAATGCATTTACACTTGGCATAATAGATAATAAAGAAAATAATTTCCTGTATGTACAAAAACCAAGGGTAGCCACACTATATTTACTACCGAAAATTCATAAGAATGAATTCGACCCACAGGGTCGCCCAATCCTATCTGGAAATCAACCATGTGCAAAAATGCTAGCAAATATTTAGATGCACGACTGCAAAAACATGTGACTGGTTTGCTCTCATACACCAGAGACACCATGCACCTATTGAACAAACTAGAAAATTTAAGTGTTTATAAAAATACATATTTGGTAACATGCAATTTGGAATTCCTCTACACAAGTATTAAAATGGAATATGGCTGCAAGGCTATTAGTCATTTTTTAAAAGGGGACCAGAGTATAAGCTGTGAAACCAAGGAATTTCTATTGACACTACTAAAGTTTGTACTCTTTACTTTTGACAATAAATTCTTTTTGCAAATATGTTGCAGCGCCATGGGGACAGCTTGTGCCCCCACATATGCCAACTTATACCTGGGATGGTGGGAGGCCCTGTTTGTTTTCTGTCCCCAAATGCAAAAATATCATCAGTATGTATCTCTGTGGGCCCGCTACATAGATGGTATTATGATTCTAGGCCCAATCAAGTTACTTAAGGAATTTATGTCAGAACTAAATACCAACCAGATGGGTTTATTTCTTACATACTCTGTGAGTAAAGAAAAAGTAGACTTCTTGGACATATTCATTATTTAAACTTCAGATAACATACTGGTCACAAAATTATTCAGAAAAGCTACCTCCACCAACAATATATTACATACCACTAGCACCCATGCACCTACAGTTACACAGAATATCCCGACAGGGGAATATCTAAGAATAAGGTAGAATTGCTCCACTGTAGAAGGCTTTAAAGAGGCTGCCACAGATCTCAGAGCTAGATTTCTTAGGAGAGGCTATTCCAAAAAATGCCTATCCAGAGCATATAAAAGAGCTATAAATACAGACAGAAACACCTTATTAGCCCCAAAAGAGAGATCTAGAAATGTTGACAATATTAGATTAATTTCAACATATAACAGGCAATCCAAAGAGGTAAAGAAAATCTTTGAAAAGTATTGGTACATCTTAGAATCAGACGAATACTTAAAAGGTATTTTACCAAATAGACCTGCGATGACTTTCAAAAGAGCATGAAATATACAAGACTCCTTGGTGAGTAGCCATTTTGACCATTTTGCTAAAAGAAATCCACTATACAGGGGCTCTATAGCCTGTGGCACATGTTCTACCTGTTAACATATGGTAAAAAACCCTGAAAATATAGATCGCTTTGGAAACAAACATATATACAATAATTACATCAATTGTAAGACAAAGAACGTAATCTATTGTTTAAGCTGTGACTGTAACATTTATTATGTGGGTATGTCCACTCGCACCCTTGCTACTAGAATAACTGAACATCTCAGTAACATGCGGATGCCAGAAAGGCCGCAGAAAAAGGAAAACAAATAACCACTATGGCTAAAAACTTTCTGACTCATCACAATGCTAATCCTAAATCTCTGAAATGCTGGGGTTTAGATACAATCAAATGTGGTATCAGAGGTGGAGATGCCCAGAAATTGCTATTACAAAAAGAGACAAAGTAGATATTCCATATGAATAGTGTGTGCCCCAAAGGAATGAACGATAATAAAAATTATTGGGTATATTTATAAAGTATGCACTATAGTACACGTAAGTTGTGCATAATATACAGTATATGTACACTGGGTTAATGGGTTTAATGAAAAGATATGCAAATCCATTCTGTTAAAAACATCTATGATGCATTCTTTATATAAAATAATTCATTTAACAGCTTAACTTGGTATACTAACATTTTCATACATTTACCTATAAGGTTATAATGGGGGAGTAGGCTCTGATGGGATTGGCTAACTACATGTCACATGATCAGACTTTTCTATACTTTCTAAGTCCTCAATCAGGTAGCCTTGTTACACACACACTATCATATTTTACCCATATGGTTAGAATAGTGGAGTAGGCACTGACGTAATTGGTTACTCATAGTCATGTGTTAGGACTTTGTACTTTATTTTTATTTATAATCATTTATTGAGATTTTTAGCAATAAAAGCGTAGAGTATGTTCATTCACAATATAAATATGATACAATTGCATAGATGTTAAATAGATCCTAGTGATTAGACATACAATAAAGGATAAGATCAACGAGTTACGAATACACTGGAATATACCCATATGATCTTATATAATGAACATGTATATATATGAAATCTCCATTTTCTATTATATACTCTCCATGAGACTCAAAAGGTCACTTTTGGGCCTAAGGCAAAGTTAAATTTCAATGAGAGGAGAGTTCAGAGAATATATAGCTATGATATAGGCATGTGTTTAAAATTATATTATTATTATGTTGGGACCACTTTGTGGATCCCAGTATATAGTTGTGGTAAGACACTGTGTAGTAATCAGCGTCAGCGTGTAAGCACCGATTAGAGTTTAATACAATGCTGCACTTATAAAATAATCTCATTAACTTCAACTTTAAGATACACACACACATATATATATATATATATATATATATATATATATATATATATATATATATATATATAAAGTAAAACAAGCATCAAGAACTTTGAGACATATACACATATGTATACAAATTATGAATAAGTAAAATGAAGTAGAAAAAGATATTGATTGAACTCCCATATGTAGCAGTATGGAATCTAGCAAATGTAATCTTCTTTCAAACCCCCCATAAGTAAAGTAAGAATACGTACTTGAGCATGACAGCTCAAGAAGCTGCGCCACACTATTGTTAATTCTAACTGCAAAGTTAACAGCATAGCGCTGCCTAAGAAACAACAACAGGGGTCATATCAGAAGATCTAGATGTATACATTCCTTAACTAAGTTAGGGGTATAATTTTGAACTAAAATTAATTTTATTAAGCATGAAAGAAAACAGGAACACAAGGTAAAACCAGTCCTGATGAGAGTGTGTTATTTGCATAAACAAAACGTTAGGGATATAATGGAGTATAGTGGTTGCACAATAGAGAGTCATAAAACCTAGAAACTGAGAGTGACGTAGTAAACATATTACAGGAGCACTCAGTCTACCTGAGACAGACATAATGCTAAGCAGAACATGAGTATAAGCGTATTGGATATTACCTGTATAGAAGGAGAAATGGTGGTCAGACTGATCGCCCCATCTTAGAACATATATTGAACAACATTAATATGGGTATAGAAATAAGGTATCATCTCAAATTAAAAGCAAAAATAAAAGAGACAGTTCTCCCTTCCAGGTTCAATAGTCAGTCCACATCATTACCCTATGCTGCAGGACAAAGGCTTTGGGACACTCCTGTTATTCATAAGAACCCATGTGAAAGGAGCCGGAGATGTTGGTTTGCTGTTTAAGTCTCTAATGAAGAGCTAGTGTCCCCTGTATGATTGCGATATCCCAAAATGTAGGAGAGAGGAACAACAAGAACATTGTCCAGCAGCGTGCTAACTTGGATTGTCACCTCACGCTCAACCTGATGTCCCCCAGCGATCGACCGCATCACTAGGGGACCAGGAGTCCACTTCTCTGAGTCCACTCTATAGTTGGGGCTAGAACCTAAGACATAAAGATTTTCTGCTGAAATCACCTTGGGACTGGTATTGCAATGTCGTTTTGCAGCTCATCGAGGTTGTAGAACTTGTAGTCTCTACTCGTGTACTGTGGTTTGGGAAATGTTAGTGCAGGTCTGTCGGATATTTCTTCTTTAGGGATAAAAGTACAAAAACAAACAAACACTAAATTGCAGAAAATAATAAACAAATTACAAGATATTTAAACTAATTACACCTAATCTAATAGCCCTATGAAAATAAAAAAAGCCCCCCCCCCCCCCCCATAAAAAAAACCCTAGCCTAAACTAAACTATAAATATCCCTTAAAAGGGCCTTTTGCGGGGCATTGCCCCAAAGTAATCAGCTCTTTTACCTGTAAAAAAAAAATACAAACAACCCCCCAACAGTAAAACCCACCACCCACACAACCAACCCCCCAAATAAAATACTATCTAAAAAGAGCAGTTAGCTCTTTTGCGGCCCAAACCCTAATCTTAAAAATAAAACCCAACCAATACACCCTTAAAAAAACCTAACACTAACTAAGATCGACTTACTGTTCTGAAGACCGGACATTCATCCTCAATGAAGACGGGAGAAGTCTTCATCCAAGCAGGGCGAAGTGGTCCTCCAGACGGGCAGAAGTCTTCATCCAGACGGCATCTTCTATCTTCATCCATCCGATGCGGAGCGGCTCCATCTTCAAGACATCCGACGCGGAGCATCCTCTTCAACCGGAGTCTTCTTACTGAATGATGGTTCCTTTCTATCAGCCAATCGGAATTAAGGTAGAAAAAATCCTATTGGCTGATGCAATCAGCCAATAGGATTGAAGTTCAATCCTATTGGCTGTTCCAATCAGCCAATAGAATGCAAGCTCAATCCTATTGGCTGATTGGATCAGCTAATAGGATTGAACTTCAATCCTATTGGCTGATTGCATCAGCCAATAGGATTTTTTCTACCTTAATTCCGATTGGCTGATAGTATTCTATCAGCCAATCAGAATCTAAGGGACGCCATCTTGGATGACGTCACTTAAAGGAACCGTCATTCAGTAAGAAGACTCCAGAAGAAGAGGATGCTTCGCGTTGGATGTCTTGAAGATGGAGCCGCTCCTTGTCGGATGGATGAAGATAGAAGATGCCGTCTGGATGAAGACTTCTGCCCGTCTGGAGGACCACTTCGCCCGGCTTGGATGAAGACTTCTCCTGGCTTCGTTGAGGACTTCAGCCCGGTTGGATGAAGACTTCTGCCGCTTCCTTGAGGATGGTTGTCCAGAACAGTAAGTCGATCTTCAGGGGGTTAGTGTTAGTTTTTTTAAAGGGTGTATTGGGTGGGTTTAATTTTTTAGATTAGGGTTTGGGCCGCAAAAGAGCTAACTGCCCTTTTCAGGGCAATGGGGAGCTTAGGTTTTTTAGATAGTATTTTATTTGGGGGGTTGGTTGTGTGGGTGGTGGGTTTTACTGTTGGGAGGGTTTGTTTGTATTTTTTTACAGGTAAAAGAGCTGATTACTTTGGGGCAATGCCCCGCAAAAGGCCCTTTTAAGGGCTATTGATAGTTTAGTTTAGGCTAGGGTTTTTTTTATTTTGGGGGAGCTTTTTTTTATTTTGATAGGGTTATTAGATTAGGTGTAATTAGTTTAAATATCTTGTAATTTGTTTATTATTTTCTGTAATTAAGTGTTTGTTTTTTGTACTTTAGCTAATTTAATTTATTTAATTGTTTTTAATTTAGTTTATTTAATTGAAGGGTTAGGTTAGGTGTTATTGTAACTTAGGTTAGGTTTTATTGTACAGGTAAATTTGTATTTATTTTAGCTAGGTAGTTAGTAAATAGGTAATTACTATTTACTAACTAGTCTACCTAGTTAAAATAAATACAAACTTGCCTGTAAAATAAAAATAAACCCTAAGCAAGATACAATGTAACTATTAGTTATATTGTAGCAAGCTTAGGGTTCATTTTACAGGTAAGTATTTAGTTTTAAATAGGAATAATTTAGGTAATAATATTAATTTTTATTTAGATTTATTGTAATTATATTTGTTAGGGGGGTGTTAGGGTTATACTTAGGTTTAGGGGTTAATACATTTAGTATAGTGTCGGTGACGTTGGGGATGGCAGATTAGGGGTTAATAAATGTAGGTAGGTGGTGTCGATGTTAGGGATGGCAGATTAGGGGTTAATAATATTTAACTAGTGTTTGCGAGGCGGGAGTGTGGCGGTTTAGGGGTTAATATGTTTATTATAGTGGTGGCGACGTTGGGGGCAGCAGATTAGGGGTTAATAAGTGTAGGTAGGTGGCGGCGACATTGGGGGCGGCAGATTAGGGGTTAATAAATATAATGTAGGTGTTGGCGATGTTGGGGGCAGCAGATTAGGGGTTAATACATAATGTAGGTGGCGGCGGTGTCCGGAGCGGCAGATTTGGGGTTAATAAGTATAATGTAGGTGTCGGCGATGTCGGGGATGGCAGATTAGGGGTTAATAAGTGTAAGATTAGGGGTGTTTAGACTCGGGTTGATGTTAGGGTGTTAGGTGTATACATAAATTTTATTTCCGCATAGGAATCAATGGGGCTGCGTTACTGAGTTTTACGTTGCTTTTTTGCAGGTGTTAGACTTTTTCTCAGCCGGCTCTCACCATTGATGTCTATGGGTAAATCATGCACAAGCACATACGACCAGCTCACCGCTGACTTAAGCAGCGCTGGTATTGGAGTGCGGTAAGGAGCACAATTTTGCTCAATGCTCACTTCTTGCCTTTTAACGCCGGGTTTGTAAAAACCCATAATACCAGCGCTGCAGGTAAGTGAGCGGTGAGAGAAAACTGCTTGTTAGCACCGCATAGCCTCTAACGCAAAACTCATTATCTAGCCGAATGACTGTTACAAATTAGGAATAGGATTTAGGAATTATCATTTCAGATGATTTAACATTTGGCACACAATGTATAATTGCAGCGAGTAAGACCAGTTGATTGCTTGGTTGTATTTGTAAAGGTATTTGCAGCAGAAATAGTAACGATTTAGAGTTCTGCGTTAGCCGTCCAAACCAGCGTTAGGGGTCCTAACGCTGGTTTTGGCCACCCGCTGGTATTTAGAGTCGTGTAGGTAAAGGTCTAACGCTCACTTTCCAGCCGCGACTTTTCCATACCGCAGATCCCCTTACGTCAATTGTGTATCCTATCTTTTCAATGGGATCTTTCTAACGCCGGTATTTAGAATCTTGGCTGAAGTGAGCGTTAGAATTCTAACGACAAAACTCAGCCGCAGAAAAAAGTCTGGAGTTAAGAGCTTTATGGGCTAACGCTGGTTCATAAAGCTCTTAACTACTGTGCTCTAAAGTACACTAAAACCCATAAACTACCTATGTACCCCTAAACCGAGGTCCCCCCACATCGCCGCCACTATAATAACATTTTTTAACCCCTAATCTGCCGAACGCACACCGCCGCAACCTACATTATCCCTATGTACCCCTAATCTGCTGCCCCTAACATCGCCAACCCCTATATTATATTTATTACCCCCTAATCTGCCCCCCCAACGTCGCCGCTACCTGCCTACACTTCTTAACCCATAATCTGCTGACCGGACCTCGCCGCCACTATAATAAATGTATTAACCCCTAAACCGCCTCACTCCCACCTCAAAAACCCTATAATAAATATTATTAACCCCTAATCTGCCCTCCCTAACATCGCCGACACCTAACTTCAAGTATTAACCCCTAATCTGCCGACCGGACCTCGCCGCTACTCTAATAAATGTATTAATTAACCCCTAAAGCTAAGTCTAACCCTAAAACTAACACACCCTAAGTTAAATTTAATTTAAATCTAACGAAATAAAATAAATCTGATTAAATAAATTAATCCTATTTAAAGCTAAATATTACCTGTAAAATAAACCCTAATATAGCTACAATATAACGAATAATTATATTGTAGCTATTTTAGGATTTATATTTATTTTACAGGCAACTTTGTATTTATTTTAACTAGGTACAATAGCTATTAAATAGTTAATAACTATTTAATAGCTACCTAGGTAAAATAATTACAAAATTACCTGTAAAATAAATCCTAACCTGTTACAATTAAACCTAACACTACACTATCAATAAATTAATTAACTAAACTATCTACAATTATCTACAATTAAATCAACTAAACTAAATTACAAAAACAAACAAACACTAAATTACAAAAAATAAAAAAAGATTACAAGAATTTTAAACTAATTACACCTACTCTAAGCCCCCTAAAAAAAACCTACCCTATTCTAAAATAAAAAGTTAACAGCTCTTTTACCTTACCAGCCCTTAAAAGGGCCTTTTGCGGGGCAAGCCCCAAAGAAAACAGCTCTTTTGCATTTAAATAAACATACAATACCCGCCCAACATTACAACCCACCACCCACATACCCCTAATCTAACCCAAACCCCCCTTAAAAAACCTAACACTAAGCCCCTGAAGATCTCCCTACCTTGTCTTCACCACGCCGGGTATCAACGATCCGTCCAGAAGAGGGTCCGAAGTCTTCATCGTATCCAGCAATAAGAGGTCCAGAAGAGGGTCCGAAGTCTTCATCCTATCCGGCAAGAAGAGGACATCCGGACTGGTAGACATGTTCATCCAGGCGGCGTCTTCTATCTTCATCCATACGGCGCGGAGCGTGACCATCTTGAAGCAGCCGACGCGGATCCATCCTCTTCTTCCAGCGACTCCCGATGAATGAAGGTTCCTTTAAGTGACATCATCCAAGATGGCATCCCTCGAATTCCGATTGGCTGATAGGATTCTATCAGCCAATCGGAATTAAGGTAGGAAAAATCTGATTGACTGATTGACTCAGCCAATCAGATTCAAGTTCAATCTGATTGGCTGATCCAATCAGCCAATCAGATTGAGCTTGCATTCTATTGGCTGTTCCGATCAGCCAATAGAATGCAAGCTCAATCTGATTGACTGATTGGATCAGCTAATCAGATTGAACTTGAATCTGATTGGCTGATACAATCAGCCAATCAGATTTTTCCTACCTTAATTCCGATTGGCTGATAGAATCCTATCAGCCAATCGGAATTCGAGGGACACCATCTTGGATGACGTCACTTAAAGTAACCTTCATTCGTCGGGAGTCGCCGGAAGAAGAGGATGGATCCGCGTCGGCTGCTTCAAGATGGTCACGCTCCACGCCGGATGGATGAAGATAGAAGACGCCGCCTGGATGAACTTGTCTACCAGTCCGGATGTCCTCTTCTTGCCGGATAGGATGAAGACTTCGGACCCTCTTCTGGACCTCTTCTTGCCGGATAGGATGAAGACTTCGAACCCTCTTCTGGACGGATCGGTGATACCCGGCGTGGTGAAGACAAGGTAGGGAGATCTTCAGGGGCTTATTGTAATTAGACTTAGCTTTAGGGGTTAATACATTTATTAGAGTAGCAGCGATGTCCGGTCGGCAGATTAGGGGTTAATACTTGAAGTTAGGTGTCGGCGATGTTAGGGAGGGCAGATAAGGGGTTAATAATATTTATTATAGGGTTTTTTGGGGCAGGAGTGAGGCGGTTTAGGGGTTAATACATTTATTATAGTGGCGGCGAGGTCCGGTCGGCAGATTAGGGGTTAAGAAGTTTAGGTAGGTAGCGGCGATGTTGGGGGGGCAGATTAGGGGGTAATAAATATAATATAGGGGTTGGCGATGTTAGGGGCAGCAGATTATGGTTACATAGGGATAACGTAGGTTGCGGCGGTGTCCAGAGCGGCAGATTAGGGGTTAATAATAAAATGCAGGGGTCAGCGATAGCGGGGACGGCAGATTAGAGGTTAATAAGTGTAAGGTTAGAGGTGTTTAGACTTGGGGTACATGTTAGGGTGTTAGGTGCAGACTTAGGAAGTGTTTCCCCATAGGAAACAATGGGGCTGCGTTAGGAGCTGAACGCTGCTTTTTTGCAGGTGTTAGGTTTTTTTTCAGCTCAACTGCCCCATTGTTTCCTATGGGGGAATTGTGCACGAGCACGTTTTTGAAGCTGGCCGCGTCCATAAGCAATGCTGGTATTTAGAATTGCAGTGGCAGTAAATTATGCTCTACTCTCCCTTTTTGGAGCCTAACGCAGCCCTTCAGAGATCTCTAAATACCAGCGTTGTTTAAAAGGTGCGGGGGAAAAAAGACACGCGTAGCTAACGCACCCCTTCTAACGCAAAACTCTAAATCTAGGTGTAAGATTCTTATGCCACTTTACAGATCATTAGTTAGGCCTTGTCTTGAGTAGTGTGTGCATTTATGGAGGCTAACTCGCCAGAAGATTAAAAACAGAAAAACTTAAAATGGTACATGGTCTAAAAAACAAAAATTACCAGGAGAGGCTCAATTACCTATATATGTATTGATTAGAGGAGAGAAGGGAAAGAGGTGAAATTATAGTAACTTTCAAGTGGGGCTTAGTAAAGCTAAGGCTGTGAGTATTTTTCATAAAAATAATAATTTAAAAGCAAAGGGTCATAATCTCAAGCTGAAGGTAGTAGTAGATACATGAGTATTTTGCTGAAGCACTTCTTTACAGGAAGGGTGATTAATTAATGTAATAAACTTCCACAAGAGGCGGTAATGACAAAGACTGTGGGGGACTTTAAGAATACCTGGGACAAGCATAAGGCTATCCCTCAAACTAGATACGCTTACACTGTTAGGAAATATTGGGAATACTTGTTGGGCCTATGGTTCTTATCTGACATTAAAATGTATGTTTCTATAAAGAAAGAAAAAAAAAAAAAAAATATATATATATATATATATATATATATATCAGAAATAGAGAGAGAAACAGCGCTATATGACGATAAACTGGGAAAGTTTACCAATATGTATATTTCACAGACTCTGTGTGGTGATATAGTGTATTATAGGTGTGCAAAGAATAGATACCACAGTATGCTAATACAATCTATATATCTAGATTTAGTCTGGTAATGGATCTGGATTCTGCCAGATCTCTACACCTCCACTGAATACCTATAATATATATACACAAGCATGACTGGTATCTGACAGCAGGTGAATATAACTAATTAAATAGGCAGTCCTTAGGAGAGAGTGTCTATTAGGTATATATATATCTCAGACGTTTCTTGTAGTTGGCCACCAGGTTTGCACACATCTCAGGAAGGATTTTGTCCCACTCTTCTTTGCAGATCCTCTCCAAGATATTAAGGTTTTGAGGCTTTGGCAATTTGATCCTTCAGCTCCCTCCACAGATTTTCTATGGGATTAAGGTCTGTAGACCGGCTGGTCATCTAAATTTTGCTTACTGGTCATTTTTTTCTCTGATCAATCGAAACAATTTTAAAGGGAAAAAAATTCACAAAATAGGAGTTCTTATGCCACTTTACAGATCATTAGTTAGGCCTTGTCTTGAGTATTGTGTGCATTTCTGGAGGCATCTGTACAAAGATTAGATACCACAGTATGCTAATACAATCTATATATCTAGATGTAGTCTTGTAATGGATTTGGATTCTGCCAGATCTCTACACCTCCACTGAATACATATAATATATATACACAAGAGTGACTGGTATCGGATATCAGGTGAATATAACTACTTAATAGGCCTTAGGAGAGAGTGTCTATTAGGTATCCTTAGGTTCAGTTCCAAACAGTCCCCACAAAGTGCAGCTAAGTCCAAGCAAAAAAAGATTCACCTCTTCAGGAGAGGATCCTCCCAGGTATTCTATGGAATAGAGAAAAGACAAGCGCATGGGGGTGCACCTAGTGCAATAAACGACAAACTTGGTAACTTCAAAATAAAAAGATGTACAGCACACTCACGTGATTCCACCTCAAATGTATGAGGTATGTTATAGACACTTGTAATATAATAGCAGATGCTCCTCCTCCGGGAAATCTCCTGCCTGGATCAGACTGCTCCTTGGGACACTCTCAGACTGCAGGCGAGTACACCTCCATGTGTACAGCTAGACAGAAGTCCTATATCTTTATTAAAAGAGGGGCAGGGCCAGGAACTACTATATACAAAGGAGTTTACTCAGACATATTTATTTACAAGTGTCAGTAAAAGGTTTACAAAGTAGGAGGTCACAAACGACCATAAAATATAAAACCACATTAAAACATTCAGAAATATATAAAAACAAAACATGTTCACATAAACTTGCTAACAGCACGAGTCTGATCACCAGCTGCTGCAGAAGATGAACCACATGCAGCTGATCAGCGATTTAGCCGTTTTACAAGCAGATAATGAATGTTGAATGGCTACTTCTTCAGAGTATCCCCTGACACTTTTTCTTTATAGAGAAAAGCTCCTGGCAATTAGAAGCTATGGTAGCCATATTTCTTTCTTGCATCCTATCGCCCCCTGTAAAAAAAGTCTGCTAGGCTCTTGTGATCATTGTTACAAAAATGTCATGTTTAAATTCTGTATAAAACTTGATTTGCATAAAATGTCAATACTTAAAGGGACATGAAACCCACATTTTTTCTTTCATGATTTAGAAAGAGAATGCAATTTTAAACATCTTCTAATTTACTTCTATTATCTAATTTGTTTTATTCTCTTGATATTCTTTGCGGAATAGCATATCTAGATATGCTCAGTAGCTGCTGATTGGTTGCTGCACATAGAAGCCTCATGTGATTGGCTCATCCATGTGCATTGCTTTTTCTTCAAATAAGGATATCTAAAAAATGAAACAAAATAAATAATAGAAGTAAATTGTGATGATGTTTAAATTTGTATGTTCTATGTGAATCATTAAATAAATATTTTGGGTTTAGTGGCCCTTTAAGAACTCTATTAGTGTGTGATTAGATTAAAAATAAAAGTTAAAGTGCCTTTTTAATTTGTTGGAAAGTCCATTGACTGTAGCTGGGAACATAGTATGCTGCCCCTAGAGGAGAGAAGAGGGATTTTCATATAGTTTGTCTCTTGAAATTTCATTTAGAAGTATGTTGGGTAGTCAAATTATAAGAGAGTATAGGAAATAAGAGGAGCACTGGCAAGGGTAATTGCAGGTAAAAAATATTTATTGTAATTGCGCGCAAAGGAGCCATATGAGTGAAACAAAAACACGTTTGTTAACAACAAGCAAACATGAACACACACAGTGTGAGGGGGGGGGGGGGAAACCGCCCCGGGGTTAGAAACTGAACAATAAATCTTACAAGCTGTGAAGTAACAGGTAGACGCGTTTCAGCATGAAGCCTTACTCATTAACTGGATAAAAAATGTGTAAAGTGCTCAATAAAAGCTACAGCCTGTCCTCCCATAGGTCAATTGGGTCACCCCCCCTCTAGATTAGACCAATGGGAAGAATATATGTGTTAACAGCAGCTCCTGTTTACAAATACTAATTAGCGAAAAAGGGCACATTAACAAAGGTATGCATGCATAAACATACAATAGTGAGTATATACACTCGAATGGTAAGCAACAGAATGCACATCGACAGCTAACAGCTGCAATCTAAACGAATGAATGGAATACAGATACAGGCTCCATAAATTTTCAGGCATCCCATAGTGGTCATCAGATTTTCTTACTCACTGTAACACAGTATAACGTTCAATTAGTTAGTGTACAATAGAGTTTAAAACATTAAACCAACAGAGACAATGTAAACACATGGATAATGATACCTTAACTATAATAGTAATTCCTCTGGAAATTTGAGAGCTGTTAGCGTTAGGACTAATCATAGTATCAATATGTAGAGGTACATGTGAAGCACAACTATGGACATTCCCATTAAGAAGTTAAAGTAGAGCCTATAAACAATAATACTATGATGTTGTGGGGGGGGGCTACAGTTCTAACAGACTAAGGCTGCTAAATCTGAAAAATTGGCAGCAGCAAGCGTTAGTCAATTGTAAACATGTAGAGAGAGCTAAAAACTAAAGTATGACCTAGGATATTGTGGATAAGGTCCTAGGGCCCCAAGCACCCAACTCCCTCTGGCCAGATTAACATGATGTGCTACGAATACTGTGCATATTTAATATTGCCAGGTCTAGAGTACACCTAAATGGCATATTCAAATACAACCAGGTGGCAAAGTCTATGTTACAATATACCATTCCATGTCTTTACTGGGAGGTGTGTAGGTGGGTGAGGAGTATAAATACACTTGCAGAGTGGGGAAAGGGAGGCTCAGGGAGGAGTATAGGTTTACCAAAAGTTAATAAGATCATACTCAGAATTGAGCCCTTCTGGAACCCTCGTCCTCAACTTAAAGATCCAAAAGGCCTCCCTTTCCCCCAATCTGCGGGTCCTGTCCTCCTTTAAGTGGAGGGATTTTTTCTATGATGGTCCACGTGAAAGATGTAATATTTTTAGAATGTGTACCTGAGAAATGTTGTACTAATGGTGTGGTGAGTATGCCTGCCCTAATATCAGTAAGATGTTCCTTGATGCGGGTTCTGGCCTCCCTAGTGGTGAGACCTAAGTACTGGAGGGAACAATCCCTACAGTTGATCAAATACACAACATACGTAGATCTGCAGTTCAGGCAGGAATCTATCCTAAATACCTGACCTGTCATTAGTGAGTTAAATTGGTCTCCTGTAACTAGTCTTTCGCACGCCACACACGTATGGTGGTGGCAGCGAAAGGTGCCCATGCAGCTCAACCATGAGGAGGCTAGGGGTCCTGTCTTTCTGAGCTTTGTTGGTGCCACTATATTGCCGATTGTTTTGTTCCTTTTATAGGAATACCTTAGGCCCTTTTCTACTACTTCCTGTAGTTTGTCATCTGCAGACAACATACTGAAATTATTTCTTATTATTTGACAGATATCCCTATATTGTCTCGAATACTCTGTCAAAAAGATGACTTTGCCATCTTTGTTGTCCAGGGTACTAGATTTATCCTTCGCCATTTTGGAGGGTTGTAGTAGTCTTTCCCTAGGTATGCCCTTCACTATGTTTCTGGCCTTGGATATAACTGAATTTGTATACCCCCTGTCCTTCAATCTCCCAGCTAGCTCATCCGCTTGTTTGTCGTAGACCCCTGCATCGCTACAGTTCCTTTTGAGGTGGATGAACTGTCCTTTGGCTACTCCCTTGAACACCCCTTGAGGATGACAGCTCTCCGCATGCAACAAAGAGTTGCCAGAGAGGGGTTTGCGATAGGTCTCTGAGACAATATGTTGACCCTGTATACCTTTTAGAGTCACATCGAGAAAATTGATGGTGCTACACTGTATCTCGTTAGTAAAATGTATGCCCAGGGACTCATCTTCCAAACTCTCTATAAACGACTGCAGATCTACGTTGTTGCCTCCCCATATGAATAGGAGGTCGTCTATGAAACGAGCATACCAAATGATTCCATATTTGTGGGGTTTCCCTCTCCATAGACATGGGACAGCTCCCACCAACCCATGAATAGGTTGGCATAGGAGGGGGCAAATTTAGCCCCCATAGCTGTCCCACGTCTCTGGAGAAAGAATTCCCCCCCCAAATTCGAAGTAATTGTTGCTAAGGAGGAAGTGAGTAACTTCAACTTCAACCACATAGTCCACAAACCCGGAATCCAATCCATATTGTCTTTCCAGGAAGAAACGGATTGCCTGTAATCCCCTATCATGTGGAATGGAGTTATAGAGTGACTTAACGTCAGCCGTAAGCCACACATAATGTTGCTTCCATACCACACGTGAGAGGAGATTGAGTAAATGTTTGGTATCCGATAGAAAACTCCACAACGCACTCACCAATGGCTGTAATACCTAATCAAGCCACTCTGACAGGTGCTCCAGCAGGGAGCCAATGCCACTGACAATTGGCCTCCCCTGTACATTGTCAACGGACTTGTGGACCTTGGGCAAATGGTTAAACGTTGGAATAGCCGGGTTGGACACAATCAAGTAATCACGTGTATTGGCATCCAAGTACCCCAGTTCCACACCATCATCCACAAGGGAGAACAACTGCCGCTGGTACATCCTCGTCGGATCACCTGGCAGAGCAGCATAATCATCAGTATTTCTCAGTTGTCTGTAAGCTTCCTCTCGGAAGCTGGACGCATTAAGTACCACTATGGACCACCTTTATCAGCGGCCCTCACCACTATATCATCATTTTTAGCCAGGCTTTCCAGAGCTTTTTTTTGATGGATAGAGATGTTATTTTGCTTCCCTCTCTCAATCTTGTAGTATAGTGTAGTGAGGTCCCGCTCTACCCTCTGCTGGAATTTCTCTAGAACCTGTCCTCTGTTTTGTATGGGATAGAAAGAGGATTTGCACTTAAAAGATGGTACCTGTACAACCCCTCCTTCTGCCACATTACCTTCCTCTTCCATTGTTTACAGAGCCCTGATATCACAGAGTTCATGGAAATCTAAATGTCCATCATCCCATACTCCCTTCACTCTCTCAGACCTAATGACAGGAATGGAAACGTGGCTCAATATCTCCCCCTTGATGGGAGTGGTAGAACTTTTTCACAGTCAATTTTTGTATCAATTTGTTGACATCAAGTAATGTCCTGAATAGATTAAAGTCTGCGGTAGGTGTAAAGGAAAGTCCCAAGCTTAATACCTCCAACTCGTATTTATTCAGCACTGTGTCCGACAGATTTAAAACATTCTGTAGTTTCCCCTTCTCCGGCCCCTTCTCTGGGGGTATCTCCTCTGGTCTTTGTACTGTGCACTTGGATCCAGATTTTCTCCTCCCCCCCCCCTTCTGGGTTTTTTTGGGGGACCTGAAAAACCTGCTCCAACTGAGCATATTCCGACTCCCTGACATCCTTCTGATTTGATTCTGCACATCTTGGATTCTCCCTGTAATGTGAATTATAAACCCTTTGTAAACTATTTTGGGGATTATTGTCTCTGTCTATTTATAAACCGTTTCTTTATTTATCACTGAACAGCTAATGTAATATACTGATATTGTCATAAGAGACATTAAATAATATTTAAAAATAAATACAAAATTAAATACAAAATTAAACTTTGTAAGTGTATATTAAATCCCCTAGTAGTTCTTTGTTAGGAGACTTTCTCTAATTTCAGTGCTTAGAGTGAACACATATTTTTTTTATATATATATATATATTGGTCTATTTTAGGGTAGGCGCAAGCACTTTCAGGATCTCTACAGGATATATCCCTTCACAAGAATGCCACCAGATCAATATCTTTATTAAGGCCAGATGGTTCAAGTGTGTTAAGGGTATATATCCAATAGGTCTCCCATTGCGCAGGTCAATTAGCCTACTTCCCCATCTAGTCCATTTGTCCACTTGTTCAATTGCCTTAAAGGGACATTATACACTCATTTTTTCTTTGCATAAATGTTTTGTAGATGATCTATTTATATAGGCCATGAAGTTTTTTTAAAAAAAAAAAGTTTAGTTTTGCTTATTTTTAAATAACATTGCTCAGATTTTCAGACTCCTAACCAAGCCCCAAAGTTTTATGTGAGTACTGATGTATACCTTCTCCAGCTTGCTCCTGTTTGTGTAAAGGGTCTTTTCATATGCAAAAGAAGGGGGAGGGGGGGGGTCTTATTTCCCACTTGCAGTGGGCTTTCCAGCTACCTTTTCAACAAAGCTAAACTGAAAGCTTCTAAGTAAGTTTTTAAACAGATTTATACTGGATTTTTATATCGGTATCTGTGCATCTTATTCTTTATAGTAGTGTCTATTACATGCAGTTATATGAAAATGAGTGTATACTGTCCCTTTAATATAAAAATATATTTTACTTTTGTTGTGAAACTTCACAAAGTGATTAATCAGTGTATTCTTTAGGACCCCTGCCTCTATGTTTTTCATGTGCTCTAAACATCTAATCTTCAAGCCCCTTTTTGTTCTTCCTACATACCTCATCGGTACGTTACATGTGCACTCCAACAGGTATACAACATCAGATTTGCAGTTTAATTTTTTTTTTTGGCAATTTCTCTTCTCCAATGGTGGCATCTGCAAATTTGTTGTATTTTTTATTTTTGTTTGTATGCTCACAGCACACACAATTTTTCCTTAAGCATTTATAAAAGTCTGTGAGGCCATTTATCCCCTGGCCAGTTTGTTTTTTATTTTTCTCAATACACTGGGAGCTAACATATTTTTGAAATTCAAGTTTTTCTTGAAAGTGATGTCTGGTTTTTCACCTATTATCTCTCTTAGTAGTGGGTCTTTCTTTAGAACAGACCAGTGCTTATTCACAATGTTTCTAATTCTCCAGAAACCATTGTTGAATGTGGTCACAAGGTTCACCCTGCATCTAGTTTTCTTTTGGGTGATGTCAAGAACCCTAGTTTTATTAGTATTTCCCAGTGTTGCTATCTGAGTATTCTGTATTTGATTTACTTCCCCGTTAATAAGATTATTCCTATCTAGTGTTTTAGCTTTTTCATATGCTTGTAATATCATCTCTTCTTGGAAGTGTTTCTCTCTAAATCTGGTCTTTAGTTTCTCAGCTTCCTCTTCAAAGTCTGTTAGTTTGGTACAGTTCTGTCTCAAGCGTTGGAATTGCCCTAACGGTATATTCTTAATCCACATAGGGTGGTGTGCACTATGGGCATCTAGATAACCGTTTGTATTGGTGTATTTGCGATATAGCTTACTACATCTCTCATCGTCTAGTTTATCTCATCTAGGTTGAAATTTTGTGTAAAACTGAGGTTCATGTTGTTAGTGTTTAGATGCATCACATAATTATTTCAGGAGGGTTTATTTCCCTCCCAGATGATCAGGATGTCATCAATGAACCTCTGCCAACATTTTACACTACTATGTTTGTATGATGAATCTTCATTTATCATATCCTCCTCAAAGGCCCTCATATAGAGGTTGGCAAAATTAGGGGTGAATTTGGTCCCCATTGCTGTCCTGTTTTTTGCAAGAATAACTTTCCCTCAAATAGAAAATAGTTATTTTGTAGGGCAAATCTAATGGAATCTAAAATGTGAGTCTTCTATGTCACTATCATGTCTCAGAAAATGTTTAATTGCATCTATCCCTTTTTCATGGGGAATAGATGTATACAAAGCTGTGACGTCTAGGGATACTCATCTATATGTGTGTTTACATTCTATATCCCCCATAATTTGTAGGAGATGGGGGGTATCTCTTAGATAAGACCTCAGATTTAAGACCATCGGTTTCAGGTAGATGTCCACATATTCCGACAGCCTAGCTATCAGAGAGTCTATCCCAGAGATGATGGGTCTACCTGGTAGTTTTTCAAACTGTTTGTGAATCTTGGGCAAGTAGTAAAATATAGCCATCTTAGGTTCCTCATTGGCTAAGTATTTTATTTCCCTGAGGTCTAATACTAGTTCATGGTACCCTCTGTTTATGTGTTCCATATATTCTTTTAAGAAGCTTTTTGTGGGGTCACCCCTCAATGTTATATATGTCTCTGCATCTTTTAATTGTTGGTATGCTTCAGAAAGGTAATCACATTTGTCTAGGAGGACTATACCACCTCACTAGGTGTTCATTATCCATCAATTGTTTTAGGCAATATTTATCTTTTAGACTAATATTGTGATTTTTTACTTTCTATTGTGTGCACATCTTAGTGCATTCTTGTATAACCTGGTCTTTAAACTGTGCAATATATTTGCCCTGGGATTGGACAGGGTAGAAAATAGACCTTGGCCTTAAACAACTATGTGTGGTCCTAATAGCCTTACTGCCTATCGTAGAATCCCAAATTTCCCCACCTGTTCCCATGTCTATTTCAATCAAATCTATTAGATATGTTGGTGCACCTCCAGTCCCTTGTTCTAGATCTAGTAATGCCTCTAGGGTGCCTATATCTCCTTGAGTGAGGTTATTGCTTTCTATGCTTCTCTTATCTATTTCAAAATGTCTGAGGAGAGCTTTCTAGTGAATTTGTTAATATCCACAAATAACTCAAAGGGGTCTGTTTTTTTTATTAGGGGTGAATGAGAGACTTTTTTTTTAGGATTTCTGTCTCTCTCTGATTTAAAATGTATTTAGATAGATTGAAAATCTTCACTATATGGTCACCTATAATGTAATTTCCCTTCTTTTTAAATGTTATTCTCCTTCCCCGTCTACATCACCTTCATCTTCCATGGTTCTCTTTCTTCCTCTCCCTCCTACATTCTCTATTCTGGGTCATCTCCACTCCATCTCTGGGTTTGTTTCCTCTTGTCTGTATTCTTTTACTAGTGGGTGATCCCTGGGTTTGTCGGTTAGGTGTCTGTCTAAAAAAACCTGCTTGTGGTGTTCTACTCTATTTTTATAATTGTTGTTTTATTGATATTGGTTCTTTTCTACCTTTGAATTTTCCATCAAATCTATTCCAGTTACCTCTAGGTACCCTTTGTGGATAGGGTCGGGGAGTATAGGGGCTAGTGTCCTCCATATAGGTAGGGTTTGGTATAGTATCCTCTGTGTTGCCTCCCCTCTCTTTGGTGATATCCATGATGTCTATTGTTTTTATTTATCATGTATCTGGAGGGGGGGGGGGGGGCTCCTATCTCTAGAAAACTGATTGTTTCCTTTGCAATTTGGTCCTGACTGGTTGTTGCTGTTGTTCCCTTCATTGTACTGGTCTCCTCTATTATAATGGGTTTCTGGGAAGTTAAACCTGATGTTTCTATGTCTACAGTTTTGATTTTTGTCCTCTTTTCTCATCTGTGTAATCCTTACTGGGTGGGTGATATTAGTGCTGACAGATGGAGTAGTAACAATCCCTGGAGTGATGGGTGTAATAGGGATGTCAGTGTCTATTTCAATGTTACCTGTTGATTCTGAATGTTTCTCTAGAAGATCTCTTTCAAATTTCTTCTTTTTCTTAGATTTTAAATCTCTTTCTAGCTTTATTACGCATTATCTTATATCCCCATTTAATTTATCATAATAAACATCCCCTTTAAAAGGTAGACTCAGAGCTTCAAATTTCTTGATTTCTAGTGTAACCTTTTCAAGATTGGCTTCTCTAAATATTATAATGACTCTCATTAGTTTTATAGAACTATCCTCTAGAATAGAGTCCCACTTAGTTAGGAGTTCCACATCAGTACTATAGAAAATTGGTGTTTTAGTTAGAGTCAAAGTTTTGGGTATGATACCTGCTTTCAAACAAGTTTCTAAGTCTATAATATCACACCAGTTTTTAATCTGTATCCTACTGAGTTTCTCCATTTGTCTGAATAATTCTCTAGGATTACATTGGGACTCTATAATAGTGGCACCCTCACTATTTGATGTATCAGTGGAGAGGGTTCTTTTCTTATTGTTATGATCAAATTAAACCCCAAAAGTACACTCAGTCATTTTACAAGCAGCTATTAAAATGATAAGATCACTCTTAGGTATCACAACCTGCAAAAGTGACCAAAACAGACAAAATCAGAAATAGAAAGTGAAACAACGCTATATGAAGATAAACTGGGAAAGTATACCAGTATGTATATATCACAGACTCTGTGTGGTGATATAGTGTATTATAGGTGTACAAAGAATAGATACCACAGTATGCTAATACAATCTATATATCTAGATGTAGTCTGTAATGAATCTGGATTCTGCCAGATCTCTACACCTTCACTGAATACATATAATATATATACACAAGCGTAACTGGTATCTGACAGCAGGTGAATATAACTACTTAAATAGGCAGTCCTTAGGAGAGAGTGTCTATTAGGTATATATATATATATATATATATATATATATATATATATATATCAGACGTATCTTGTAGTTGGCCACCAGGTTTGCACACATCTCAGGAATGATTTTGTCCCACTCTTCTTTGCAGATCCTCTCTAAGTCATTAAGGTTTTGAGGCTGACATTTGCCAATTTGAACCTTCAGCTCCTTCCACAGAGTTTCTATGGGATTAAGGTCTGGGTACTGGCTGGTGGTCTAAGCTTTGCTTACTGGTCAGTTTTTTCTCTGATCAATCAAAACAATTTTTAATTAGCAGTAAAGGGAAAAGGTTACACAAAATAGGAGTTGGTGCACTTGTAATGAAATCAATATGTAGTATAACCATTTTCAAAAGATTTCTTCATGAGAAAGAACTTTCGGGGTGTCATTATGGATACACAAATTAGATGGATACACAAATTAGTATGTATTGTGGTCATCCAGCCAGTATTTTACATTCATGGATAATATTTTTAGTTTAGTGTATATAGTAATTAATAACTATAGAAATAAATATATATATATATATATATATATATATATATATATATATATATATATATATATATATATAAAATTATATTATAGTGACATTTCTTCTAGATGTGTTAAAATACAATATTATATAAATTATATTATAAAACAATGCTATATAATTATTTATGCAGAGTTATGTTAATTAGCATGTCATTTTTTCAAGAAAGGTGAATTGGACTCTCTAGTTAATTTTGCAATTGACTAGTGTGTCCAAAAAAAAAAAAGAATCCAATAGGGAATCTCTGATCCAAGTTCAAAGGAAAAAATTTAATGAAACCATATTGCATTTAATAATTAGAATTGCTGTATCCACAAATTTATGATTAGCAAAATTAACTTCTTATTCTTTTTAAATTTTCTTAAATCTTTTTTTTTTTTTTTAATCTAAATTAGAGTTAGGTGCATATTTAACAATGTGCAAGCGGACATGATAGGAAGTAGTGTATCATGTCCGCTGCACATTGATAAATGCCGACAGCATACACTATCAGCATTTATCATTGCACCAGCAGTTCTTGTGAACAGCTGGTGCAATGCCGCCCCATGCAGATTCGTGGCCAATCAGCAGCTAGCAGGGGGTGTCAAATCAACCTGATCGTATTTGATCGGGTTGATTTCTGTCCACCACCTCAGAGCAGACGGACAAGTTATGGAGCAGCGGTCTTTAAACTGCTGCTCAGGGGCGAAACTACAGGGGGTGCAGAGGTCGCAGGTGTGACTGGGCCCCTGAGGGTGGGGGCCCAGCTTAAAAAAAAAATATATATTTTTTTTAATAAAAAACGTTAACCTACCACTGCCTGCACTGATATAATGTGAGTGTGACATGACTATATTTGTGTATTTATGCATGTATGTGTGTATGTTTGTGGAACCAGCAAATTACAGACCTTGTTACTACAGCATGGGGGGGCAGGGGGTAAACAGTGTCACTATACAATACCACTATATACAGTATGGGGGGGTGGACCATGTCACTGACTACTGTGGTCACTTTATAAAGTACTGGGCGAGTAGGGTCAGGTCAGCCATCTCACCGGCAGATTACAGACTGTGTCACTAACTTACTATATATAGTACTGAGGGGGTTAAATAGTGTCACTATATATATACAGTAATAGGGGGTTAGACCATCTCACAGACTGTGGGCAAAGGGTACCTCCTTTTGCAGACATGTAATCTGATTCACATTTTTTTTTCTGTGTTAAATGTAAAAAAAAAAAAAAATATATGATATGTATTAAATTCAATTTTTTTTGGAGGGGGGAGGGGCGGTGGGGGGCCCATTCTTAGATTCTTGCACCTGAGCCCTGTGGTTTCTAGTTATGCCTCTGCCACTGCTTCATAACTTCTCTTTCCGGCGAGCCTTCATAAATAACGGAGCTTAATAAATATGCCCCTTAATGTTAGAATACAGACACAATTAAATAGAAGTGCAATCCCTATATCTACAAGTTAACAATACACAAAAGTTATATTCAGGTAAGCAGATTGCATGTTTATAATGACAATGTAAATAACAGAATCTTGGTTTATTTATTTTGTTTAAAATGAAAAACAAAACAAAATAAAACTGATATTTCACCAATAAAGTAACCACAGCTCCAAGATATAAATATGAAATGGACTATGATATATCATGCATCAAATTGTTACGAGAAAACAGATTGAAAATAACACAATAGTGAGAGTGTGTCAAAAACAATCAGAAAGTAGAAATATTATCAAGAAAAATAAAATGGCAGTGTCAAACAAGGAAATAAATAACACAATAAAAAAACTAAAATAAGAACTAAATATGTTTTTTGAGAAGGTTATTTTCTTTTCTATCATAAAAAGCTTTATTGCTTTCTGAAAAAAAAAATGTTTATATGAAAAACAACCTCATAGGATAAACTACATTGCTTTCAAGATCAAGCCCAAAATGATGTTAGTATGCAAAATATGCAGCTTTACACATAGAACAAGTTACTGCAAGGTGACAAACTAGGCAAATGCTTTGGGGGAAAAATGGATACTTTTAACAGACTCTTTAACAAACATACAGCTAGATTACGAGTTTTGAGCGCTATAGGGATTTTAACGACCACCACAAAAGCAGCGTTATTTCACCTCCCTATAGCGTTGCTATTACGAGTTTTAAAAAAAGCAGGCTTGTGCAGGCGAAATGGTTGAGTTAAGCTCCATACTGCTCCGAAATCAAGCGCTGCTGTTACATGCTCGTGCACGATTTCCCCATAGACATCAATGGGGAGACCCAGGAAAAAAATGTCTAACACCTGCGATCGCCGGATAAAAAGCTCTGTAACGCAGCCCCATTGATGTCTATGCGGAAATAAAAAGTTACATTTAAACCTAACACCCTAACATAAACCAGAGTCTAAACACCCTAATCTGCTGCTCCCCGTCATCGCAGCCACCTACATACAGTGATTAACTCCTAATCTGCCGCCCCCAACATCGCCACCACCTACATAAAACTATTAACCCCTAATCTGCCGCTCCCGATATCGTTGCCGCCACTATACTAAAGTTATGAACCCCTAAACCTCTGGCCTCCCACATCACTACCACTAAATAAATCCATTAACCCCTAAACCTAACGTAGCCCTAACCCTAAGCCTAACACCCCCTAACGTTAACAAAATTAAAATACAGCTAAATAAAAGTTACAATTATTAACTAAATAATAACTATTTAAAGCTAAATACAAACTTACCTGTAAAATAAAACCTAACCTGCTTTACACTAAAACGTAACATTACAAAAAAAATAAACACTAAAATTACTGAAAATAAAAATAACTGAATTACATAACAAAACAAACACTAAATTTCAAAAAATAAGAAACAAATTATCAAAAATAATAATAAAAATAAAAAAGCCCCCCCAAAATAAAACAACCCTAGCCTACAATAAACTACCAATGGCCCTTAGAAGGGCCTTTTGTGGGGCATTACCCCAAAGATAACAGGTATTTTACCTGAAAAAAAAAATAGAGCTGTTAAAATCCTATTGGCTGTTCCAGTTTAAAATCTTTCAGCCAATAGGAATGCAAGGGACACCATTTTAGATGGCGTCACTTGGATTGAAGTTCCAGTGTACGGCAGAGACCGTATGAAGAGGTTGCTCTGCACTGGAAGTCTTCAGGATGAACCTGCTCTGTGCCGGATGGATGAAGATAGAAGATGCCGTCTGGATGAAGACGTCTTGCCGTCTGGATGAGGACTTTTCTGGCTGGATGAAGATCGAAGAGGCCGCCTGGATGAAGACGTCTTGCCGTCTGGATGAGGACTTCGCTGGCTGGATGAAGATCGAAGAGGCCGTCTGGATGAAGACTTCTTTCCGCATGGATGATGACTTCGCCGGCTGGATGGATCCTTCAAACGGGACTTCAAGAACTGTAAGTGGATCGTTGGGGGTTAGTGTTAGTTTTTTTTAAAGGTGTTTTTTTTTAGTGGGTTTTATTTTTAGTTTAGGGTCTGGGCATGTAAAAGAGCTAAATGCCCTTTTAAGGACAATTCCCATACAAATGCCCTTTTCAGGGCAATGGGAAGCTTAGGTTTTGTTGGGTAGTTATTTTATTTGGGGGGATTGGTTGTGAGGGTGGTGGGTTTTACTGCTGGGGGGTGTTTGTATTTTTTTTTTACAGGTAAAAGAGCTGTTATCTTTGGGACAATGCCCCACAAAAGGCCCTTTTAAGGGCCATTGATAGTTTATTGTAGGCTAGGTTTTTTTTATTTTGGGCGGGCTTTTTTATTTTGATAGGGCTATTAGATTAGGTGTAACTCTTTTTTATTTTTGATAATTTGTTTCTTATTTTTTTAATTTAGTGTTAGTTTTTTTTGTAATTTAGTTATTTTGTTTGTTTTAGTAATTATATACTTTTTGTAATTTTTAGAGTAGTGTTAGGATTTTTTTAATGTGTAAGTTTAATTTAATTGGTAGTTAGTTTAATTGTAGTTTAATAATTATCTTAGTTTAATTGTTAGTATAAAATTAATTTATTTAATGTGACAGGTAAGTTTTAATTTAAGATAGGGAAATTGCAATTTATAAATAAAGTTAGGGGGGATTAGGGGTTAATAGTTTATTCTAGTATATTTTGTTGTGGGGGGCTTGCAGTTTAGGGGTTAATAGGTTTATTTTAGTGGCAACGATGTTGGGGTGCGGCGGAATAGGGGTTAATACATTTTAATAGTGGCGGCGATGTCCGGAGTGGCAGATTAGGGATTAATACATTTATTATAGTCTTTGCAATGCGGGAGGGCCTCAGTTTAGGGGTTAATAGGTAGTTTATGTGTGTTTAGTGTACTTTTTAACACTTTAGTTACGAGTTTTATGGTACGGCTTTGTAACGTAAAACTCATAGGGCTTGTTTTCACAAACGTGCTCAGTGTGTGGGAGAATCTGTGGACTCATTTGTGAGCAGCCTGGATGAACTAGCTGAATTTTGTGAGTTTCGTGTTGCTAAATCAGAGACAGAATAGTCATAGGAATTGCAGATGCTGAGGTCTTACTGAAGCTACAATTGGAGGCTGAATTAACATTAGATGGGGCTATAAGGATGACCCGCCAGAGTGAACTGGTGAAAAAGCAAAGTGCTGATCTGAGGTCTGAGAGTATTGTGGATGAAGCGCAGCAGTTCAGGAGAGCCGCAGGTGAAAGGCACAGTGTGAGCAGTAGACCAAGGGCAACAGATAGGCCCAGAAGCAGATGGGCAGGCTCGCTGCACGTGGTGTAACCGTACCCATGATCAGAATGTCGCATGCTTCACTAAAGATAAAAAATGTAGAAAGTGTAACCAAATGGGTAATTTTGAAGTGGCGTGTAAAACTGGATACATTAAGGAGATGCTGGTGGATAGTGACCAGAAGGGTCAAGAAGTGTCCTTTGTAGGGTTTGTTGTTGAACAGTCTGGTTCGAAGATTGGTGGGTTACCCTTACTGTAATAGGAGCCAAGGTTGCCTTCAAGATTGACACAGGAGCAGATATCATTGTTATGTCCCTTGCAGCATTCATAATACTGCCTCGACAGCCTAAGCTGGCGAAAGTTACAACGAAAGTTCATAGTCCTGGTGACCGCATCGATTGTGTGGGAAAATTTCTTGCCAGCTATGAGTACAAGCAAAGGAAATTCACCATGTGGGTACATGTAATTAGAGGTCAGTGTGTTAACAACCTATTGAGCGGGAAAGCAGCCTGTGGTTTGGGCCTGAGTGGATGAGATTTCGGAAGACATGTTTTGTGAATTGGGCCTACTGAATTGCAACCCAGTCCATATATCACTTAAAAGTAATGCAGTCCAATACAGCATTACCACTCCTCGTAGAATTCCATTCCCGCTCATGCCTCAAGTAGAGAAGGAACTTCGGCATATGAAGATTATAGGAGTTATTGAAGAGGTTGTTGAAGCAACTGACTGGTGTGCCCTCATTGTACCTGTTGTGGAGAAAAATGGGAAGGTACGCATCTGCGTAGACTTGAAAAGGTTGAATGAGGTGGTGAAGAGAGAGAGGGATATGTGCTGCCAACGCTTGAAGACATAGCTCCGAAACTGGCTGGGGCGAAGTTCTTCTCTACACTGGATGCTTCCAGAGGTCTCTGGCAGATACCTCTAGATCGACAGTGCCACAAACTGACTACCTTAATTACACCGGTAGGTCAGTTTTGCTTCTGAAGACTCCCCTTCGGGAAGTATCCTCTGCTCCCGAAATCTTTCAAAGAGACATGAGTTCCCTCCTAAGGGACCACAAGGGCACGGCAGTTGTCATGGATGACATTCTAGTGTATGGGCCTACATTGGAAGAACATGATCAATGATTGAGCTGTGTGCTGCAGACCATTAGAGAGCTATTGAACAGATGAAGAGTCCTTCTGATGTACATGAGCTGAGACAGTTGGGCCTTGTGATTTATGTGGACAGGTTCCTTCCAGATTTACCCACAGTACTGCACCCTATCACAAAGCTGTTGAAAAAAGATGTTGCCTGGGTCTGGGGTCCTTTACAGGAAGAAGCTTTTGTACAGGTTAAGTCCTTGCTGGGGTCTGCCCCAGTGTTAGGGTTCTACAAACCTTCTAAAAAGACTGGGGTTAGTGCTGATGTGAGAAGATATCGGCTAGGGGCCGCCCTCCTGCAGCTGAATGAGAACAAACTATAGCCCATCGCCTACTGATGGCTACGGAGTTGAAATACGCCCAAATTGAGAAAGAGTTCCTGGCTGCAGTTTGGGCCTCTGAATGCTTCCAGCGTTACCTAGTGGGTTCAGAGGAATTTAGTCTGGAGACTGACAATAAACCACTAGTCCCTTTAATCAACTCCTATGATATTAACAAAACACCCCTAAGATGCCAAAGACTTCTGGTGAGGCTGCTCAGGTTCAACGTTCAGGCAGTGCATGTGCCGGGGAAACAACTAGTAGTGGCAGATACACTTTCCAGGCCCCCATCGGCTGCTGCTGAAGAATCTTCAACAGAATCAGATGTGAAAGTGTATGTGGATTCAGTTCTTGAATCCAAATCCATTTCATCAGGGAAGCTAGAACAAATAAGAAAGGAGACATGTTTAGTTACAGACCTTCAAGAAGTTATTAAGTATATGAAAGCATGAAAGAAGGTTGGCCCGAGAGCCGGGTAGCCTGGATGTCTTTAAGTTCTTACCAGTCAGAGAGGTTGCATGCTTGTGGAGCGGGATGGGTTGGTGCTGTTCCAGTTCTGCATTGTTATTCCTGTTAGCATGTGGCAGGAGATATTAAGCAGGATTCATGATGGCCACTTGGGCATTACAAAGTGCAGAGAAAGGGCAGCTATGGCAGTATGGTGGCCTGGGATCAGTTCCTACATTGCAAGCCACGTGTCAATATGTGCCTTTTGCCAGAAAATGCCGGCCTACTCAGCGAAGGGAGCCCTTGATTTCTACTCCGCTGCCTGCAGGCCCATGGCAGAAAATAGCTGCTGATTTGTGTGAACTGCATGGGAAAAAGTACCTAGTAGTGATTGACTACTATTCCAGGTATTTGGAGACTGCACCCTTGAATGAGATCACCAGTCAAGCCGTTATCACTCATCTCAAGAGCTTGTTTACCAATGGAGTTAGTGAGTGATAACAGAATGCAGTTTGCTTCCATGGAGTTCAGTTCTTTCAGCAGTGAATATAATTTTGTCCATTTTACGTCAAGTCCACATTACCACAGGCCAATAGAATGGCTGAAAGGGCAGTTTAAAAAACAAAGTTCATTTTGAAACAATCTGAGCCATAGCTAGCTCTCTTGGCCTATAGGGTGACTCCCATCCAAGCCACAGGTTTTAGCCCAGCCCAGCTGATGCTAGGACATCAGATTCACACCACTTTACCCTCTGTGGGTGTCTTCCAGCCAACCAGCTCTGTTCCTCGGGAGGAGGTCCTTAGGAGGAATGAAGAGGCTAAAAGAGGTTTTTGATTCTTCTAAGACAGAAAACACTCTGTGAGGCCCTTGCAGGAGCTGCATGTGGAAAAAAGTGTCAGAGTTAAACTGGATGATGAGAAGAAATGGAAGACGCCTGCTTTGGTAATAGGACGCTCTTATGTAGTCCTTACTGATGGAGGCACAGTCACAAGTCAAAATAGAAGACATCTTCAGCCAGTACCTGAGAGTTTGGGACTGGTGCCTTAGAGCCACTGCCGGTGTGATCCCCTGTTTTAAGAGGGGTACCTTCCCCTCAGCAAGATCACAGTGGGGATACTTATTTGCTTTAAGGAAACGCTCAATCACCTTCTTCTGTATCAGAGGACAGTTAATGTAAAATGACATCAAGTGGAAGAGTGGTGAAACTTCCAGCCCGATATCAGGATTAGCACTAGTTAGAGCAGTGACCAGAAGAATAGACGGAATAATTCCATGGTCACTGTGGACTAGGATAGTCTACCCCAATGTTCAAGTCAGGATTGTATTTCTTGTTGTTCATATATATTCTCTTTAACTTGTTATTTGTTATACACTAAACAAAACTATTTTTGTATGCTTCTTGTATACCTTGTTATTTGATGTACTCTAAAAATAAAAATGTATGCTTTGTCCTTTGAAAAGGGGAAGATGTGATGAGAGTGGGAGGTGACATCACCGGATGGGGGCGTGGCTTATAGCCTTTATTGTCTATGACTCAGTTACCAAGTTAGGTGTGTTGTACAAGCTGTTTACTTCTATGCTCTGCAATAAAATAGCTAAAAAAAAACTTACAGAGTGAGCGCTAATACATATCAGCTAGAGGTAAATATGGAATAATTGACACGATCACTACTTGCTAAATTCAACGTATACAACAGTATTTAATTGGTTCTTTTAAAACCTGTTTGCTAAAAAAGGCAGTATTTAAAACACAAGTTATTTTTATCTTCTAAATATACAATCATAAAATCACAATTCATATAGGATAAAAATATAGAGAGTGTGCACTCTTAAAAGCATGTAAAACTAAAAAAAACTTACAGAGTGAGCGCTAATACATATCAGCTAGAGGTAAATATGGAATAATTGACACGATCACTACTTGCTAAATTCAACGTATACAACAGTATTTAATTGGTTCTTTAAAACCTGTTTGCTAAAAAAGGCAGTATTTAAAACACAAGTTATTTTTATCTTCTAAATATACAATCATAAAATCACAATTCATATAGGATAAAAATATAGAGAGTGTGCACTCTTAAAAGCATGTAAAACTAAAAAAGGGGGTCTTCCCTCTGTAGTTTAAATTAAGTGGGGCTGTAGCCACAAATAATTAATGTTATTATTGATCCTTATTTGGAGGATTGCAAAAAGATATGGCTCGCACCTTCTGCTCTGAAGGCTCACTGAAATGCCACTTTTATTATGTGTTTATACTTGCACTGTGTGTTAGCATCCAACACTTTAAACTCTCCTGTATGCAGCTTGTTGTCTGTGTTTTCTGTTACCTCTTTCCCCAGGTTTCTTTATGCAGTCAGAGGGGGCTAGTTATCAAGCCGTCTACTTTTCTGGCTTCGCCGGCCCAATACGTCCGCCTAAGCTCGCCTACCTTCGCCGCCGCGGACCTGAAAAAATACGCCTAAGTTATCAAATAAAGCTGTCAAAAAGCCGCGGGGCGATGAGCAGCGGACTGTGACAGTTATCACTCATCCGATCTTGCTGCCCTTCGGCTTTTTCCCAGCTTTATTGCTAGCCTGTCACTAAGCACTCACACTAAACTGCACTGTTCTACCCCCTATACCGGCGCCCCCGGAGCCCCCCGCAACTCAATAAAGTTACTAACCCCTAAACCGCCGCTCCTAGACCCTGCCGCAACTCTGATAAATGTATTAACCCCTAAACCGCCGCTCCCGGACACCGCTGCCACCTACATTATACCTAGTAACCCCTATCCTGCCCCCCCTATACCGTCGCCCTCTATTATAAAATTATTAACCCCTATCCTGCTGATCCCGCACCTCTCCGCAACTAAATAAATAGTTTAACCCCTAAACCGCCGCTTCATGAACCCGCCGCAACCTATAATAAATTTATTAACCCCTATCCTGCCCCCCACTACGCCGCCGCCACTGTAATAAAATTATTAACCCCTAAACCTAAGTCTAACCCTAACCATAACGCCCCCCTAACTTAAATATTAATTAAATACATCTAAATAAATTAACTCTTATTAACTAAATGAATCCTATTTAAAACTAAATACTTACCTTTAAAATAAACCCTAATATAGCTACAATATAAATAATAATTATATTCTAGCTATCTTAGGATTTATTTTTATTTTACAGGTACCTTTCAATTTATTTTAACCATGTACAATAACTATTAAATAGTTATTAACTATTTAATAGCTTACCTAGCTAAAATAAAGAGAAATTAACCTGTAAAATAAAAACTAACCTAAGTTACAATTACACCTAACACTACACTATACTTTAATAAATTATTCCTATTTAAAAATAAATACTTACCTGTAAAATAAACCCTAAGATAGCTACAATATAATTAATAATTATATTCTAGCTATCTTAGGATTTATATTTATTTTACAGGTAACTTTGTATTTATTTTAGCTAGTTAGAATAGTTATTAAATAGTTATTAACTATTTAATAACTACCTAGCTAAAAGAAATATAAAATTACCTGTAAAATAAATCCTAACTTAAGTTACAATTAAACCTAATACTACACTATCATTAAATTAACTAAATAAACTACCTACAAAGAACTACAATGAAATACAATTACATAAACTAACTAAAGTACAAAAAATAAAAAAAGCTAAGTTACAAAAAATAAAAAATTAAGTTACAAACATGTTAAAAATATTACAACAATTTTAAGCTACTTACACCTAATCTAAGCCCCCTAATAAAATAACAAACCCCCCCAAAAAAAAAAAATCCCTACCCTATTCTAAATTACATAAATTTCAAAGCTCTTTTACCTTACCAGCCCTTAAAAGGGCCATTTGTGGGGGCATGCCCCAAAAAGTTCAGCTCTTTTGCCTGTAAAATAAAAATACAACCCCCCCCCAACATTAAAACCCACCACCCACATACCCCTAATCTAACCCAAACCCCCCTTACAAAAACCTAACACTAATCCCCTGAAGATCATCCTACCTTGAGTCGTCTTCACTCAGCCGAGCCACCGATGGAACTGAAGAGGACATCCGGAGCGGAAGAAGTTAATCCTCCAAGCGGCGCTGAAGAAATCTTCCATCCGATGAAGTCATCATCCAGGCGGCGCTGAAGAAGTCTTCGATCCGGCCGATGTCATCTTCAAAGAGGCGCTGAAGAGGTCTTCTATCCGGGCGAAGTCATCTTCCAAGCCGGGTCTTGAATCTTCCTTCCGCCGACGCGGAACCACCTTCTTCACCGACGGACTACGACGAATGACGGCTCCTTTAAGGGACGTCATCCAAGATGGCGTCCCCTCAATTCCGATTGGCTGATAGGATTCTATCAGCCAATCGGAATTAAGGTAGGAAAATCTGATTGGCTGATGGAATCAGCCAATCAGATTGAGCTCGCATTCTATTGGCTGTTCCGATCAGCCAATAGAATGCGAGCTCAATCTGATTGGCTGATTGGATCAGCCAATCGGATTGAACTTGAATCTGATTGGCTGATTCCATCAGCCAATCAGATTTTCCTACCTTAATTCCGATTGGCTGATAGAATCCTATCAGCCAATCGGAATTGAGGGGACGCCATCTTGGATGACGTCCCTTAAAGGAGCCATCATTCGTCGTAGTCCGTCGGTGAAGAAGGTGGTTCCGCGTCGGCGGAAGGAAGATTCAAGACCCGGCTTGGAAGATGACTTCGCCCGGATAGAAGACCTCTTCAGCGCCTCTTTGAAGATGACATCGGCCGGATCGAAGACTTCTTCAGCGCCGCCTGGATGATGACTTCATCGGATGGAAGATTTCTTCAGCGCCGCTTGGAGGATTAACTTCTTCCGCTCCGGATGTCCTCTTCAGTTCCATCGGTGGCTCGGCTGAGTGAAGACGACTCAAGGTAGGATGATCTTCAGGGGATTAGTGTTAGGTTTTTGTAAGGGGGGTTTGGGTTAGATTAGGGGTATGTGGGTGGTGGGTTTTAATGTTGGGGGGGGGGTTGTATTTTTATTTTACAGGCAAAAGAGCTGAACTTTTTGGGGCATGCCCCCACAAATGGCCCTTTTAAGGGCTGGTAAGGTAAAAGAGCTTTGAAATTTATGTAATTTAGAATAGGGTAGGGATTTTTTTTATTTTGGGGGGGTTTGTTATTTTATTAGGGGGCTTAGATTAGGTGTAAGTAGCTTAAAATTGTTGTAATATTTTTAACATGTTTGTAACTTAATTTTTTATTTTTTGTAACTTAGCTTTTTTTATTTTTTGTACTTTAGTTAGTTTATGTAATTGTATTTCATTGTAGTTATTTGTAGGTAGTTTATTTAGTTAATTTAATGATAGTGTAGTATTAGGTTTAATTGTAACTTAAGTTAGGATTTATTTTACAGGTAATTTTGTATTTCTTTTAGCTAGGTAGTTATTAAATAGTTAATAACTATTTAATAACTATTCTAACTAGCTAAAATAAATACAAAGTTACCTGTAAAATAAATATAAATCCTAAGATAGCTATAATATAATTATTAATTACATTGTAGCTATCTTAGGGTTTATTTTACAGGTAAGTATTTATTTTTAAATAGGAATAATTTATTAAAGTATAGTGTAGTGTTAGGTGTAATTGTAACTTAGGTTAGGATTTATTTCACAGGTACATTTCTCTTTATTTTAGCTAGGTAAGCTATTAAATAGTTAATAACTATTTAATAGCTATTGTACATGGTTAAAATAAATTGAAAGGTACCTGTAAAATAAATATAAATCCTAAGATAGCTATAATATAATTATTATTTATATTGTAGCTATATTAGGGTTTATTTTAAAGGTAAGTATTTAGTTTTAAATAGGATTCATTTAGTTAATAAGAGTTAATTTATTTCGATTTATTTAATTAATATTTAAGTTAGGGGGCGTTAGGGTTAGGTTTAGGGGTTAATAATTTTATTACAGTGGCGGCGGCGTAGTGGGGGGCAGGATAGGGGTTAATAAATTTATTATAGGTGGCGACGGTGTAGGGGGGGGCAGATTAGGGGTTAATAAATGTATTATAGGTGGCGACGGTGTGGGGGGGCAGGATAGGGGTTAATACATTTAATATAGGTTGCGGCGGGTTCAGGGAGCGGCGGTTTAGGGGTTAATACATTTATTATAGTTGCGGTGGGCTCCGGGAGCGGCGGTTTAGGGGTTAATATGTATAGAGTAGCTTGCGGTGGGCTCCGGGAGCGGCGGTTTAGGGGGTAATAACTTTATTTAGTTGCGGCGGTGTAGGGGGGGTCAGATTAGTGGTGTTTAGACTCGGGGTACATGTTAGGGTGTTAGGTGTAGACAGCTCCCATAGAAATCAATGGGATGTCTGTCAGCAGCGAACTTGTACTTTCGCTATGGTCAGACTCCCATTGATTCCTATGGGATCCGCCGCCTCCAGGCTGGCGCTTTGAAAACCAGGTACGCTGGGCCGTAAAAGTGCCGAGCGTACCTGCTAGTTTTTTGATAGCTAGCAAAAGTAGTGAGAATGTGCCGCACTTGTGTGCGGAACATCTGGAGTGACGTAAGAATCGATCTGTGTCGGACTGAGTCCGGCGGATCGAAGCTTACGTCACAAAATTCTACTTTTGCCGGTCTCGAGCCTTTGATAACTAAGGCGTATCAGCCTCGCCACAAATACGCTGCGGAATACGCAGCGTATTTGAGGTTGACGGCTTGATAACTAGGCCCCACAATCTCCTTAGGACTGAAAGGTTATTGTCACCTAGATTACAAGTTTTGCGTTGCGGCTCGTAACGCTGAAAATATGTCATTTTCCACGTTAAAACAGCACCGCAGCTATTACAAGTGTTGTCGGTATAGGTGTACCGCACACATTTTAGCCTGTAACGCAATGTCAGTCCCGCACACGTAAAAATTAAAAAAATTTTATGGTATTTCCATAGCGCTGGTATTACGAGTTTTGCATTCTGGCTAAAAAGTGAGCGTTACATCCTATAACGACAAGATCCGTACCACCATCTAAAGTCAGTAGTTATGAGTTTTACACTACAAATCTGTAACATAACACTCATAACTAAAGTTTAACAAAGTACACTAAACACCCATAAACTACCTATTAACCCCTAAACCGAGGCCCTCCCGCATCGCAAATGCTATAATAAATTTATTAACCCCTAATATGGCGCTCCCGACATTGCCGCCACTAAAAAAAATTATTAACCCCTATTCCGCCGCTCCCTGATATTGTCGCCACTATAATAAACTTATTAACCCCTAAACTGCCGACCTCCCGCATAACAAACACTATATAAATATTATTTACCCCTAATCTGCTGTCCGACAACACCACTGCTATAATAAGCCTATTAACCCCTAAACCGTAAAACCTCCACAACAAAATATAATTAAATAAACTATTAACCCCTAAACTGAAAGCCCCCCACAACGAAATAAACTAATATAAACTAGTAACTCCTACACCTCCTCCTAACTTTATATTAAAATTACAATTTCCCTATCTTAAATTAAATTAAAACCTGTCAAATTAAAAAAAAAATTAAACTAACAATTGAACTAAACTACCAATAAAAAAAATCCTAACAGTATCTAATTAAAAAAAATAAAAATTCAAATTAACCAATAGAATGAGAGCTGCTTAAATCCTAGTGGCTGATTTGAACAGCCAATAGGATTTCAGCAGCCCTAATTCCTATTGGCTGATTCAAAATGTTCAGCCAATAGGATTGCAAGGGACGCCATCTTGAATCGCGTCCCTTGCATTGAAGATTCAGTGTACGGCGGCGACTGTATGAAGTGGATGCTCCACGCTGGATGTCTTCAGGATGGACCCGCTCCACGCCTCCAGGATCAAGATAGAAGATGCCGCCTGGATGAAGATTGAAGAGGCCGCCTGGATGAAGACTTCGCCGGGATGTAGATCAGTCAAGTCGGACTTCAAAAACTGTAAGTGGATCATCAGGGGGTTAGTGTTAGGCTTTTTTAAGGGTTTATTGGGTGGGTTTTATTTTTTAGTTGAGGGTCTGGGCAGTAAAAGAGCTAAATTACCTTTTAAGGGAAATGCCCATACAAATGCCCTTTTCAGAGCAATGGGTAACTCATGTTTTATAGATAGCTTTTTTATTATTTTGTCGGTTTGGGGGGTGGGAGTTTGTAATGTTAGTGGGTCTTTGTAAAAAAAAATTCAATAAAAGAGCTGATATATTTAGGGCAATGCCCTACAAACGGCCCTTTTAAGGGTGATTGGTATTTTATTTTAGAGTAGGTGGTTTTTTATGGGTATTAGAATAGGAATAATTGTTTTATTTTTTATAAATTGTTTGTTATTTTGTGTAATGTATATTTTTAGTTTGTTATTTTTTAGCAAAAGAGCCATTTATCTCAGGGCAATGCCCTACAAAAGGCCCTTTTAAGGGCCCTTGGTAGCTTGGGGGTGGAGGTTTGTATAGTGTTAGGGGGTGTTTGTATTCTTTTTTGGAGCAAAATAGCTGTTTATATCAGGGCAATGCCCTACAAAAGGCCCTTTTAGGGCTGCCCAAAAGGCCATTTTAAGGGCCCTTGGTAGTTTATTCTAGAGTAAGGTTTTTTATTTTGGGGTGTTTTTTGTTTTTTAAGGGTATTAGAATTAATCTTTTTTTATTTGGATAATTTTTTTTTTTATTTTTTTTTAATGGTAGGTTTTTTTTATTTTTTTTGAATGTTAGGTTTTTAGTGTAAGGCAGTTTAGGTTTTATTTCACAGGTAAGTTTGTATTTATTTTAGCTAGGCAGTTAGTAAATCGTTAATAACGATTTACTAACTAGTCTACCTAGTTAAAATAAATACAAACTTACCCGTTAAATAAAAATAAAACCTAAGCTATCTACAATATAACTATTAGTTATAGTGTAGCTAGCTTAGGTTTTCTTTCACAGGTCAGTATGTATTTAGTTTTTAATAGTTATTATTATTATTATTTAGTTAATAATTGTAAATTTAATTTAGATCTAATTTAATTATGTTAAAGTCAGGGGGGTTAGGGTTAGGTTTAGGGGTTAAAATAGTTTAATTTAGCTTGTTGCGATGTGGGGGGCTGGTGGTTTAGGGGTTAATATGTTTATTTAGTTAATAATTGTAAATTTAATTTAGCTTAATTTTTATTATGTTAAAGTTAGGGGTGTTAGGGTTAGGTTTAGGATTACGTTAGGGTTAGGGCTACATTAGGGTTAGGTTTAGGGGTAAATATAGTTTAATTTAGCTTGCTGTGATGTGGGGGGCTGGTGGTTTAGAGGTTAATAAATGTAGTATAGTGGCGGCAATATCGGGAGCGGCAGATTAGGGGTTAATCATTTTATTTAGGTAGCGGCGATATCGGGAGCGGCAGATTAGGGGTTAGTCAGCATCAGCGATGTTGGGGGCAGCAGATTAGGGGTGTTTAGACTCTGAGTTTATGTCAGGGTGTTAGGTTTAAACATTATTTTTATTTCCCCATAGACATTAATGGGGCTGCGTTACGGAACTTTTGTTTCCACGATCGCAGGTGTTAGTTTTTTTTTTGCCGGCTCTCCCCATTGATGTCTATTGGGAAATCATCCATGAGCACGTTAAAAACAGCGCTTGTTTTGGGTGCGGTATGGAGCTCAACGCAACCATATCACACTCAACGCAACCATATCGCACACAAAAGGCGTATGTTTGAAAACTTGTAATGGCAGCTCTATAGGAAATTAAATAACGTAACTTTTTGTTGCGTTCGTCAATTTATCTGTAGCGCTCAAAATTCATAATCTAGTTGTGTGTTAGCAGCTTTTTTCATCCAGTTCCTAATTGGGTAGGTGATCCGGTCTGTAATCACATCTTAGGGGTCATTCCAGAAAGACACAATAGTTTTCTTTAAGCAGTATTTTTTCTTGTTTGCAGTCTTGGAGTCTCTAGCACTGTTAATCTAGTGCCTGAAAGGAGTTCAATCAGAAGGTTGTAATTTGTTTTTTTGCTCCTTACAGATCCTTGTAACAAACAGTGTTTATGCTCCAAAAGGAAAACAGTCCAGGCAGCAAATAATCAATTTCAACTAGTTTCAGCCTTGTGCAGGCCTTTCTCAAGATGCAGCTCTGATGTTTTCCCTGGCTATTTAAAGCCAAAATATTAACTGTTAATCTGCTGGACTTAATTTGGATAACTTGAAATGTGAATCATAGCTCAATTTAGTGTCCCTATTAATTTTGCATGTAAAATTGCCACTTTAAGTTACTAAATTACTTTTCTTTGTCTTCAATTTTTTTACCAACATATTATTACTTCATTCATAAAAGCATTTGTTTCTTTAGCCAACTTTGTGATGGAGTTTCAATATTTTTCAAAAAGACTGGAGACCCCAAATTAACATTTTTAAACATTTTAAACATTTTTATCTGATTTTATAGAACTTTAAACAATTAATATATATATGTGTGTTATATCGGAACAGCCAATAGAATGCGAGCTCAATCTGATTGGCTGATTCCATCAGCCAATCAGATTTTTCCTATCTTAATTCGGATTGGCTGATAGAATCCTATCAGCCAATCGGAATTGAGGGGACGCCATCTTGGATGACGTCCCTTAAAGGAGCCTTTATTCGTCGTAGTCCGTCGGTGAAGAAGGAGGTTCCGCGTCGGCGGGAGGAAGATTCAAGACCCGGCTTGGAAGATGACATCGCAAGGATAGAAGACCTCTTCAGCGCCTCTTGGAAGATGACATCGCCTGGATCGAAGACTTCTTCAGCGCCGCCTGGATGATGACTTCATCGGATGGAAGATTTCTTCAGCGCCGCTTGGAGGATTAACTTCTTCCGCTCTGGATGTCCACTTCGGTTCCATCGCTGCTCGGCTGAGTGAAGACGACTCAAGGTAGGATGATCTTCAGGGGATTAGTGAAAGGTTTTTGTAAGGGGGGTTTGGGTTAGATTAGGGGTATGTGGGTGGTGGGTTTTAATGTTGGGGGGGGATTGTATTTTTCTTTTACAGGCAAAAGAGCTAAACTTTTTGGGGCATGCCCCCACAAATGGCCCTTTTAAGGGCTGGTAAGGTAAAAGAGCTTTGAACTTTATTTAATTTAGAATAGGGTAGGGCATTTTTTTATTTTGGGGGGTTTGTTATTTTATTAGGGGCCTTAGATTAGGTGTAAGTAGCTTAAAATTGTTGTAATATTTTTAAAATGTTTGCAACTTATTTTTTTATTTTTTGTACTTTAGTTAGTTTATGTAATTGTATTTAATTGTAATTATTTGTAGGTAGTTTATTTAATTAATTTAATGATAGTGTAGTATTACGTTTAATTGTAACTTAGGTTAGGATTTATTTTACAGGTAATTTTGTATTTCTTTTAGCTAGGTAGTTATTAAATAGTTAATAACTATTTAATAACTATTCTAACTAGCTAAAATAAATACAAAGTTACCTGTAAAATAAATATAAATCCTAAGATAGCTACAATATAATTATTAATTACATTGTAGCTATCTTAGGGTTTATTTTACAGGTAAGTATTTAGTTTTAAATAGGATTAATTTAGTTAATAATAGAAATATGATTTAGATTTATTTAATTAATATTTAAGTTAGGGGGACGTTAGGGTTAGTGTTAGAATTAGGTTTAGGGGTTAATAATTTTATTACAGTGGTGGCGGTGTAGTGGGGGGCAGGATAGGGGTTAATAAATGTATTATAGGTGATGACTGTGTAGGGGGGGCAGGATAGGGGTTAATAGGTTTAATATAGGTTGCGGCGGGTTCAGGGAGCGGCGGTTTAAGGGTTAAACTATTTATTTAGTTGCGGCGAGGTGCGGGATCAGCAGGATAGGGGTTAATAATTTTATTATAGAGGGCGACGGTATAGGGGGGGCAGGATAGGGGTTACTAGGTATAATGTAGGTGGCAGCTGTGTCCGGGAGCAGCGGTTTAGGGGTTAATACATTTATAAGAGTTGCGGCAGGGTCTAGGAGTGGCGGTTTAGGGGTTAGTAACTTTATTTAGTTGCGGGGGGCTCCGGGGGTGCCTGCTATAGGGGGTAGAACAGTGCAGTTTAGTGTGGGTGCTTAGTGACAGGCTAGCAAGAAAGCTGTCAAACAGCCGAAGAGCAGCGAGATCAGATGAGTGATAACTCTCACAGTCCGCTGCTCATCGCCCCGCGGCTTTTTGACAGCTTTACTTGATAACTTAGGCGAACGTATTCAAGGTCCGCGGCGGCTAAGGTAGGTGAGCTTAGGTGGGCGTATTGGGCCGGCGAAGGCAGAAAAGTAGACGGCTTGATAACTACCCCCCTCTGTGTCACGTTTTGTGGAGAGAGGATACAGTAGGAATATGGTTGACAAGGTGTCTAAGGAGGTTGCTACTCTGGACAGGGGGCAAATGCTTGGTAAAGCTAGGTGGAGACCAGAACGTAAGGGTCTAAAATTTATTACCAAATACTCAAATCAATTCTCTGAAGTCTGCAACATAGTTAAAAAATATATGCCCATTCTATATGGGGATGATACCTTGAAGCACATTGTGGAAAAAGGTTGTGACTTCATATATTCTAAAAATTTGACAATTGGCTATATGCTCTCACCAAGCATGCTCCCTGACCATGGTCCACAGAGCTTGTGGCTAAATACTGTGGGGACCTATAAGTATGGTAAATCCCTTTGTAAACCATGTAAATACTTAAAGCAAGGGAATGGTTTTGAATCATATGTAACAAATGGATCATTTACCACTAGGGGATGTGTAAAATGCTCTTCTACATTTGTTATCTACTTGGTTGAATGTACTCAACATAGATTACAGTATGTTGGGTTAACCACCCGGGACATACGCACTAGGATTAAGGAGCATTTAGGATATATCTCAAATGACATCCATTGTTCGGCACTTTCTAGACACTTTATTGAAACACACGGGAAAAATTTTGATATGTTTAAATGTGACGCGATTGAAGCTATTTGCAAGCCACGAAGAGGTGGCAGCAAACAAAAAATACTTGAAAGACAGGAAATTTATTGGATCCACAAACTAAAAACATTGGTCCCGTATGGATTCAATTCACAATTTGACGTGATCAATTACTGGGAATGATCCATTTATGATTATTATCTATAGCGGGAACCGTATATAAGTTTATATCTATCTACATATAGCTTGATACTACAGGTTGATATCTTTTAACTAAGATAGGTGCCAAGCTAATTTGGGAATAAGTATTAATAATCCGTTTAAGTACTTATATACATGTCCTTATATTTAGATATTTATGGTAGAGGGGAGATTGGATTATGTATAAGATGCTAGCTTTTGAACTAGGTATTGCAACTACTATATGATATACAGCAAGGATATTGGGTGATGTTTTTATCTAATAATGAATAGTACCTAATTGTAATATTTTATGAGCATACCCCTTTATTATATAACTAAGTACAGAAGTTCATTCTAGCATTAGACATTGCTATTAATATATGATATATAGTATGAATAACAGAGATCTTGGATGACGTCCCTTAAAGGAGCCTTCATTCGTCGTAGTCCGTCAGTGAAGGAGGTTCCGCGTCGGCGGGAGGAAGATTCAAGACCCGGCTTGGAAGATGACATTGCAAGGATAGAAGACCTCTTCAGCGCCTCTTGGAAGATGACATCGCCTGGATCGAAGACTTCTTCAGCGCCGCCTGGATGATGACTTCATCGGATGGAAGATTTCTTCAGCGCCGCTTGGAGGATTAACTTCTTCCGCTCCGGATGTCCATTTCGGTTCCATCGCTGCTCGGCTGAGTGAAGACGACTCAAGGTAGGATGATCTTCAGGGGATTAGTGAAAGGTTTTTGTAAGGGGGGTTTGGGTTAGATTAGGGGTATGTGGGTGGTGGGTTTTAATGTTGGGGGGGGATTGTATTTTTCTTTTACAGGCAAAAGAGCTGAACTTTTTGGGGCATGCCCCCACAAATGGCCCTTTTAAGGGCTGGTAAGGTAAAAGAGCTTTGAACTTTATTTAATTTAGAATAGGGTAGGGCATTTTTTTATTTTGGGGGGGTTTGTTATTTTATTAGGGGGCTTAGATTAGGTGTAAGTAGCTTAAAATTGTTGTAATATTTTTAAAATGTTTGCAACTTATTTTTTTATTTTTTGTACTTTAGTTAGTTTATGTAATTGTATTTAATTGTAGTTATTTGTAGGTAGTTTATTTAATTAATTTAATGATAGTGTAGTATTAGGTTTAATTGTAACTTAGGTTAGGATTTATTTTACAGGTAATTTTGTATTTCTTTTAGCTAGGTAGTTATTAAATAGTTAATAACTATTTAATAACTATTCTAACTAGCTAAAATAAATACAAAGTTACCTGTAAAATAAATATAAATCCTAAGATAGCTACAATATAATTATTAATTACATTGTAGCTATCTTAGGGTTTATTTTACAGGTAAGTATTTAGTTTTAAATAGGATTAATTTAGTTAATAATAGAAATATGATTTAGATTTATTTAATTAATATTTAAGTTAGGGGGGCGTTAGGGTTAGTGTTAGACTTAGGTTTAGGGGTTAATAATTTTATTACAGTGGTGGCGGTGTAGTGGGGGGCAGGATAGGGGTTATTAAATGTATTATAGGTGACAACGGTGTAGGGGGGGCAGGATAGGGGTTAATAGGTTTAATATAGGTTGTGGCGGGTTCAGGGAGCGGCGGTTTAGGGGTTAAACTATTTATTTAGTTGCGGCGAGGTGCGGGATCAGCAGGATAGGGGTTAATAATTTTATTATAGAGGGCGACGGTATAGGGGGGGCAGGATAGGGGTTACTAGGAATAATGTAGGTGGCAGCGGTGTCCGGGAGCAGCGGTTTAGGGGTTAATACATTTATAAGAGTTGCGGCAGAGTCTAGGAGCGGCGGTTTAGGGGTTAGTAACTTTATTTAGTTGTGGGGGGCTCCGGGGGCGCCGGTATAGGGGGTAGAACAGTGCAGTTTAGTGTGGGTGCTTAGTGACAGGCTAGCAAGAAAGCTGTCAAACAGCCAAAGAGCAGCAAGATCAGATGAGTGATAACTCTCACAGTCCGCTGCTCATCGCCCCGCGGCTTTTTGACAGCTTTACTTGATAACTTAGGCGAACGTATTCAAGGTCCGCGGCAGCGAAGGTAGGCGAGCTTAGGCGGGCGTATTGGGCCGGCGAAGGCAGAAAAGTAGACGGCTTGATAACTACCCCCCTCTGTGTCACGTTTTGTGGAGAGAGGATACAGTAGGAATATGGTTGACAAGGTGTCTAAGGAGGTTGCTACTCTGGACAGGGGGCAAATGCTTGGTAAAGCTAGGTGGAGACCAGAACGTAAGGGTCTAAAATTTATTACCAAATACTCAAATCAATTCTCTGAAGTCTGCAACATAGTTAAAAAATATATGCCCATTCTATATGGGGATGATACCTTGAAGCACATTGTGGAAAAAGGTTGTGACTTCATATATTCTAAAAATTTGACAATTGGCTATATGCTCTCACCAAGCATGCTCCCTGACCATGGTCCACAGAGCTTGTGGCTAAATACTGTGGGGACCTATAAGTGTGGTAAATCCCTTTGTAAACCATGTAAATACTTAAAGCAAGGGAATGGTTTTGAATCATATGTAACAAATGGATCATTTACCACTAGGGGATGTGTAAAATGCTCTTCTACATTTGTTATCTACTTGGTTGAATGTACTCAACATAGATTACAGTATGTTGGGTTAACCAACCGGGACATACGCACTAGGATTAAGGAGCATTTAGGATATATCTCAAATGACATCCATTGTTCGGCACTTTCTAGACACTTTATTGAAACACACAGGAAAAATTTTGATATGTTTAAATGTGACGCGATTGAAACTATTTGCAAGCTACGGAGAGGTGGCAGCAAACAAAAAATACTTGAAAGACAGGAAATTTATTGGATCCACAAACTAAAAACATTGGTCCGTATGGATTCAATTCACAATTTGACGTGATCAATTACTGGGAATGATCCATTTATGATTATTATCTATAGCGGGAAACGTATATAAGTTTATATCTATCTACATATAGCTTGATACTACAGGTTGATATCTTTTAACTAAGATAGGTGCCAAGCTAATTTGGGAATAAGTATTAATAATCCGTTTAAGTACTTATATACATGTCCTTATATTTAGATATTTATGGTAGAGGGGAGATTGGATTATGTATAAGATGCTAGCTTTTGAACTAGGTATTGCAACTACTATATGATATACAGCAAGGATATTGGGTGATGTTTTTATCTAATAATGAATAGTACCTTATTGTAATATTTTGTGAGCATACCCCTTTATTATATAACTAAGTACAGAAGTTCATTCTAGCATTAGACATTGCTATTAATATATGATATATAGTATGAATAACAGAGAGTTGTCTATTTACTAATCAACAGCACCTTTATGTTTCATTATAAAGTATACCCTCACTATTTTACTAACTATGCTCCTGCTATTTAATTAATTGATTATTTGTTGATCTAACTAGTAAATTACAGATGATGAAATGTTTTTTCACATTGCGGTTTAATTAATGTTCACCTTTGATTTGTTAATATTAGGAACAAGTCTACCACTGTTGTACTAGATATAAAATGATAGGCATTGCAATTATTAATTAAATTCAATTACAGTGGTTTTTTATTAATTGCTTAAGGGGCGGAGTATTGCCCTTTAAAAGCACACCCTCTGAGAAGGGGGATATGTCTATGATTACGGCCAGGCTGGCCGAAACATGTCAGGCTGTGTTTTGCTGAATTGATTTTATCCAGAGGCTCTGCTGCACAGGGTCTTTTAACTCTGACGATATTCTGCTGAAATAAAGTTTTGGAATTTACCTTAACATGGACGCCTGGAGTACCTTTCATTTCTATTCAATATATATATATATATATATATATATATATTATATATATATATATATATATATATATTTATATATATCTGTGTGTGTAAACACACATGATATGGATAATATTTTTCTTATATTTTCTTTAAATCTCATCGAATTTGCCTTTATGACTATACGCATATTTTAAAGATTAAGGGCTCCATGTACTAAGAGGCGGGCGGACAGCTTCTTAACTCGCGAAGCTGTCCGCCCGCCTCCGCTACACACGGGCAGCGGATCTATTGATCCGCTTGCCCGTATGTATCATTACACACTCAGCGGAGTGTGTAATGCCCGCCCCTTCAGTCGCGCGACCAATCACGCGACTGAAGGGGCTGTCAATCACCGAGAGCGAGCGAGCTCTCGGTGATTTTGCTTCGCCACCTAAGAGGTGGCGTAGGGTGTAGGAAGCAGCGGTCTAATGACCGCTGCTTCTTACATTGCGGGAAGCAGGCTCGCATATGCGAACCTGCCCCGCAAAGGCTCCGGAGCAGCTTTCGCTGCTTCGCACATGGAGCCCATAAAGTACATGCAATGAGTTTTAGTGAATTCAGATTATCATAATGCTAATAGTTCCCCCTTAATATAAGCTACCCTGACCTTAAAAAAATGTTAGAATGTACAAATCATACATTATAAGCTGAGTGATTTTATATAAAAGGGAGTTAGCTTGAGGATATATTTTTAGAATTGATTGTGGGTAAACGGATTTAGATCTAACTCTGCATTAAGACCTTGTGGTTCTAGGGTTTTGAAATCATATATCAGTTGTGCTTCATTATATAGTAATTTACGCTTGTGGTTTCCCCCTCTCCAGTCTTTAGCAATATGTTTTATACCCCAGTATTGGAAACCTTTTGTGCTTTGTTGGTGTGCCTCTTTAAAGTTTGGATAAGTGGCCTTCAAAGCCATTCCTTATATTCGCAAATGCGGTCTTTCAGGGGTCTGCTCATTTGTTTGGCACGTGGGCATTGTATTAAAAAAACTACACCTTTATCTTTACACCTGATGGTCTGATTGGTATGGAACTCTCTTGCAGTGACTGTTGATTTTTACCATCTTAGTTTTTGTGCTGTGTTTGCAAGCTGTACATTTGTGGCAGGGGAAGAAAAAAAAACGAGATTTTATTTCCTTTTATTTCTCAATGTGTTTTGTTCCCTTTTAAAGGCATTTTTAACTCACTAGGTGCTAAAATTTGTTTTTAAATTCAGCTTTTTTACCTGTTAAAAAAAATACAAACACCCCCCTAACAGTAAAGCCGGATGGATGAAGATAGAAGATGCCGTCTGGATGAAGACTTCGCTGGCTGGATCATTCAAGTGAGACTTCAAGAACTGTAAGTGGATCGTCGGGGATTAGTGCTAGGTTTATTTAAGTTTTTTTTGGGTGGGTTTTATATTTAGATTAGGGTCTGGGCATGTAAAAGAGCTAAATGCCCTTTTAAGGGCAATGCCCTTACAAATGCCATTTTCAGGGCAATGGGCCGCTTAGGTTTTTTAGATAGTTATTTTATTTGGGGGGTTGGTTGTGGGGGGTGGTGGGTTTTACTGTTGGAGGTGGTGTTTATATTTTTTTTTACAGGTAAAATAGCTGAATTCTCTGGGGCAATGCCCCACTAAAAGGCCCTTTTAAGGGCCATTGGTAGTTTATTGTAGGCTAGGGGGGGTTTATTTTGGGGGGGGGGGCTTTTTTATCTTGATAGGGCTATTAGATTAGGTGTAATTCTTTTTTTTTATTTTTGATAATTTGTTTCTTATTTTTAGTAATTTTAGTGTTTTTTTGTAATGTTAGGTTTTAGTGTAAGACAGGTTAGGTTTTATTTCACAGGTAAGTTTTGAATTTTATTTTAACTAGGTAGTTATTAAATAGTTAATAACTATTTACTAACGAGTCTACATAGTTAAAATAAATACAAACTTACCTGTGAAACAAAAATAAAACCTAAGCTAGCTACAATATAACTATTAGTTATATTGTAGCTAACTTACGCCTAGATTTAGAGTTCTGCGTTAGCCGTCAAAACCAGCGTTAGGGGGTCTTAACGCTGGTTTTGGCCGCCCGCTGGTATTTAGAGTCAGTCAGGAAAGGGTCTAACGCTCACTTTCCAGCCGCGACTTTTCCATACCGCAGATCCCCCTACGCCATTTGCGTATCCTATCTTTTCAATGGGATCTTTCAAACGCCGGGTATTTAGAGTCTTGGCTGAAGTGAGCGCTAGAAATCTAATGACAAGACTCCAGCCGCAGCAAAAAGCCAGGAGTTAAGAGCTTTCTGGGCTAACGCCGGTTCATAAAGCTCTTAACTACTGTGCTCTAAAGTACACTAACACCCATAAACTACCTATGTACCCCTAAACCGAGGCCCCCCCACATCGCCGCTACTCTATTCAATTTTTTTTAACCCCTAATCTGCTGACCGCACACCGCCGCAACCTACATTATCCCTATGTACTCCTAATCTGCTGCCCCCTAACATCGCCGACCCCTACATAATATTTATTACCCCCTAATCTGCCCCCCCCAACGTCGCCGCCACCTACCTACAATTATTAACCCCTAATCTGCCGAGCAGACCTCACCGCTACTCTAATAAATGTATTCACCCCTAAAGCTAAGTCTTACCCTAACACCCCCCTAAGTTAAATATAATTTTATTCTAACGAAATAAAATAATTCTTATTAAATAAATTGTTCCTATTTAAAGCTAAATACTTAGCTGTTAAATAAACCCTAATATAGCTACAATATAAATAATAATTATATTGTAGCTTTTTTAGGATTTATATTTATTTTACAGGCAACTTTGTATTTATTTTAACCAGGTACAATAGCTATTAAATAGTTAATAACACTTTAATAGTTACCTAGTTAAAATAATTACAAAATTACCTGTAAAATAAATCCTAACCTAAGTTACAATTAAACCTAACACTACACTATCAATAAATAAATTAAATAAAACTATCTACAATTATCTACAATTATATCAACTAAACTAAATTACACAAAAAAACAAACACTATATAACAAAAAAAACACTAAATTACAAAAAATAAAAAAAGATTACAAGAATTTTAAACTAATTACACCTACTCTAAGCCCCCTAAAAAAATAACAAAGCCCCCCAAAATAAAAAAAATGCCCCTACCCTATTCTAAAATAAAAATTGTAAAGCTCTTTTACCTTACCAGCCCTTAAAAGGGCTTTTGCGGGGCATGCCCCAAAGAAAACAGCTCTTTTGCATTTAAATAAACATACAATACCCCCCCAACATTACAACCCACCACCCACATACCCCTAATCTAACCCAAAACACCCCTTAAAAAACCTAACACTAAGTCCCTGAAGATCTTCCTACCTTGTCTTCACCATGCCGGGTATCACCGATCCGTCCAGAAGAGGGACCGAAGTGTTCCTCCTATCCGGCAAGAAGAGGTCCAGAAAAGGGTTCAAAGTCTTCATCCTATCCGGCAAGAAGAGGAGATCCGGACGGCAAACATCTTCATCCAAGCGGCATCTTCTATCCACATTACTACCACTAAATAAATCAATTAACCCCCTAACCCTAACGTAACCCTAACTAAATCAGCCTATTAACCCCTAAACCGCCAGTCCCCCACATCGCAACAAGCTAAATTAAACTATATTAACCCCTAAACCTAACCTTAAACCTAACCCTAACCCCCTAACTTTAACATAATTAAAGAGAACTAACTAAAGTTACAATTATTAACTAAATAATACCTATTTAAAACTAAATACTTACCTGTGAAATAAACGCCCTATATTTAGAGTTCTGCGTCCAAAGGGGTGCATTAGCTACGCATGCTTTTTTTCCCCTGCACCTTTTACCTTTTAACGCCGTTATGCCGTTCTATTCCGTCATATTTACACTGGGCTTTAAAGCCGTTATGACGGAATAGAACGTCATATCAAACGGCTGTCCTGAAGCCTTCTGCGCTTCAAGGACTTGATCGCGGTCTGGAGGGTCGTTCCTAGGGTTGTAGGGACGCCCCCCAGATGCGATCCAATAATTGAAATCTCGCGATCGTATGCACGATCGCGTAGTTTCAATTTGTCTACATCGGAACAGGTGTTCCGATGTAGACACTTTAACCCTGTCACGAAAGGGTTAAACAACGCTGGTATTGAGAGTTCTCTGAAGGGCTGCGTTAGGCTCCAAAAGGGAGCGTACAGGCATATTTACCGCCACTGCAACTCTCAATACCAGCGTTGCTTACGGACGCGGCCAGCTTCAAAAACGTGCTCGTGCATGATTCCCCCATAGGAAACAATGGGGCAGTTTGAGCTGAAAAAAAACTAACACCTGCAAAAAGCAGCGTTCAGCCCCATTGTTTCCTATGGGGAAACACTTCCTAAATCTGCACCTAACACCCTAACATGTACCCCGACTCTAATCACCCCTAACCTTACACTTATAACCCCCTAATCTGCCGACCCCACTATCGCTGACCCCTGCATATTATTAACCCCTAATCTGCTGCCCCTAACATCGCCGACCCCTATATTATATTTATTACCCCCCTAATCTGCCCCCCCAACGTCGCCGCTACCTACCTACACTTATTAACCCCTAATCTGCCGACCAGACCTCACCGCTACTCTAATAAATGTATTAACCCCTAAAGCTAAGTCTTACCCTAACCCTAACACCCCCCTAAATTAAAGTTAATTTTATTCTAACAAAATAAAATAAATCTTATTAAATAAATTATTCCTATGTAAAGCTAAATACTTACCTGTTAAATAAACCCTAATATAGCTACAATATAAATAATAATTATATTGTAGCTATTTTAGGATTAATATTTATTTTACAGGCAACTTTGTATTTATTTTAACCAGGTACAATAGCTATTAAATAGTTAATAACTATTTAATAATTACCTAGTTAAAATAATTACAAAATTACCTGTAAAATAAATCCTAACCTAAGTTACAATAAAACCTAACACTACACTATCAATAAATAAATGAAATAAACTATCTACAATTATCTACAATTATATCAACTAAACTAAAATTACACAAAAAAAACAAACACTATATTCACAAAAAAAAAAAAAACACTAAATTACAAAAAATAAAAAAAAGATTACAAGAATTTTAAACTAATTACACCTACTCTAAGCCCCTAATAAATAACAAAGCCCCCCCAAAATAAAAAAATGTCCTACCTCATTCTAAAATAAAAATTGTAAAGCTCTTTTACCTTACCAGCCCTTAAAAGGGCCTTTTGCGGGGCATGCCCCAAAGAAAACAGCTCTTTTGCATTTAAATAAACATACAATACCTCCCCAACATTACAACCCCACCACCCACATACCCCTAATCTAACCCAAACACCCCTTAAAAAAACCTAACACTAAGCCCCTGAAGATCTTCCTACCTTGTCTTCACCACGCCGGGTATCACCGATCCATCCAGAAGAGGGTCCGAAGTGTTCCTCCTATCCGGCAAGAAGAGGTCCAGAAGAGGGTCTAAATTCTTCATCCTATCCGACAAGAAGAGGAGATCCGGACCGGCAACCATCTTCATCCAAGCGGCATCTTCTATCTTCTTCCATCCGGCGCGGAGCGGGACCATCTTGAAGCATCCGACGCGGATCCATCCTCTTCTTCCGGCGACTCTCGATGAATCAGCCAATAGAATGCAAGCTCAATCTGATTGGCTGATTGGATCAGCCAATCTGATAGAACTTGAATCTGATGGCTGATTCAATCAGCCAATCAGATTTTTCCTACCTTAATTCCGATTGGCTGATAGAATCCTATCAGCCAATCGGAATTTTGAGGGACGCCATCTTGGATGACGTCCCTTAAAGTAATCTTCATTCGTTGGGAGTCGCAGGAAGAAGAGGATGGATTCATGTCGGCTGCTTCAGATGGTCCCGCTCATCGCCGGATGGAAGAAGATAGAAGATGCCGCTTGGATGAAGATGTTTGCCGGTCCGGATCTCCTCTTCTTGCGGATAGGATGAAGACTTTGGACCCTTTTCTGGACCTCTTCTTGCCGGATAGGAGGAACACTTCGGTCCCTCTTCTGGACGGATCGGTGATACCCGGCATGTGAAGACAAGGTAGGAAGATCTTCAGGGACTTAGTGTTAGGTTTTTTTAAGGGGTGTTTGGGTTAGATTTAGGGGTATGTGGGTGGTGGGTTGTAATGTTGGGGGGGTATTGTATGTTTATTTAAATGCAAAAGAGCTGTTTTCTTTGGGCATGCCCCGCAAAGGCCCTTTTAAGGGCTGGTAAGGTAAAAGAGCTTTACAATTTTTATTTTAGAATAGGGTAGGGCATTTTTTTTATTTTGGCGGGCTTTGTTATTTTTTTAGGGGGCTTAGAGTAGGTGTAATTAGTTTAAAATTCTTGTAATCTTTTTTTTATTTTTTGTAATTTAGTGTTTTTTTTTTTTTTGTAATATAGTGTTTGTTTTTTTTGTGTAATTTAGTTTAGTTGATATAATTGTAGATAATTGTAGATAGTTTATTTCATTTATTTATTGATAGTGTAGTGTTAGGTTTAATTGTAACTTAGGTTAGGATTTATTTTACAGGTAATTTTGTAATTATTTTAACTAGGTAACTATTAAATAGTTATTAAACTATTTAATAGCTATTGTATCTGGTTAAAATAAATACAAAGTTGCCTGTAAAATAAATATTAATCCTAAAATAGCTACAATATAATTATTATTTATATTGTAGCTATATTAGGGTTTATTTAACAGGTAAGTATTTAGCTTTACATAGGAATAATTTATTTAATAAGATTTATTTTATTTCGTTAGAATAAAAATTAACTTTAACTTAGGGGGGTGTTAGGGTTAGGGTAAGACTTAGCTTTAGGGGTTAATACATTTATTAGAGTAGCAGTGAGGTCTGGTCAGCAGATTAGGGGTTAATAAGTGTAGGTAGGTAGCGGCGACGTTGGGGGGGCAGATTAGGGGGTAATAAATATAATATAGGGGTCGGCGATGTTAGGGGCAGCAGATTAGGGGTTAATAATATGCAGGGGTCAGCGATAGTGGAGTCGGCAGATTAGGGGGTTAATAAGTGTAAGGTTAGGGGTGTTTAAAGTCGGGGTACATGTTAGGGTGTTAGGTGCAGATTTTAGGAAGTGTTTCCCCATAGGAAACAATGGGGCTGAACGCTGCTTTTTTGCAGGTGTTAGTTTTTTTTCAGCTCAAACTGCCCCATTGTTTCCTATGGGGGAATCATGCACAAGCACGTTTTTGAAGCTGGCCGCCTCCGTAAGCAACGCTGGTATTGAGAGTTGCAGTGGCGGTAAATATGCCTGTACGCTCCCTTTTTGGAGCCTAACGCAGCCCTTCAGAGAACTCTCAATACCAGCGTTGTTTAAAAGGTGCAGGGGAAAAAAAGCATGCGTAGCTAATGCACCCCCTTTGGACGCAGAACTCTAAATATAGGCGTTTATTTCACAGGTAAGTATTTAGTTTTAAATAGGTATTATTTAGTTAATAATTGTAACTTTAGTTAGTTCTCTTTTAATTATGTTAAAGTTAGGGGGTTAGGGTTAGGTTTAAGGTTAGGTTTAGGGGTTAATATAGTTTAATTTAGCTTGTTGCGATGTGGGGGACTGGCGGGTTTAGGGGTTAATAGGCTGATTTAGTTAGGGTTACGTTAGGGTTAGGGGGTTAATTGATTTATTTAGTGGTAGTAATGTGGGAGTTTTCCAGCCTCCAGTAGAATTTAAAAGACCTTTATTAATCTCTTACAGGGTCCATTATAACAACAACGTTTCAAACCTATACCAGGTTCTTAATCATGTTTATAGAATAGTGTGCAGGTGTGCCTTTTATACCTGTCCATTTCCTATAAGATTACACAACAGTGCCATCATGTGGTAAAAATTTAAAATTACAAGTGATAAAGAAAAATCTTCAGTTATTCAAATTCTTATGTATCACATATTGAATTTTTAGAATTTTAATTTCTTCTTCTTAATTTCTATGTATGTTTATCACATGCAATATTAAAAACCAAAATGCTAATATATTTACAAATAAAACCTATACACATAAAAAAATATGGAATCAAATTTGCTACTACAGATAAATGCTACAATTATCAATTAGAAAAATAGTGACCATTCAAATTCTTTATTCAGACCCTTCAGGTATCATGGTGTTTAATTTATTTATCCAAAACATCTGCCCTTCTTTTAAGCAATTGGTCCCTGTCACCTCCCCTCCTGGGTCTGTCAACTTGTTCAATGACTTGAAATCTCAGTTGACTGATGTTATGACCCATGGAGAGGAAGTGACAGGAAACAGGAGCTTCTGTATTTTTATTTCTGATATTGGATTTGTGTTCGGTAATTTTTGTTCTTACCTCCCTACTAGTTTCACCTATGTAAATCCTGGCACACGGACATTTAATGAGGTATATGGCGTATGTACTTCTACATGTCAGATATTTCTTAATTGGATATTTAGTCCCCATAGTAGGATGGAAAAATTCCTTCCCCTTTATTATGGAGCTGCAGTGACTACAATGTAGGCAAGGATAACAACCTCTATTATCAGGTCCTATTGATGTTTGATACTTTTCTTTTTGCTACCTATATCTGCCCTTACCAATAGATCTCTCAGGTTCTTAGTTTTTTTGTAAGCTACTATAGGTATGTTTTTAAAATCCTCAAACTTGGGGATTGCACTCTCTGAGTATGTGCCAGTGTTTGTTAATGATGTGTGATATTTTAGATCCTAGAGTGTTATATTGGGTTACAAATATCATTCTGTTTTCTTTTGTCTTATTTATTGTGTTGCTGTCTTCCTTATTTTTAAAGTACTCTAATTGTTTTGTAATTAGTTCTTCTGGATATCCTCTTCTTTTAAATTTTTCTGCCATTTCCTTTAATCTTGTATCACATTTCTTTTCATCCGTCACTATTCTTTTCACTCTTTTGAATTGACCTTGGGGTATGGCTTCTATTGTTTTTTTTGAGTGGAAGCTATCATATTTTTACAATATGGTGCAGCATGGTGGAGATTTGTGGATGACATATTTGGCATATGGTGGGGTGACACTGGTAGCCTATTGCGATTTGTTCAACATCTTAACTCATCTGTCACTGGTTTAAAATTCACACTTAATACTGAGGAAACAGGTTTAGCATTTCTAGATACCTTTGTATATAAAGAACAAGGCTTCCTAAAAACTGATCTGTATGTGAAACCCACAGACAAAAACAAAGTACTACAATATGATAGCTTCCACTCAAAAAAAAAACAATAGAAGCCATACCCCAAGGTCAATTCAAAAGAGTGAAAAGAATAGTGACGGATGAAAAGAAATGTGATATAAGATTAAAGGAAATGGCAGAAAAATTTAAAAGAAGAGGATATCCAGAAGAACTAATTACAAAACAATTAGAGTACTTTAAAAATAAGGAAGACAGCAACACAATAAATAAGACAAAAGAAAACAGAATGATATTTGTAACCCAATATAACACTCTAGGATCTAAAATATCACACATCATTAACAAACACTGGCACATACTCAGAGAGTGCAATCCCCAAGTTGAGGATTTTAAAAACATACTATAGTAGCTTACAAAAAAACTAAGAACCTGAGAGATCTATTGGTAAGGGCAGATATAGGTAGCAAAAAGAAAAGTATTCAAACATCAATAGGACCTGATAATAGAGGTTGTTATCCTTGCCTACATTGTAGTCACTGCAGCTCCATAATAAAGGGGAAGGAATTTTTCCATCCTACTAAGGGGACTAAATATCCAATTAAGAAATATCTGACATGTAGAAGTACATACGCCATATACCTCATTAAATGTCCGTGTGCCAGGATTTACATAAGTGAAACTAGTAGGGAGGTAAGAACAAGAATTACCGAACACAAATCCAATATCAGAAATAAAAATACAGAAGCTCCTGTTTCCTGTCACTTCCTCTCCATGGGTCATAACATCAGTCAACTGAGATTTCAAGTCATTGAACAAGTTGACAGACCCAGGAGGGGAGGTGACAGGGACCAATTGCTTAAAAGAAGGGAGATGTTTTGGATCAATAAATTAAACACCATGATACCTGAAGGTCTGAATAAAGAATTTGAATGGTCACTATTTTTCTAATTGATAATTGTAGCATTTATCTGTAGTAGCAAATTTGATTCCATATTTTTTTATGTGTATAGGTTTTATTTGTAAATATATTAGCATTTTGGTTTTTAATATTGCATGTGATAAACATACATAGAAATTAAGAAGAAGAAATTAAAATTTTAAAAAATTCAATATGTGATACATAAGAATTTGAATAACTGAAGATTTTTCTTTATCACTTGTAATTTTAAATTTTTACCACATGATGGCACTGTTGTGTAATCTTATAGGAAATGGACAGGTATAAAAGGCACACCTGCACACTATTCTATAAACATGATTAACAACCTGGTATAGGTTTGAAACGTTGTTGTTATAATGGACCCTGTAAGAGATTAATAAAGGTCTTTTAAATTCTACTGGAGGCTGGAAAATTACCTTTTTGAGATTGATATTGGGGTTTGGCTAACCCTTTCCTGTGCCCCAGACTGAAAAGGTGCTGGCTTTCACTACTATTTTTAGTAATGTGGGAGGCCAGAGGTTTATGGGTTAATAGCTTTAGTATAGTGGCAGCGACATCGGGAGCGTCAGATTAGGGGTGAATAGTTTTATATAGGTGGCGGCGATGTTGGAGGCAGCAGATTAGGGGTTAATAACATTATGTAGGTGGCGGCAATGTCAGGGGCAGCAGATTAGAGGTGTTTAGACTCGGGTTTATGTTAGGGTGTTAGGTTTAAACATTATTTTCTTTTTCCCCATAGACATCAATGGGGCTGCGTTACGGCACTTTTGTTTCCGCGATCGTAGGTGTTAGTCTTTTTTTTTGCCGGCTCACCCCATTGATGTCTATGGGGAATTCGTGCACGAGCACGTCAAAGCAGCACTTGTTTTCAGTGCGGTATGGAGTTCAACGCCACCATATCACCCACACAAGCCTTCTTTTTTTTTAAACCTGTAATAGCAGCGCTATAAGGAGGTGAAATAACACCGCTTTTATGGCTGTGGTTAAAATCCCTATAACGCTCAAAACTCGTAACTTAGTTGACTGTTTGTTCCAAGGATCTGCAAGGAGCAAAAAAAACGAATTACAACATTCTGATTGAACTCCTTTCAGGCACTAGTTTAACAGTGCTAGAGACTCCAAGACTGCAAACAAGAAAAAATACTGCATTAAGAAAACTTATGTTTCTTTCTGGAATGACCCCTAAGCTGTGATTACAGACCGGATCACCTACACAATTAGGGACTGGATAAAAAAAAGAAGCTGCTAACACAGTAACCTTTCAGTCCTAAGGAGATTCTGACTGCATAAAGGAACCTGGGGAAAGAGGTAACAGAAAACACAGACAACAAGATGCATACAGGAGAGTTTAAAGTGTTGGATGCTAACACACAGTGCAAGTATAAACACATAGTAAAAGTGGCATTTCAGGGAGTCTTCAGAGCAGAAGGTGCGCAACATATCTTTTTGTAATTCTCCGAATAAGGATCAATAATAACATTAATTATTTGTGGCTACAACCCCACTTAATTTAAACTACAGAAGGAAGACCCCCTTTTTTAGTTTTACATGCTTTTAAGAGTGTGCACTCTATATTGTTGTCCTATATGAATTGTGATTTTATGATTGTATTTTTAGAAGATAAAAAAAACTTGTGTTTTAAATACTGCCTTTTTTAGCAAGGTTTTAAAAGAACCAATTAAATACTGTTGTATACAGGTGCAAAACTACAGGGGAGTAGAGGTCGCAACTGCGACTGGGCCCCTGAGGGTGGGGGCCCAGCTTAAAAAAAAATAAATAAAAAAAAAATAGTTTTTCCCAATAAAAAATGTTGACCTGCCACTGCCTGCACTGATATCATGTGAGTGTGACATGATGCTTTACTAGTGTCTCTGACTATCTGACTACAGGGGTTAGTGTTTTTGTTTTACCCATTGGTGTTAATGTGTGTGTGTGTGTGTGTGTGTATGTATGTATGTATGTGTGTGACTGTGTGAGTATGCATGTATGTGTGTGTGTATGTTTGTGAAACCAGCAAATTACAGACCTTGTTACTACAGCATGGGGGGGGCAGGGGGTAAACAGTGTCACTATACAGTACCACTAAATACAGTTAGGGTTGCCACCTCAGCCATGTTTTCCTGGGCACTTATGAGTTACACATGCTGCAGGGTGTGCAGGGAGGAACATGTATTGTGTTTATGGACAACACTATTCATATTCCTCCCTGCACACCCTGCAGCATGTGTAACTTATAAGTGTTCTGTACTTTAAGGGATGGGTGGCAACCCTAATATACAGTACCGGGGGGGGGGGGGCAGGACCATGTCACTGACTACTGTGGCCATTTTATAAAGTACTGGGGTGGGTAGGGTCAGGCCAGCCATCTCACCGGCAGATTACAGACTGTGTCACTAACTCACTATATACAGTACTGGTGGGTTAAACAGTGTCACTATATACAGTAATAGGGGGTCAGACCATCTCACATACTGTGGGCACTGAGTACCTCTTTTTGCAGACATGTAATCTGATTCACATTTTTTTTTCTGTGTTAAAAAAAAATATGTAGAAAGACAAGTCCTCCAGCTAGTGAATAAATCCAAAGACCTTTATTGTGCAAAATAGGGTCCACAACAGCTACGTTTCGGGCAAACAATCATCCCCTTTTCAAGCTTGAAAAAGGGCTGATTGTTTGCCCGAAATGTAGCTGTTGTGGACCCTATTTTGCACAATAAAGGTCTTTGGATTCATTCACTAGCTGGAGGACTTGTCTTTCTTCAATGATTTTGCTGGGCATGGTAAGCCCTCTCCATGCTGTGTGACTAGTGAGTGCTGTATTTCAGTTATTTTGTTTTAAAAAAAAAGATATGTATCAAATTCACTTTTTTTTTGGAAGGGGGGGGGGGCTTCTTAGATTCTTGCACCTGGGCCCTGTGGTTTCTAGTTACACCTCTGGTTGTATACGTTGAATTTAGCAAGTAGTGATCGTGTCAATTATTCCATATTTACCTTTAGCTGATATTTATTAGTGCTCACTCTGTAAGTTTTTTTTTAGTTTAAGTTTTTAACTATCCACTTTAGGAGATAGTTCTTAGAGTGTAGTTTGGTTTCTTCTATTCAGTACTATTTACCTTGCTTACATCTGCAATAAAACAGCATTGTACCTTCTATCCTGTGTCCTGCATCTCATGACAGCGGCAACAGTAGCAGCGGCTGGATGTGTCTGGCTCCTGTTCTCCATCTACACAGCAGGGAAATTTTGAGGGGCGTGACAACCACCCAGTGCAGAGTTTTGAGCAGTGCAAGTGACATGTGGTGAGGTCAGAGGCTGGTGATGCAATTGCTATTATTACGCCCGAGAAACATATATATGAACCCCCACAGAGGCAGCTTAAATTTACAATTAAATTGGCAGGTTGCAGGTCCAATTTACTGCTATTATTAAAATTTGCTTTATTCACTTGGTTTCCTTTGTTGAAAGATATGCAGCAATGCATTACTAGGTGCTAACTGAAGACATTAAATGAGCCAATGACAAGAGGCATAAATGTGCAAGCCACCAATCACCAGCTGCTCCATGTAATATATTGCTACTCCTAAGCCTACCTAGGCATGCTTTTCAAATGACACCAAAATAAAAAAGAAAAATAGATAACAAAGTAAATGTAAGTTTTTTTTAATATTGTATGTTTTAACTGAAACATGAAAGAAAAATGTTGTGTTTAATGCTCCTATAATGTTGTAAAAAAAAATTAAAATCCCTTTTTTACTGCATCTATTCAGAGGTTTGGATGAGGAGGGATTCTAAAAAGGGGGAGATGTTGGATTTGGCATGGAGAGATAATCTGCAAGTTGATATAGTTGGGTGTGATACATTACAGTGAGATGCTCTGCATGCTATGAATAATAATAATAATGATTAATGTTTTTGCTATAATTCTGGTTAGATACAAAATATGAGTGTGTCTATGAGTGTATGTGTGTGTGTGTTTGTGTGTATGAGTGTGTGTGTGTTTGTGAGTGTCTATGAGTGTGTGTGTGTGTGTTTGTGTGTATGTGTGTGTGTTTGTGTTCTACTGATTATCCTTGTCCATGTACAAACATTAGTCACCACTTACCAACTTACCTGTTGCTTATTACAACTCTGCTTGTCAAATATATTCCCCTACCTACCTGCTGCTGATTAGCTCTGTGTTTGCAGAACATGATCGTGCTCTCTCCTCTCACATAGCAAACTGACAGCAATTGTCCACCCCTCCCCCCACCTGTCTCACTCATTACCGGCAGCATCTCTTCAGTGTCTGGAAGAATTTAAAGCACTGAGCTGAAGTGGTCTGGATTCCTAAACATTTTCATGTGTGTTTCTTATCACAGCCAGCTCTGTGCTAATACACAAAAAGGTCTGTGAGCAGCAGAAGCACATGGCGTTAAATGCTTTGGAATTCAGGACCACATTGTTAAGTTGAGCTGTTTGAGGGGTCTAAAAGCCAAAATTTAAGCTCCCCAGAAAATCTAATAGATTAGTAGCTAAGCATTTTTTACCAACCTTACTGCTGCTGATGCTGTCCCTCGGCGCAGCACTCAGGCACAATGCAGGCATGTGACAGGACTTGATTCTCCCTGGTCTAAGCAATAGTACCAATTAGTGTTCATTTCCTGCTTTCTTACTTCCTACTGGGAATGATCTCTATTAGAATTCAGCTTTTTCATTAGCATGGTGTGGGTGTTTGCAAACTGCTGCTGCCTGCTGTTTCTCACGCACTCCCTAACAGACACCACAGACACCACATAATAAGCTGGCAGCTGCATTCTAATAGGGATTGTTCCCAAGTAGTAAGTAATAGTGCAGGTGCTATGGAAGAAAGTGAGTCTGAACTTGAAGCGGCAGGCAGTAGCAGTCTGCAGACACACACCATGCTCAGTCTCAGTAGTAATATCGCTTGCAACAATACGTACTCAGGATGTGAAACAGACAGCCCCAGTACAGTCACAACCACCTTCTGTGCATTAAATTTTACACATGCGCTCAGTGCTGGAGTGGGTGGGTGACATGATGACATCAGGTCCTTCTCAGCAGCTCTGGTTTCTTCACACCATTACACTCAGTCACTTGTGTTGTGTGCTTGCTAACTTCTTCACTCTTTCCGCGTCAGAATAACACACGGCCTCCCTCCAGGCTGACAGGCTCACAAGAAGAGTGATGTCACTGACTGAGACCTAATTGGCTCCCAAGGCTGCATTGGACACCAGCCTCTATAGGGAGTGTATCCGCAGCAAGGAGCTTAAGCAGCACCACTGGGCAGCACCATAGCTCCATTGCACAACATGGATGTGGATGGATTGCAGGCAGACAGTCTTGTTTCATAGAGGCGGAGTCGGCAGGGGGAGCAGGGGGGTGTTACCTTGAGGTATGTAAAAAAAAAATGTATATATGAACTTTTTTTTATTTTTTTTATTTTTATTAAAACATAATTTTAAAAAAAGTGTAATACATACATAGGACAGGTGAGGCGCTGCCTCACCTGCTCCTATGACAGCACATCAGGGGCAGGGCCCTGCTGTGGCGCAAAGGACACACTTGATCCATGACTTTCTAGCAGGTAGGAGATGCACTGCAATCATCAGGGTCTGCACCTATAATGTTTAACACTGCCTTTGTCAGAAGCTAATAATTTAAATAGCAACTACCTAAGACTGCAAAAGCTGATATTTCAACACAGCATACTGCTCTAGTTAATAACAATCTAGGCATTCTGCCAGCAGACTGAAAATATACTATATAGATACTTTTGACTAGTAAAAAACAGGCATGAGTACAGTGGAGAACATGCTGCAATATTTAGCTACAATTGTATCCAATTCATTTCAGCAGTACAGCCAAAATAATTAATTGCTTAACACAAAAAAGCTGACATTAATTTAAACGCTGGTGGTTTTTGTACATGTATCAAACCAATAAGTATAAGGTTCTCCTGGATTAATTATATATATCTCCACTGTAGTCAAGGTACAAGTTAGAGGTGGTTTTAGGTAATATAAGAGTCTAGCAGCTGCGAGTATATTTTAACAGTGGTATTTGTGTTTAACAAATGGTATTTTAATAAAAGTTATGTATTATATTCTGGTATTACTATACTGCTTGTTAAATGGTGATTTGTATTGGAAGAAAGGTGTGCTAAAACTGCACCTTAAGGTCAGTACTGTGCAAATGTTCCTTGTGCTGAGCATTCTAGCCCTATATTGTTTAATCCAAACCAGAAATATTTGTAGATAATAGGGCACTATTCTGTCTCTCTATGTACTGTATGTATGTATCTATCTATCTATGATCTATCAATGTAACTGCCTGTCCATCATCTATCTATCTATCTGTCTCTGTCTGTCTCTCATCTATCTGTCTAGTTCACACTCACCTACCTACGTAGTGCTGTGTATCCCTACACCTGGCCACCTACCTGCCATCTGCAGATATACCCTGTGCATGCAAAATATGATGTAGTAACCTACCTCTGTTACTGATTATCCTTGTCCATGTACAAAATTAGTCACCACTTACCAACTTACCTGTTGCTTATTACAACTGTTTGTCAAATATATTCCCCTACCTACCAGCTGCTGATTAGCTCTGTTTGCAGAACATGATAGTGGCTGCCTAACCCTAATTGCTGCTCATTAGCCATGCCCATGCAGAAAATTGCACAGTTACCTACATTCCTGCTGCACTGTGTATACATAATATCTATATGGACATGGCTACTCAACAACAGCTGTGGTTAGAACTGGTGACTGTCATGTTCTGCTAAACAGGGCTAATCAGCAGAAGGTAGGTACTAGGTAGGGGAATATATGATATTTTATATAAATAGTGGTAATGTGCAGCAGGTATGTAGAAAAGTGTGCAATGTTCTGTTATATTCTTCATGTAAAGAGCTTGTCAGCAGTAGGAAGCTGCCTATGTTATATTTTATTCAAAATGCAAAGTTATGAAGGCCATCTCCATCCACAGTAGAGCCCAAATGATGTATACCCAGAGTGTCCTCTGATACCTTTAAGGATGTAAAATTGGGAGGTAGAGTGTAGAAAATGAGAAAAATCCCTAGGAACCACACACGGCGATGGACGTCCCAGGACGGCTTACTCACCGCCCTTCGTAATGGGACTTCTGTGCAGCAATGCTGGGACTCTTTGTCTGTGTTCTGGAATGACCTCCAAGCCAGCTGATAAACACTTGTTGAACCCTTCGTCTCCCCGGGCTCCATGTTACTTCTGGGTATTGCGTGATGTCAGGGATACTCCTTCACCATGTGCCGGATGGCGCTCCAAGCGGCTGATGCCTGGACCACTGCATTACTGAAAGGTGCCTGGCTTGAGGGTTAGTGGTAAACTGGAGTTACAGAAAGAAAACGTAGCCGGCACTGCTTCCATAAAATGTTGAATCTTTATTGGAGTCACAAATTAAAGCCAGGAAAAAACAAAATAATCACGCTTCAGGAAGCTGCCTATGTTATATTCTGCATGCAAAGACCTTGTCAGCCAGTAGAAAGCTGCCTATGTTATATTCTACATGCAAAGACTTGTCAGAAGTAGGAAGCTGCCTATGTTATATTCTGCATGCAAAGACCTTGTCAGCAGTAGAAAGCTGCCTATGTTATATTCTGCATGCAAAGACCTTGTCAGCAGTAGAAAGCTGCCTATGTTATATTCTGCATGCAAAGACCTTGTCAGCCAGTAGAAAGCTGCCTATGTTATATTCTGCATGCAAAGACCTTGTCAGCAGTAGGAAGCTGCCTGCTGCCTATGTTATATTCTTCATGCAAAGACCTTGTCAGCAGTAGGAAGCTGCCTATGTTATATTCTGCATGTAAAGACCTTGTCAGCAGTAGGAAGCTGCCTATGTTATATTCTGCATTGTAAAGACCTTGTCAGCAGTAGGAAGCTGCCTATGTTATATTCTTCATGCAAAGACCTTGTCAGCAGTAGGAAGCTGCCTCATGTTATATTCTGCATGTAAAGAGCTTGTCAGCAGTAGGAAGCTGCCTATGTTATATTCTGCATGTAAAGAGCTTGTCAGCAGTAGGGAAGCTGCCTATATTATATTCTGCATGCAAAGACATTGGAGCTATCTATCAAGCTCCAAATGGAGCTTGAAGGCCCGTTTTTCTAAAGACCGCTGCTCCATAACCCTGTCCGCCTGTTTGATGAGGTGGACAGGAATCACCACAATTCAACCCGATCGAGTATGATCAGGTTGATTGAACCCCCACCCTGCTGGCGGCCCCCATTGACCACGAGTCTGCAGGGGGCAGCGTCTGCACCAGCAGCTCATGTGAGCAGCTGGTGCAATGCTGATATGGAGAGGTAATTGCTCTCCGCATTCAGAGATGTCTGTCTGGACCTGATCCACACTGTCGGATCAGGTCCGACAGACATTTGTAAATTGGCCTCATTGTCAGCAGTAAGAATCTGCCTATGTTATATTCTGCATGCAAAGAGCTTGTCAGCAGTAGGAAGCTGCCTATGTATATTCTGCATGTAAAGAGCTTGTCAGCAGTAGGAAGCTGCCTATGTTATATTCTGTGTGTAAAGAGCTTGTCAGCAGTAGGAAGCTGCCTATGTTATATTCTGCATGGTAAAGAGCTTGTCAGCAGTAGGAAGCTGCCTATGTTATATTCTGTGTGTAAAGAGCTTGTCAGCAGTAGGAAGCTGCCTATGTTATATTCTGCATGCAAAGAGATGATCAGCAGTAGGAAGCTGCCTATATTATATTCTGCATGAAAAGAGATGATCAGCAGTAGGAAGCTGCCTATATTATATTCTGCATGCAAAGAGCTTGTCAGCAGTAGGAAGCTGCCTGTTATATTCTGTATGCAAAGAGCTTGTCAGCAGTAGGAAGCTGCCTATGTTACATTCTGTATGCAAAGAGCGTGTCAGCAGTAGGAAGCTGCTTATGTAATATTCTGCATGCAAAGAGCTTGTCAGCAGTAGGGAAGCTGCTTATGTTATATTCTGCATGCAAAGAGCTTGTCAGCAGTAGGAAGCTGCCTGTTATATTCTGTATGCAAAGAGATGATCAGCAGTAGGAAGCTGCCTATGTTATATTCTGCATGCAAAGACCTTGTCAGCAGTAGGAAGCTGCCTATGTTATATTCTGCATGTAAAGAGCTTGTCAGCAGTAGGAAGCTGCCTATGTTATATTCTGCATGTAAAGAGCTTGTCAGCAGTAGGAAGCTGCCTATGTTATATTCTGTGTGTAAAGAGCTTGTCAGCAGTAGGAAGCTGCCTATGTTATATTCTGCATGCAAAGAGATGACCAGCAGTAGGTAGCTTCACACATAGTAAAACCTCAATAAAAATATAAGAAACTATACAGATGATTTTTTATTGCATATTGATATTATTTATATATATATAAAACATTTAAAGCCTTGCCCAGTTGTCAGGTCGTGTAAAACATTTTCGCTCAAAGCGGCAGCAGGTCTGCTCAGCTGTAAAAAAAAAAAAAAATTAGAGGGAACATTGGTTGCGGGAAAGTAAGATTTTGAGTAATTCTAGCATTACCCAGGAAAACTTGACATTACCCAAGCAGCTGTGGGTAAAGCCCGATGTAACATTATAAATCTTCTCAGAGCGCATTGAGACACTGCATCAAACATATATATGATGCACTATAATTCACACATCTTCACTATCTTTTTTGCCTCCGCCTGGAGGGTTCAAGGGGGCCGAAGTCCCCTTGTAAAACCCTATTCCCTAAGGCTCACTTGGGAGTGGGTGCCAGAGGATCAGCTGGGCACCTTCTTTGACCCAACAGGCAAAGGCAAACAAAGATAGTGTAGATGGGACAATTACATTACATCGGGCTTTACCCACAAGCCGCTTAGGTAATGTCCATTTTACCCGGGTAATCCTAGAATTTCTGACTTTACCCAATAACATATACTGTATATATGTGGATATATATATATATATAAATATATATATATATATATATATATATATATATATGTATATATATATATATATATATATATAATTATACACACAGATAAATGTCTCCGCACTAATATGCAAAGAATAGAAGCATATGATAACACAAAACAATGTCATGTCAAAATTAAGTCAATTTAAAGAAATTAAAACAGGAGGAAAGAAGAGAAATGAAAACAGAACAATAATCTAAATTTAATGCATAATCAAAGATAGATACATATAACACATGAAACACAGAGTATACTGTGCGTCCCCAGTTCAGAAATAATAAAAAATAATAATGAAGTCAGTCCAGACTGTAATGAATAAGCTAAAGCCAAGTAGAACTGTGGCAGAATTAGATGCAATATTGAATAGGCTTATAGCTAAGCAAAGCAAGGTTTAGATGCAAGCGGTGATGTAAGGCAGTTCATGAGTAAAGGCAATTTGTCAGAAAGCAGTTTATGCAATAATTCCGGCCATTGACAACATAATATGCAGAATGTGAATCGACAGTTTAGGTCATATGATTGCCTTGAACCAAGATGTGATAGTACTGCAGATAAGCGTGTGTATTTCAATAACAGCGGCACTCCAGGACCGAGGTCCACCAGTGAGATGTAAAAGCTGTATTTCAATTGCGTTCAGTGAACGCTCTCACCCAATCCCATCCGGAGCAGAGGGTAAACTTGATAATGATCCACACGTATCTGGGAATGCGATGCCCTCAATATGTAAGTAAGGCCCTGGAAAAAGGCAATCTCTCAAGAAATTTTCAAACCAGCCCACTTGCATTGGCTTCAGTCTGGCGTCTGACGTCACAACAGGCAACACGTGTTTCAGGCTCCGCCCTTCAACTCTGGCCTATCTTTCCAAGATAGCCTCCTTCTTTTAAGGCTTACTAAAGGTAACGCCTACTCATCTTGAGACTAGCATAACTGAAGGCTTTTTAGACGTCTAGGTTTAAAGCATTTTTGTTTCCCACCCCCCAGACTATCCGACAAAAGGGTTTTGTTGATAACCTTAATGATTTTCCATACACAGGTCCGAGATTTACGATCCAAGGTGTACAGCCCATGCTCCATTAACCAACAATACAGTATAATTATTCATAACCTTTGGTTAAAAGGGATTTTGAAAAAAATTAAAAAGAAAGGTGTAAAATTGGGTATTTCTAATTTCACTATGGCTGAAAGGAAGTCTCCTGGATGTTTTAAAAACTAGAAGTGGACCTTACCATTAAGCCTGCGGATAAAGGTGGATCTTTAGTTACAATGGAACAAAATCAAATATATGGACTGAGATTTTACAACCAGTGGGTGAGGGTAATTATTTGAAATTAACATTTAACCCTACCATTAAATTTCAGGCATATATACAATCCATTATTGATATGGCTTTGGAGAATTGCATCATTACTAAAAAACAAGCAGACTTTTGATTCAGAAAGATCCTGTAATACGGTAATTTACTGTCTATCCTAAGGTACACAAATGCCTAACAACCCACCAGGCTTGACCAATTGTGGCCAGGCACCAATTCGATTTTTCAACCTATTTCTATTTTTCTTGGCAAATTACTACGACCCTTATTAGATAATGTCCCTTCATATTGGAAGACACTTCAGACTTTTTATTTAATATTAAGAATTTACAAGTGGACAAAGATTCTATTCTAGTGACTTTAAATACTAAAAGTCTCTATACGTCTAAACCACACAAAGAGGGTCTTAAATGTATTGGTAACCAACTGAATAGTTTGGCACTCTACTCTCCCAGGGATACGCGAGTTTATTATGGATCTGTTGGATGCGGTGTTGACAAGAAAACTATTTTCTCTTTTGAAGATTCTTTTTACTTACAGACGAAGGTACAGCCATGGGGGCCAACATGGCCCCCACATATGCGACTTTATATGTAGATGAATTTGAGAAAAAATTCTTACATACTCATGACAGATTTAAGAAAGTTGTAGATTTTGGAAAAGGTACAATAATGATGTCTTTTTGAGCTGGACAGGTGATGTCAATTCTTTACTATCCTTTTTTGAAGAATTGAACAAATTTGATTGCAACCTCCAATTCACTATGGAACATGACCCATGTACTCAAAATTTTTGGATACCACGGTATCATTGAGAAATGGTTTCTTGTCCACAAACGTATTTAGGAAACAGACTGATAGGAATAATCTTCTGGCATTCAACAGTTTTTATCCTCCGCAAACATTGAAGAGCCTTACTTTCAGCCAACTTCTGAGAGCTAAAAGGATCATTAATGATGAGACACGGTTGAATGATCAATTCAACGATTTCTTTGTTAGGTTTCAGAATAGGGGTTATCCATTGGATTTACTAGAGACACATAAACACCAGGGGCCCGATCCGATGTGCAGCGTCGCCCGCAAAAACTGGCGACGACAAATTTTGCGCTGGTTTGGTATCACATATACGGCGTAACATAGAAGGTACGCTTGTATATTTCTGCCTTCGGCCGTAGTTTTTTGGCCCATAGACAGGTATACCAAACCAGCGCAGTTTGGTATCCAATATACAGCGTAAGGACTTACGTGGCGAAAATGGAGAAATCTTACTCCATTTTCACCTTGCCACAAAATGCAGGCATAGTAAGCCTTACGCTGAGTATTGGAGCCCTGTAACTCCCTAAACTGCCTTCAAAATAAAACCTACCTATCGCATGCGCAATGTCTATCTACCTGTCAACCCCAATCCCCCGCTGCAATCCCTAATAAAGTATTTAACCCCTAAACCGCCGCTCCCGGACCCCGCCGCCACCTACATTAAATGTCTAACCCCCTAATGTAATCCCCCTACACCGCCGCCATCTATATTAAAATTATTACCCCCTAATGTGAGCCCCCTACCCCGCCGCCACCTATTTTAACTACATTACCCCCTAATCTAATCCCCCTACACCGCCGCCACCTATTTTAACTATATTACCTCCTAATGTGAGCCCCGTACACCGCCGCCACCTACATTAACTATATTACCCCCCTAATGTGAGCCCCCTACACCGCCGCCACCTATTTTAACTACATTACCCCCTAATCTAATCCCCTACCCTGCCGCCACCTATATTAAAATGATTAACCCCTAATCTAATCCCCCTACACCGCCACCACCTATAATAAATGTATTACCCCCTAAAATACTAAAATGTCCCTACCCTAAACTAAATTACAAATAGCCCTGAAAAGGGCCTTTTGCGGGGCATTGCCCCAATGTAACCAGCTCTATTACCAGCCCTTAAAAGGGCCTTTTGCGGGGCATTGCCCCAAAGTAACCAGCTCTATTACCAGCCCTTAAAAGGGCCTTTTGCGGGGCATTGTCCCAAAGTAATCAGCTCTTTTACCTGTAATCTGACCCCCCTACACCGCTGCCACCTATATTAAATATATTACCCCTAATCTAATCCCCCTACACCGCCGCCACCTATATTAAATATATTACCCCCTAATCTAATCCCCCTACACCGCCGCCACCTATATTAAATATATTAAACCCTAATCTAATCCCCCTACACCGCTGCCACCTATATTAACCCTAATTATATTAGGGTTAATATAGTTAATATAGTTATTATATTATATATATTATTAATATATTTAATAATTAATATAGTTATTATATTATATATATTAACTAAATTAACCCTATCTAACCCTAACACCCCTAACTTAATTATTATTGCAATAAATCTAAATAATATTAATCTTATTAACTAAAATATTCCTATTTAAAACTAAATACTTACCTATAAAATAAACCTTAGGATAGCTACAATATAATTAATAATTACATTGTAGCTATTTTAGGGTTTATATTTATTTTACAGCTAACTTGGTATTTATTTTAACTAGGTACAATAGCTATTGCTACCTAGTTAAAATAATTACCAATTTACCTGTAAAATAAATCCTAACCTAAGTTACAAATACACCTACACTATCAATAAATTAATTAAATAAACTACAATTATCTAAACTAAAATATAATTAAATGCACTAAACTAAATTACAAAAAAACAAACACTAAATTACAAAAAATAAAAAAGATTTCAAGAATTTTAAAATAATTACACCTAATCCTAAGACCCCCTATAAACTAACAAAGCCCCCAAAATAAAAAAATGTCCCTACCCCTAAACTAAATTCCAAAAAGTAAATCAGCTCTATACCAGCCCTTAAAATGGCCCTTTTGTGGGGGCATTGCCCCAAAGTAATCAGCTCTTTTACCCTGTTGTAAAAAAGAACACCCCCCCCATTACAACCCAACACCCACACAACCCTACTCTAAAACCCACCCCGATCCCCCCTTAAAAAACCTAAGTCTAACCCCCCAAATGCTCCTTACCTGTCCTGAAGACCGGCGGAGAAGGTACCTGTTCCCAGGTGGAGAAGTTCTATCTCCAGGCTGCGTCATCCTCTTCTTCCAGGAACCAGCCCGGCGTGGCGCGGAGGAGTTGAAGATCGATAACCGCGGAGCTGAAGACCGTCCTCTCTGGAACTGAAGACCGGCGATGCAGGAACCTAAAGATCTGCGACGCTGGAAACTGAAGGCCAGAGCCATGGAGCGTGGAGGATCTCTTTCAATACGATCGCCGCCGTACTCTGAATCGGAATTCAAGGTACGCGATTAAAAATGGCTTCCCTTAAATTCCTATTGACTCATTTGAGCCTTCAAATTCAAATCAGCCAATCGGAATGAGAGCTACTTTAATTCTATTGGCTCGATTTGATTAGCCCAATAGAATAAGAGCTACTGTAATTCTATTGGTGTTCTAAACTCGGAGATACTATTACCATCCGAGATCCCGGTAGACGCCTTTCAATCAAAGGTCATTTTAAAATGCCCGTGTGGTCTGGCCTATGTTGGCGAGACCACTAAAGCCATAAAAGAAAGGATTAAACAACACCAAAACGGCCATAGGTAATTGGATCCCTCGGCCCCTGTAGCTACCATTTTACATTACTAGGACATAATAAAAGTCAGTTGAAATTCCAGGTTGTAGATGGTGTAGGTCCATTGAGGAGGGGTGGAAATAGACAGAAATTGCTTTTTGAGAAGGAAGCACTTTGGATTCAGAAATTGGATTCCATGGATTCCTTATGGTCTCAATAGGGAGATTACTTGGCACACTTTTATCTAGTGACTGTGTCTCATCCACTGACTGTATTCTAGAGTTAGCTCGATTTGAATTGACTCCTGCTGTTCCTTGTAAATAAAAAAGTGTTTAATATTTAGTTAATTTATTTTTACTCAGCAAAAGAAAAAAAATGTTTGTGTGTTGCAATGCAAGCATTCATAATGTCATCTTTGATCTTTTTCTTTTGTAATGTGTTTATCCTCATATCATATGCCACTTTTGGTATTCTCTCTTTGTAATGTGTTGATCTATATGTTTGTATTTTGCAGCTGTGGTGACTGTGAAATCGTTTAAATGTATGTATGTACTACATTCTCTGTATAGAGAGTTTGCTTCTTTTTTTGTACATGACATATTCATTTACGCTAGTCTCAAGCTGAGTAGGCGTTACCTTAGAAGCCTTAAAAGAAGGAGGCTGCCTTGGAAAGATAGGCCAAGTTGAAGGGCGGAGCCCGAAACACGTGTTGCCTGTTGTGACGTCAGACCCCAGACTGAAGCCGATGCTGGATTGAAATTTTCTGAGAGATTGCCCTTGTTCCAGTGCCTTACTAACATATTGCGGCATTGCATTCCCAGATATGTGTGGATCATTCTCCAAGTTACCCCTCTGCTCGGATGGATTGGGTGAGAGCGTTCACAGAACGCAATTGAAATACAGCTTTTCAATCTGACTGGCGGACCTCGGTCCTGAGTTGCCGGTAGTTAATGAAATACTCACGTCTTATCATCTACATTACCTTTCAATCTTGGTTCAAGGCAATCATATTACCTAAACTGTCGATTCACATTCCTGCATATTATGTTGTTAATGGCCGGAATTATTGCATAAACTGCTTTCTGACAAATTGCCTTTACTCATGACACAGCACGTTGACATATACAGGGAGTGCCAGAATTATTAGGCAAATTAGTATTTTGGACCACATCATCCTCTTTATGCATGTTGTCTTACTCCCAAGCTGTATAGGCTCGAAAGCCTACTCACCATTAAGCATATTAGGTGACGTGCATCTCTGTAATGAGAAGGGGTGTGGTCTAATGACATCAACCACCCTATATCAGGTGTGCATAATAATCTAGGCAACTTCCTTTCCTTTGAGCAAAATGGGTCAAAAGAAGGACCTTGACAGGCTCAGAAAAGTCAAAATAGTGAGATATCTTGCAGAGGGATGCCAGCACTCTTAAATGGCAAAGCTTCTGAAGCGTGATCATTGAACAATCAAGCGTTTCATTCAAAATACGTCAACAGGGTCGCAAGAAGCGTGTGGAAAAACCCAAGGCGCAAAAATAACTGCCCCATGAACTGAGAAAAGTTAGGGCGTGTAGCTGCCAAGATGCCACTTGCCACCAGTTTGGCCATATTTCAGAGCATGCAACATCACTGGAGTGCCCAAAAGCACAAGGTGTGCACTACTCAGAGACATGGCCAAGGTAAGAAAGGCTGAAAGACGACCACCACTGAACAAGACACACAAGCTGAAACGTCAAGACTGGGCCAAGAAATATCTCAAGACTGATTTTTCTAAGGTTTTATGGACTGATGAAATGAGAGTGAGTCCTTGATGGGCCAGATGGATGGGCCCGTGGCTGGATTGGTAAAGGGCAGAGAGCTCCAGTCCGACTCCAGACGCCAGCAAGGTGGAGGTGGAGTACTGGTTTGGGCTGGTATCATCAAAGATGAGCTTGTGGGGCCTTTTCGGGTTGAGGATTGGAGTCAAGCTCAACTCCCAGTCCTACTGCCCAGTTTCTGGAAGACACCCTTCTTCAAGCAGTGGTACAGAAGAAGTCTGCATCCTTCAAGAAAAACATGATTTTCATGCACGGACAATGCTCCATCACACGCGTCCAAGGTACTCCACAGCGTGGCTGGCAAGAAAGGGTTATAAAAGAAGAAAATCTATGACAAAGCCTCCTTGTTCACCTGATCTGAAACCCCCATTGAGAACCTGTGGTCCATCATCAAAATGTGAGATTTACAAGGAGGGTAAAACAGTACACCTCTCCTGAACAGTGTCTGGGAGGCTGTTGGTTGCTGCTGCACGCAATGTTGATGGTGAACAGATCAAAACACTGACAGAATCCATGGATGGCAGGCTTTTGAGTGTCTCCTTGCAAAGAAAGGTGGCTATAATTGGTCACTGATTTGTTTTTGTTTTGTTTTTGAATGTCGAGATGTTATATTGGTTTCACTGGTAAATAAATAATTGAAATGGGTATATATTTGTTTTTTGTTAAGTTGCTAATAATTATGCACAGTAATAGTCACCTGCACACACAGATATCCCCCTAAAATTGCTATAACTAAAAACAAAACTAAAAACTACTTCCAAAACTATTCAGCTTTGATATTAATGAGTTTTTTGGGTTCATTGAGAACATGGTTGTTCAATAATAAAATTAATCCTCAAAAATACAACTTGCCTAATAATTCTTGCACATCCCCTGTATGCAAGAAATGCCCTCTACATCACCGCTTGCATCTAACCCTTGCTTAACTATAAGCCTATTCAATACTTGCATCTAATTCTGCCAAAGTTTCTGCTTGGCTTTAAGCTTTTTTCCCGTAGCAACACCTTTTCTGTAGTGTAGCTGCCCCATCCCTCCCTCTCCCTTTTTTTCTGTAGCAACCCCTTTTCTGTAATGTAGCTGCCCCATGCCTCCCTGTCCCTTTTTTTTTGTTGCATCCCTATTTCTGTAGTGTAGCTGCCCCATCCCACCCTGTCCTTTTTTTTTTTGTAGCAACCACTATTCTGTAGTGTAGCTGCACCATCCCTCTCTGGCCCCCCTTTTTTCCAGTAGCAAACCCCTTCTCTGTAATGTAGCTGCCCCATCCCCTCCCTGTCCCCTTTTTTTCCTGTAGCAACCCCCTTTTCTGTAGTGTAGCTGCCCCATCCATCCCTGTCCCCTTTTTTTCTGTAGCAAACCCCTTTTCTGTAGTGTAGCTGCCCACTCCCTCCCCTGTCCCCATTTTTTCTGTAGCAACCCCTTTTCTGTTGTGTGCTGCCCCATCCCTCCCAGTCCCCCCTTTTTTCTGTAGCAATCCCTCTTTCTGTAGTGTAGCTAGCCCCATCCCTCCCTGTCCCCCTTTTATTCTGTAGCAAACCCCTTTTCTGTAGTGTAGCTGCATGATTCCTCCCTGTCCCTTTTTTCTGTAACAACCCTATTTCTGTAATGTAGCTGTCCCAATCCCTCCCTGTCCTTTTTTTTTTCCTGTAGCAACCCCTTTTGTGTAGTGTAGCTGCCCCCATCCTCTCCTTATCCCTTTTTTTCTGTAGCAACCCTTTTCTGTAGTGTAGATGCCCCATGCCTCCCTGACCCCTTTTTTTCTGAAGCAACACCTCTTTCTTTAGTGTAGCTGCCCCATCCCTCCCTATCCCTGTTTTTTCAATAGCAACCCCTTTTCTGTATTGTAGCTGCCCATCCCTCCCATGTACCCTTTTTTCTGTAGAACCCCCCAAGGGGCAACCCCTTCTTCTGTAGTGTAGCTGCCCCATTCCTCCCTTTCCCTTTTTTCTGTAGCTAACCCCTTTTCTGCTAGTGTAGATGCCCCATCCCTCCCTGTTCCCTTTTTTCTGTAGCAACCTCTTTTTGTAGTGTAGCTGCCCCATCCCTCCCTGTCCCATTTTTTCGTGTAGCAGTTGTAACCCCTTTTCTGTGTGTAGCTGCCACATCCCCTCCCGTCTTTTTTTTCTGTAGCAAACCCCATGTCTGTAGTGTAGCTGCCCCATCCCTCCCGTATTTTTTTCTGTTGCAACCCCATTTCTGTAGTGTAGCTGCCCCATCCCTCCCTGTCCATTTTTTCTGTAGAATCCCTTTTCTGTAGTGTAGATGCCCCCATCCCTCCTTATCCCTCTTTTTTTCTGTAGCAACCCTCTTTTCTGTAGTGTAGCTGCCCCCATCCCTCCCTGTCTTTTTTTTCTGTAGCAACCCCATTTCTGTAGTGTAGCTGCCCCATCCCTCCCTGTCCATTTTATCTGTAGAAACCCCTTTTCTGTAATGTAGATGCCCCATCCCTCCCTGTACCTTTATTTTCTGTAGCAACCACTTTTCTGTAGTGTAGCTGCCCCATCCCTCCCTGTCCCACCCCGCCTCCTCTCTGCTGTCTCTTCATTATGGCCAGGTATGTTTTTCATCGTGCAGTCTCTACTGCATGAAGGCTTCGAACAAACATACCTGGCCTTTTATTATATAGGAGATTATATATACACACTGTTTATATATAAGTGCGCATGTGTGGTATCAGTCTAGTTATAGGCTTTCTGATAGCATTCTCTCAGTCTCAGCTGTGTTTGTTACGTAGCGGCACACACCTCCGTTTTTCAACCAATGGACTGGGCTCCCTGCCTTTAAAGTCTCTCCATTGTTCCATTAGGCTACACGCTGTTTCCTGTTTGGTGAGCACGGCTATATGCCGACATGAGGTAATGCAATTTGTTTTATAAACACCCTGGCAACATGACTGCTATATTACACCTCTAGGATATGGCTGGCGTTGACTTACTTTGTTAGTTTTTCCCGCCTTGATGGTGGGGTAGGTGCCATTATAATTTGTGGCTATGTTTTGTTGTCGTCACTGGTATAAAACTAGGGTATGTTAACTCTGTAACAATGTATGGCACTGTGTATTTCAAATTGCGGCTTTGATTTTGTCCGTAAAAAGTACTCTCTAGGCTCTTTATATTACAGTGGTCCCCTCTAAACAGGAGTGTGATGGTTATGTTTAAAATAAAAAGCATTTTGTATTACCTTGATTACGGGCAAATGCTGGTTTTGGTTCCCTAATTGCCTATCTCTTAGTTTTTAGTTGCACTATCTGCTATCTCAAATTGCATGAGTATGTTCAGGTTGTTATACCTGTTTTACAGCAATATTGCTGTTTTTCTAGCCTTTGCCATAGCACGTTGGCCTTATTAAGATTGAGGGCCTTATTAAGTTATTTTGTTGCATAAATTGATATTTCACCTGTTGTATACACATGTAAGTCTCTGCCATAGATGTAATCTTTTCTTAGATGGTCTGAACCATAGATGTTTCAATATTGGTTTGCTGTAGTTGGCGGAAGTAAGGTGTGCTGGGTCGATATACCCTGTGAAATACTACCTATGACTATAAGAATGGTTGTAATAGAGAGGTATACATTCGTGGCATTGTTATGTTTTCTGCTCTTCACTACATGGGTTTCAGATATGGCTAGTATTTAACATTAGTAACGGGCAATGACAATGCTCAGTGGTCATGAAGCTTCTCATGTTAACTTCGAATTAGGAGGGTTTGTGCCCATGTGTCAATGATATTTATTTTCTGTACTTATAGTGGTACCACTTTGTTTTTAGCCCTGCTTAGCGTAATGGCGTGTATTTTATTTATTCTAAGCTACTGTTATAAGAGCACATGTTTCAGTAGATGTTTGCATACATTTCTTTGGTAGGCAGTTTGGCTTATTTCTGGTACCCTCCTTATGGAAGCTTCTCAGTATTTACCCTATTGGCCTGATTAGTTATCGCTCTAACTGTGTCTCCCATCTCTCTGTGTACTAGGTTTGATGTCTGTAAGTAGTGTTCTCTTTGTGTCTGGCTTGGTGACCGTGGACTTGTACACAAGTTTATACTCTTTATATGATTTTATAAGCATAAATAAAGCGGTGTTGGGTGTATATATTTTAACGTTTAGTTTATAATTCTGTGTTTGTATACATTGGTTGTTTTTTCTTTTATTCTACAGATGTTGCTTGTCTTGAGGAAGGCTTCTGTGAAAGCTGAAAACGTCAACTATGAAGATTTATTGATATTAGGAATAAATATCCATTGTTTTGCAAATACCTAAAAACCCCTAGAGAGTGCCCTTCATTCAATAAGAATTGTTCTATATGTATATATATTATACTATATATATATAATACTATATATATATATATATATATATATATATATATATATATATATACTATATATATATATATATATATAACAAACAGAAAAAGTTTTGCAGACAGCGGTTGTTGTATAGCAAAAATGTACTATATAAAAAGTATAAATAAATGATAAAATAATGATAAAACAGGATGAGATAATGAAATAAAATAAAATTAGAAAAATTAGAAAAAGAAATGAAAACTATACTGAAAAACACAGAAAAAATACTGAAATGGATTATATAAACAAGTGAAAAAATAATATATATTATTAATTATATATATGAAGACCAATATATATATCAACCAAATGCAGTACCTAAGAACAAAGTTGGGCAAACTTAAGTCTAGCAAACGGGGTGCACAATTAGGCTGACTGCATGATGGGACAAAAACATGACCCTGTGACAACAATAATCTATTGCCAATAATTTATCAGGTCATATTCCGGAATTTAACGGTAGGTACCGGGTTTGTCATTTAAAGATCCAGAATAGTTCCCTCCTTCTGCAGCAGCTTGTCCTCTGTCGCCCCCCTCTAGGAGCGGACAAAGCACTCTCTCTATAGCTTGCCACTTAAGCGACGTCCACACTCTTTTGATGACATTTAGCGAAGTGTTGCCACCAGAGGTGTAGAAGCTATGTATAGTAGAGAGATGATTGCGAATACGCCCTTTACCTCAGTAGTCGTAAGTCAACGTACTGTTAAATGGCACAAAGTACACTTAACACATACACGACGTATGTGGAGGCTGCATTTGAGGCAGGATTGTATTGCAAAAATCTCAACTGTGACTTCAGATCTAATGCTATCAGATGGTAGCACGAACTCACACACCACCTGCATTTATTGCGGCAACTTAAAGATGCCTCTATGGGGTGAGCCAAGAACTTTTGATTTTGTTTAGTCTTGGGTAAACACTGATGGAGATAGTATGTTACCCAGTGCTGGTCATTTTCCTGTAGGAGCAGCGTTCGACCTTGGGAAACACAATGTTCAAGCCTATCATCAGCTGCTAAAAACGAAAAATGCTTGCTTAACAATTTTGCAAATTTCAGGGTACTCTTGACTGAACTCTGTAACAAAAGTTACTCCCTTGTGGCTATTGATGGTTTTACCCCCTTATCACCAGTCATACCTGTCGGTCCCAGAATACTTGACCTATCCAGGCCATCAACCTTGTTCCTTTAGCCTTTCTAATTACTCTAGAGCTGTAGCCTCTATATTTTAGCCTTTGGCCACGTCCTTGAGACTGTTCTGCCACATTTCTCAGGTAAAGACGCAATTATGTTTCACCCTCATAAATTGTCCCTTTTGCCACAGCATGGGGCAGTAGTCTGGGGTGGCAGCTTTGGGCGTGTAACAAGGTACTCCCCAGCTATAGGCTTTCTGTAAAATCTCTGTCACTATTCTGCCGGTACTCCATGCCCCTTAACAGATAATGTCTAGAAAATTGATCTCACTTTCCTGCAGCTCACCTGGTAAACCTTAAACCAATGTTATTTGAAATTAAGGTTACACCATGAAGGACCGTAAACTGCGACTCACTCCCACTCACTCGAGGAGTAGGTCATCCTATATAGCGGCCCATAAAAAGGAATAAACTCTCTGAATGGGTTACCCAATCTCCATAGACGTGGGACAGCTCCCACCAACCATAATCGGTGGCATAGGAGGGGGCAAACTTGGGCCCCATTGCTGTCCCACGTCTCTGGAGATAGAAGCCATCATCGAAAGAAAACTAATTGTGTGTGAGCAAAAATTTTAGAGCTCTAAGAATAAAGCTTCTAAACTCAACAGTGAAATCAGAATACGAATTCTAAAAAGAAATCGATCGCTGTCAGACCCTCCTCGTGTGGAATGGAGGAGTATAGTGCGACCACATCAATAGTGGCCACATTCTTATGGCTGTTATGTTGCCATCTCATATCCTCAAAAGTGCCATATAACCTCTTTAGTATCCTGAATTGTAGCTGTACAAATTCTTAACCAGAGGCTGCAAAAGGTTATCCACCCCACTGTGAAAAATTGCTCAGTGAGTGAACCAATCTCACTAACTATAGGGCGACACCTTACGTCTTCAAGGGATTTATGTACTTTAGGTAGATCGTGGAAGATGGCACACCGGATAGTCAACCACAGAAACTCAAAAGTTTTTCCGGTCGTAGCTGCCCATCCTCCAACCCATCATCCAGTATAACCCAAAAGTTCCCTTTTGAAGCTCATGCAGTGGGGTCCCTAGGTAGGGGAATATAGTCCCCTCAATGTTATAAAGTTGGAGTAAAAGCACTCATTGACGTAGTCCATTCTGTCCTGTTTTCATTATTTTTATCATTTATTTTATACAGTTTATACAGTACATTTTGCTTCCATCATAGGCTCTTAGTCTAGATTCAGATTTTGTCGAGCATTTATTAAATTACAATACTACTAATCTGATCTGTTTCACTTACACATTTTTAGTCATCTAGCTCCCACTTTAGTCCCAATTAGTGAGTATGAACTTTGTCATATTAAACATGTTCTTTTGCTCTTTAATATACTGACTAAACTGAAATGTGATAGTGTGCTCCATATTACTTTACAATTGTACAATCATGTGGTTGTCTAAATGTTTAATGCTTGTATTTATGGTATTGATTCTTACAAAGCTTTAAATTTTTTAATTTTTTCAATAATATTTTCCTACTTTACAGTTTGCCCAAAGAATATGTGCTTTTTTCTTCCCCGTCAGACCACTGACTAATGTATTATTTGTATAAGTAGTCTTATAGTTAAAGTTAACCACAAGCTTGTTTTTTATCTTTACCCAATCAGGGCTATCCTGGTGCCTTTTTAAGTGGTTCAGGTGCTATGTCCTTTAGGCTATGATTACGGCCTGAGGCCGAAACATGTTAGCGGACCCCATTGCCTGTGATGTACCTGTGTGATCTTTGGAAACGCTTCTACTTTTAACTCTGTTTGAATAAAGACTGTGATTTTATTACAAAAACCGCTGTCTGCAACTCACTTTTTCTAACAAGTCAAAAGGGTGTGTGAGCTGTTCCTAAGCTGGCCAGAATTGCATATCTCCTAATTGCACTTCTCACAATTTGTGCAATCAAATCAAAGGGAATTGAAACAAGGGTTTGGAGATGGCGCCAAAGGCTATCTGGTATGAAAAATTGGAATGTGGGAATCACCAAAAATAAATTAATTTAAAAAATTTAAAAAAAAAAAAAAAAAAATATAAGGAATTTAAAAATATATAAGATCATATACATATAAAATTGTGACTCTGATGCGTTATTAACACTGTTGGTAATGAGGCAATGAACTGTTGGAAATAAATAAATTCAAT